>NC_137498.1:4490000-4950000 GCF_041902795.1 Electrophorus electricus
TCTCTCTCTCACAAACACACACACAACTCTCCTGGTGACACACCGAGGTCCTTCTCCTCTGAAGTACATGTAATCGGGCTTTTCGTTGTCTTTTAGCAACCAGTCTTTTCCTGCCAGCATTGTGAACCCAAGGTGGGGAAATGGGTTCTGATGTTTCCACTCCCAGCACGGTGGCGTGCGTTATGGCCCAGTGTGTGATTGTCTGCATATCAACGTCTTCTCTGTCTGTCTTTCTGACTCACACCTTCCTTGTCTCTCACATATTCTCTCTTTTTCCCCTCTGAAACACACACACGCACACACAGACGAACGCACACATGCACGCCCACACTTACTCATCTCTCTTGCTACCTGTGTGTGCTGCGTGTTTCCAGATCTTCAGATATCGACTGTCCCAAATATCTTGCCTCTCTCTCTCTCTCTCTCTCTCTCTCTCTCTCTCTCTCTCTCTCTCTCTCTCTCTCTCTCTCTCTCTCTCTCTCTCTCTCTCTCTCTCTCTCTCTCTCTCTCTCTCTCTCTCTCTCTCTCTCTCTCTCGTTGTCCGTGGCAACAGCAGAAATCTAAGTCCCAGTGGAAAGGGCCCGCCATGGGCCGCAGTTCTTGCCCAGTCACGGCACTATCCAAAGATGCACTGCAACTCCACTCGACTCACCTCTAGTGGAGCCCGGCTCCACTCCACGGGTTTCTCACGGTAGCTCCGCCGAGCCCGTTGCCATGGTTGCATTCGGCTTGGCTCACGAATCTCCCGGGTTCAATTTAAGCTCTCCTTAGGTTTTTAATGTGATATACAGAGTTGGAGGGCGGGAGGGTCCAGTATTCACAGCTGGGTTTGTAGCCCCATGCTGAGGACTCTCTGACATTTAAAGTCCGAGTCTACTTCTCGGTTGCAGGTAATGAGAAAAATGAGAAAGGGGTGGCAAATCTGGGAATGTTGTAGAAGAATCTAGGAATGCTGTAGGAGGAAAAGACGCCCCCCCCCCCCCCCTCTCTCTCTCTCTCTCTCTCTCTCTCTGTGTATCAGGGACAGGAGTGTGTGCAGCAGGATTCTGTGGGGCAGAGGAAGGCTGGACTTAAATCCTGTGATGTGTGAACTAGTAGTAGTCCTGAACCTTTGACAGCCATCGTGCTTTAAGGTCTCCTGCGCACGCATGCACACACACACACACACACACACACACACACTTCTAGCTCTAAAAATACAATGCCTAAAGAAGTTAGACTTTTTTCCTTGGATATAGACCACCTTTCTGGGATTGGAGAGTCGTTACTTTTACATCAAACTTAAAAATCTCCCCATAACATTTTGCGGTTTAAAAATACAGAGCAGTAGACGGCCTCTGTAACGTCCAAGCTGTCAAACATTTGTCCTTGTCTTATGGTGTAATTACCCATAAATCACTCTCCTCCCTCATACACGGGATACCCCCCCCCCCCCCACCCACAACCGTTATAGATACTCAGCTGGGTCCATTAGAGTTGGACCTGGTTCAGCTACTTATTTTTTCAATGTATTTTCCTGCTGCCACTTTTTCACTTGATCCAGTTGATGGAGACGGGGGGGGGGGGGGGGGGGGGGGGTTGGTTGTTTTTTTTCTGTGACACCTTCCCCCACACACTGGTCATGTTTATAGATGTCTGTCCCCGGAGCAGGGAGTTGTGCCACTCACTGTGCTGGCTGCAGGGGGGGCACTTTACTGATCTCAGAACAGTCCACAGGGCCGATTTATTGGGATGTGTTTTTAACAGCTCGGCCCATGGGATGAGGGAAACACATGGAGGGACAAATAACGATTTTCTCTAAACTCAATATAGTGTTGCTCGCAGACGCTTTGGGGCTCGGTGGGTGATGAAGACTGTGTGTATGTGTGTGTGTGTGTGTGTGTGTGAGGTGATTTTGGTACATGTTTGAGAGACAATGAGAGATGTGTTGCAGGGAAAGTGAGACAGGTAGTGTGGAGGTGAGGAGAGGTGGTGTTTTTGATTGTCTGTATATTTCAGTCACATTGTCTTTGTGTGCATTCTGATGATGAGACACTGTTTAGAGTCTGATGGTGAGACACTGTTTAGAGTCTGATGGTGAGACACTGTTTAGGGTCTGATGGTAAGACTCGTTTAGAGTCTTATGGTGAGACTCGTTTAGAGTCTGATGGTGAGACACTGTTTAGAGTCTGATGGTGAGTCTCTCATTTAGAGTCTGATGGTGAGACACTCTGTTAGAGTCTGATGGTAAGACACTCATTTAGAGTCTGATGGTGAAACACTGTTTAGGGTCTGATGGTGAGACTCTCGTTTAGAGTCTGATGGTGAGACACTGTTTAGAATCTGATGGTGAGACACTGTTTACAGAATGAGAGAATCCCCATTTTCTTGCTATGCTCAGACAAACAGAGTCTCCATTAATGACACTGCACAGCTAATACAGTCCAGGCCCAGTATCATGTCTTTGCATGTATTGACTCCTAAATGGCTTTAGATCAATGGATCAAAATTCTCTGGACTCACACAAACACACACACACACACACACACACACACTCTCACACACACACACACACACACACACACACTCACACACACTCACACACACATGTGCACACAGATAAAGTCCATTTTAAAGTCATTAACACTGGAGCAGAGCTATTGTTGCTGATACTAGAGGATTCCTGGAGAGTTGGAGTTGTTACTGTTGCACATTTCTTTCAGACACGACGAGGAGAACGGCAGCATAAATAAGATTAACTAGGATCTTATAGGGCCCAGTGCACGTTTGTGTATATATGTAATGAGTGTGTGTATATATGTAGTGTGTGTGTGTGTGTGTATCTTTGTAATGAGTGTGTGTGTGTGTGGTGTGAGTGTGTGTGTGTGCGTGTATACGTAATGAGTGTATGTGTGTGTGTGTGTGTGTGTGTGTATGTATAATGAGTGTGTGTATATATATGTAATCAGTGTGTGTGTATATATGTTATGTGTGTTTGTGTATATATGTAATGAATGAACATTTTACCATATAAGAATCCCAGAATAACAATATTTACTGTACATACCATATTATTCAGGGCCTTTACTCTATTTTTACATTTGTTCTCATGGTGCAATACACTGTAGCTTGGAAAAGAAAAATATATACAATCAATAACAAATACAGTCATAGCAAATCAATATTTTCACTATGTACAGTAATTTGCACATCACACAGTTCACATAATCTGCCTAGAAGTTTACTGTTAGATGTTTACTGTTGGATGTTTACTCTTAGATATTTACTGTTGGATGTTTACTGGTGGATGTTTACTGTTGGACTGGTCCATCTATGCTGTCCTCTGTATTAGGCCATATATTTTCACCATCACAGCGAACATTGTCTCTTGCCAGACACCAATTATAAAAATATCTCTTCATGTGCCCTCCCCAGCCCTGGGTGTGTTTTGCTTTTAGGTCCATACCCCCGCCAGCCACTGCATCTAGGAGTGACATCTGGACATTCGGGTGATGGTCAGAAACCTTCCGTCTCCACGCAGAAAAAGAAACGTCTTCCGCCTCCATGTTGTTCAGCAGAAAGCTACAGAAAGTGAAAGCCGACCGTAAGACGGCCAACGCCGGACCGTTTAGGTCGTTGGTAGAAATGACATTAATATTGGAACCATATCTGTTCTACAACTACGTATTTTCGATATAAACATGCACATTTCAATGCCAGTAGGACCACTTTGGTATCGACGGTAAGACTACAAACAACAAGAACAAAAAAAACTGAATACACTGAATAAACATTCTGCTAAAATCAGAATAATCCATCTTGCCTATTTCAAGTGTGTATTTTCATTTATTTTTCAAAGTGCAACCTATTTCCATCCGCAGTGGTCAGAATTTTGTTGGGTTTCGAACTGAACATTAACGGTTTTGAAGAGTGCAACGGTGAGCAGTGAGGAGGCGGACGCATGTGCGGAGAAGAGCGAGATTTGTTAGGGGCAAATCCAGAGTCGTAGTCGTCCGAGTAGTCCAGGGTCATAGAGCCAACATAGAGAGTCCGAGAATACATGACAAAAACAAGCGCTAGGGTACACGAACTACTAATAAACACAACAGCGGCTAGAATGAAACACACGGAGGCTTGAATAAACGGATGCTAGAATTAACATACAGGCTGGGATAAATAAACATGACTTTACATACATGGATTACATACAGCAGTTTGACTTAAATAAACAATTAACCTACTTACATACATACAATGAACAGCCAAGACACAGGGAAGCAGACAGGGTTTAAATACATGAACTAATCAACTCTAAACCAGACACAGGTGAAAGGTAGTGACAGGAAAACAGATGCGGGGTGGAGAGAACGAAACTAAGGAACGGAAGCAAAACAATAACACGAGACAGGGAAACCATAGAAACATGGATGCCAGGAGCTTGGCTAATCATAACAAAGAGAGTGTTTAAATTTGCTGTAGCTGTACAGACTTTTGCTGGTGGTGAACACAGACTGAGAGAAGGATTCATGAATTTTGGAGGGAGTGGTGATTGAATGCCATTTGTTTGAAAGCAATATAGAAAAGAAATACAGAAAGTCTAGTTCTCATAGTCTGCTGATATGATGAAGGCGTTAAGTGGTTTGAAAAAGTGGACGCAAGTGTGGAAACGATTGTTAAAAGGTGTTCAAAGACAGGAAAAAGGCAGAGTGAAAAAAAGGCATGAGAGACATGGCATGGTTAATGTATCTAAACACAAAAGAGCCTTATAAAGGGTGCAGGTAAGGTCCTCCAGGTGTGGAAGAAGGAGGTGTGGCCAGTGAGGTGTGGCCAATGAGGTGTGGATAGTGGGGTGTGGCCAATGAGGTGTGACTAGGGAGGCGTGGCCAATGAGCTGTTGAGCCAGAAAGATGGAGCATAGCATGATTCATGACTATAAACGTGTGAATGTGTGTGTGTGTGAATAATTCAGCCAACTACTCATGATTTTCTTTTATATATGCCATATTTAGCTGAGACTACTGGCCAAATAAAAATTCTCCTGAGAACCTTTGCTCCTGGGAACCAACATTTTGATAAAATAGATTTTCATTTATTTTAATGGAATGACTTTCACGTTTTAGGTTTTCAAAGTATTTTCAAATAATGAATTTATCACACTTGAAAGATCAGTTTAAAAACCACATTTGTCTTCCATGAGACACCTTATAATTAAGAGGGGTCTAAAAGAAAAAGTGTGTGAGGTACTGTAGTGTGTGAGGTACTGTAGGGGGTGAGGTTCTGTAGTGTGTGAGGTACTGTAGGGGGTGAGGTTCTGTAGTGTGTGAGGTACTGTAGGGGTGAGGTTCTGTAGTGTGTGAGGTTCTGTAGGGGTGAGGTTCTGTAGTGTGTGAGGTACTGTAGGGGGTAAGGAACATTTGTGGGTGAGGTTCTGTAGTGTGTGAGGTACTGTAGGGGGTGAGGTTCTGTAGTGTGTGAGGTACTGTAGTGTGTGAGGTTCTGTAGGGGGTGAGGTACATTTGTGGGTGAGGTTCTGTAGGGGGTGAGGTACATTTGTGGGTGAGGTTCTGTAGTGTGTGAGGTACTGTAGGGGGTGAGGTTCTGTAGTGTGGGAGGTTCTGTAGTGTGTGAGGTACTGTAGTGTGTGAGGTACGGTAGTGTATGAGGTACAATAGTGGGTGAGGTTCTGTAGTGTGTGAGGTACTGTAGTGTGTGAGGTACGGTAGGAGATGAGGTACTGTAGTGTATGAGGTACTGTAGGGGGTGAGGTACAATAGTGGGTGAGATTCTGTAGTGTGTGACTTACTGTGGGGGTGAGGTTCTGTAGTGTGTGAGGTACTGTAGGGCTTGAGGTACAGTAGTGGGTGAGGTACACTAGTGGGTGAAGCCCTGTAATGTGTGAGATCCTGTAGTATGTGAGGTCCTGTAGTATATGAGGCACAGTAGTGGGTGAGGTCCTGTAGTGCATGAGGTTCTATAGTGGGTGAGGCCCTGTAGAGCGTGAGGCCCTGTACTGTGTGAGGTACTGTAGTGTGTGAGGCACAGTAGTGGGTGAGGTACTGTAATGTGTGAGGTACGGTAGGGGATGAGGTACTGTAGTGGGTGAGGTACTGTAGGGGGTGAGGTTCTGTAGTGTGTGAGGTACTGTAGGGGGTGAGGTACAATAGTGAGTGAGGTTCTGTAGTGTGTGAGGTACTGTAGGGGGTGAGGTTCTGTAGTGTGTGAGGTTCTGTAGGGGGTGAGGTACATTTGTGGGTGAGGTTCTGTAGGGGGTGAGGTACATTTGTGGGTGAGATTCTGTAGTGTGTGAGGTACTGTAGGGGGTGAGGTTCTGTAGTGTGGGAGTTTCTGTATTGTGTGAGGTACTGTAGTGTGTGAGGTACGGTATTGTATGAGGTACAATAGTGGGTGAGGTTCTGTAGTGTGTGAGGTACTGTAGTGTGTGAGGTACGGTAGGGGATGAGGTACTGTAGTGTATGAGGCACTGTAGTGGGTGAGGTACAATAGTGGGTGAGATTCTGTAGTGTGTGACGTACTGTGGGGGTGAGGTTCTGTAGTGTGTGAGGTACTGTAGGGCTTGAGGTACAGTAGTGGGTGAGGTACACTAGTGGGTGAAGCCCTGTAATGTGTGAGATCCTGTAGTGTGTGAGGTCCTGTAGTATATGAGGCACAGTAGTGGTTGAGGTCCTGTAGTGCATGAGGTTCTGTAGTGGGTGAGGCCCTGTAGTGTGTGAGGCCCTGTACTGTGTGAGGTACTGTAGTGTGTGAGGCACAGTAGTAGGTGAGGTACTGTAATGTGTGAGGTCCTGTAGGTTCAGGCTGGCTGGTGAGGGATGTGGTTAAGTTAAAGCATCTGTCCATTAATAATTCTTTTAGTTTATAGACACATAAAATAAACCGAGACAGAAGGGCCCAACCGGAATTTTTGGAGGCCCAGTGTCCAATGTGCGCACACACACACACACACACACACACACACACACACACACACACACACACACTGCGACAGCACTGTTCTGTTCTCACAGCCCTAATCCATTCGATGCGGCTCATCAGGTGATTATCCAGTGAAGTGGAGCCCGTCAACACTGGGAAAACTCTACACCATGCAGTCTCCCAGAATGCACACTCCCAGGCCTCGGGGACACGAGGCGGAACGCCAAGGGAAGTTAGCGCTCACGCTTCACCACGATTTCGACATCTGTCTGGGAGCGGAGATGAGAGCTTCCGGCCAAGAAGGTAACAGTCCTTCCCTGGATTTTCTTCCGGCTGTATGGATTAGCTAATTATCTCAAGCCGCGTGTAGAATGAATTAGCGGAATCAACTGGACGACGCAGAACCGCGGACATCCTTCTGAACCTGAACTCCCCTGCCCCTCTGCCCGGGCAAAGACGACTCTCATCGTCACCTTTGGAGTGGTCGGAAGGAGGGGGGGACAACCCATGTATGCCTGACGTCTTCACGAAACCTCTCCCTCCCTGTCAGCGGAAACATTAGCAAACAAAAACCGACCAACCTGTCCACAACTGCTCGCTGTCGACACGTGAAACGCGTGGATGCCCCACCGCGGCTGCTGCGCCATGCTCGTCCGAGGATCAGACCAGAGATGCCGGCGGCGTGCAGACAGGCAGGCTCACTCTCTCTCCGCTCCTGGTGTGCCCGCCTATCCTCACGCCGCCGGGTTCACCTGCCACAGAGAACTGGCAGAACAAACGTTCCTCCTATCAGCACATCAAACGCACTTTAATCAGTGTGTAGCACTTCACACGCACACAAACACACACAAACACACACACCCAGAGTCTATATGGACTGTTATTTGGTAATAACATAAAATTACAGGCTGCAGGCTTTTTAAATAAAGGTAGGTGATCTATCACTCTTTGAAATGAAACTAAATCCGTAACATTTCTTGGGCTTTTTGCTTGCAAGACCATGTGTTCAGTGAACTACAGTACAATGGCAACAAATCATAGGAACTAATCAAACCTGCCCAGTAGCACGTCTGCAGGAACTCTTGTGATATTTTGAAAGGTTCTATGGTGGAAGTCCGTCTGCAAAATGACAGGAAATATGACCAATGAAATGGATGATTTTCACTAAGGGGCGGGCCTATAGCCCCGGTGACTAGAAGTGAGACCGACACTGTGGCATTGTACCTAACTGACAAGTCTCCGAAGGCTACCCTTCGATGAAAATCTCACAATAATTCAGAGAGGCCATCCAACTCTGTCCGTAAACCTTTAGCCAGGAAGGAAACGGTTATGTACACAGTTTCTGTCAGATGAGCGATGCCTGGCTAACTGCTAGCCTGCAGCACACACGCCGCTTCTTATTTGTGTCCACTGTGGATGAATTCTGCTGAGATATATTTTGTTATTCCAAACAATAATGTGATGTCATGCGTAATTTTATTTCGTTTTTTTTTTTTTTGGGGGGGGGGGGGGGCTGCAAAAGTCTAAAATTGGTAAATGTCATTTCGCATAGCAGCGAGCGTTTTTTACAAGGGGGGGGTGTAAGTAATGAAAGCTAGAATTTGAAGTGAAATTAATTCCACGCCGTCCTGAGTCAGGGAAAAGTCGGATTTTTAAACACTGCTATGCAACTTTTAAAAATATATATTTAGAAAGAGACAGCGATGAAAGCGACGTCCCGCGAGTTCTGTTCCGTTCGTGCGTGAGAGGTCGCGAGGCGTTTTCAGGCGCCGGCGTGTGAGGAACCTTCACGTTCCGTGGGCGCGTGCGTTCCCCGGTAGCCTCGCCTCCAGCACGGGCAGCCGTGATGGGTCTAATGAACCGACGGAAACGAGGAAGCGGGTAGAAAATTAGATTTGCGCTCCAACACACACATATGCCATTTGCCACTGTTCGTTCAGGGTGTGTACACAACTCTCAATTAGAGACCTCCAACTCTCTCTGTCTGTCCACTCACACACACACACACACACACACACACACACACACACAGCTAAATATCACTGTGCTTACACCTGAACCTAACCGTAACGTCAGCAGATCTTTTGACACTTTTTTTAAAGAACAGACGGTGATGGATTTTTGTAATGAGGCATGGTGAATTTAACCAGGAGTGGAGAGACCTGACTAACGCGTTTTTGCTTCTTCTTGCGTTTAGCGGTAAAGACACAGATCCGCGCTCTGTTGTGACCTCGTTAACTGCACACGGAGATGCATTGAACACGTTCAAGCCCATTACAAAATCGGAAGATTCAGGTTATCCAACGATATTGTGGGCTTTTAATCAACACGAGATATACACCCCCCCCCCCCCCCCACACACACACACACACACACACACACACACGGCACACACACAGACACCATTTCACACCGCTCACTCAAACTTATACCCTTTAACCCACGTAAGTTTGACTTCAAATTCAGCAACTAAACTGTGGCTCATGTCCGTTTATCTTTTGTGATCAAATTATATGACACTGTTGCTCTATGGGGAACTAAGCACCTGATTAAGACAGTCTCTCTCTCTCTCTCTCTCTCTCTCTCTCTCTCTCTCTCTCTCTCTCTCTCTCTCTCTCTCTCAGGCCACTGGTGTGACTACAGCCTGAAGGCACACCTGTGAACCTCAGGCTGCTGCGAAATTGCCCTGAAATATTTGGTGCCGTACATCCGCCTCACTACTAGCACGAAATAAGAAAGCCCTTAAGTACAAAAAAAAAAAAAAAAACTAGAGAGAGAATTCGGGAAACGTAACCCCATAAATCATAGCACATACAGTTACACTGACAATAACCAGACCTTTTTTTTTAATGTATGCAATACTAATAATGGCTTCACATCAGAGATAAAGATTGAAAGCCCCATTTAATAGGCAGCAAGCGGGATTTTCTTAATCGCTTGCTGTTACCCATCGCGCCTCTAGATGGCAGCATTTACTCCCAGATCACCAGTGCATGTGGCGTAACCCCTGATCCTGAGACTATGAGCTACTAGACTACGACGATGCTGAGAGGGACGCCTGCGTCTTTTTTTTCGTACAGGTGAACAGTATTCATACACTCAGATTTTCCTATGAGCAGATTATTATTATTATTGTTGTTGTTGTTGTTGTTGTTGTTGTTAATACTTTGCCGACTTTAGCAGTACACAAACGAGACCGCCACCACAATGCAGCATATTCCAGTTTGCCAACTGGAAAGAAAGAAAGATTTAAAAAGACGTAATGATAAAAAACAAACAGAAAGAAGAAACAAAATCATGTGACAAACAGAAGGCCCTGAACCAGGTGAGCAGGTTGGTTTAACGGGGGTCACGATCATAAATTCGGACTTCCAGTTTGTTTGTTTGTTTTTTTTAAATCCCGTCTGTCCGGTCACGTCTCCGCCACGGCCGGTCCCGATGCAAGAGCGAACCGCGTCGGTCCGTCCGTCCCCCCCCTCCCCCCGACCATTTTCTCCCTCCGCCAATAACGGCGCCCGAGGTGGGAGGCGCATGCAAGCGCAGCCCGGGCGCAGAGCGCGAGCAGGCGGTCAGGCGCTACCGCTTGGCCTGGCAGAGGGCATGCAGGGCTCTCTTATCTGCTACGGCTGCTCAAAAACATTATGCCGACTTATCGGCTGGGACAGCGGGTTTGGCTATCGGCCAAGGACCTGCCTTTGCGTGGTTATACCTGCAAACTCGCCCCTCGCTACATCGGGCCATTCAAGGTTCTTTGCCGCGTAAACCCTGTTTCCTATCACCTTGTCCTTCCCCCGTCGTTGCATGTCCACCCCACTTTCCACGTATCTCACCTTAGGCCTGTATTGTGTTCGGTGGGCCCCTCCGACCCGCCGGGTCCGCATATGGTGGACGGTGCACCGGTGCACATGGTCAAGCGTCTCTTGGACGTCCAGCCAGTTCATGGTGGAGTCCAGTATTTGGTGCACTGGGAGGGATACGGGCCCGAGGAGCGGCCCTGGGTCCCCTCCTATCACATCCTGGACTGTGAACTCATTCAGGCTTTCGGTGGGATCGTGTGGCTGGCCTTGGGACGTCAGGAGCCGCCCCTTCTGGCGGGAGTACTGTAAGGGTTGGGACCAGGTAGAATTTGAACAATTACGATTTGCTTTTTAGACTGCCATCAGTCATAAATCTTGAAATCAATGTACTATTGTGGTGTAGTTAAATCTCATGCATATCAGCTTCAGCACTCAGGCTAGAGTATTATAGAGCAAAGTAAGCAATTGTTATATTGTGATGAAGTAAATCTTACTCTCAACAATCCCTCTACTAGTTAAAGGAAGTAACAGTATAGTGTAACTTACAAGTATGTAAAAGATAATTAGGCTTTCTGCAAATAATAATGTGCTTACAGCAATTCACTGTGTGCTTGAGATAGTTATGCCATGTCAAAAAGAAAATCAATGTTGAATTTATCATTTGAAATACACGTGCTGAAGAAATTGATAGTGAGGGACTTCAACTGGTGTAGCTGAAGGCTGTACACTGGAACATCACATAATCACAGAGATCACTGTTTATGCAGGAGACTCAGTACTGCTGCCCTGTTCCTGCACTGATATACACACCAGACCTGAGAGCTTCACCTGGTATAAATACAACACAAACAGAAACACATGGGAAGTGATCTCCAGTGAGAGTGAACAGTACAGAAACAGAGTTCATACTTATAACTGACCACACTTTTCTATTCTTGCAGAGGCTCCATATAAACCTGTAAATCTTACTCCAGTGGACACTGACACATCAAGTGCAACAGCTTCAACTAAACCTACTACAACAATGACATCTCCAGATGGTTATAAGTTATTAATTTCATCAACTACTACTGATGGTAAGATTAATTTGTTTAATAGTATTCTCCAATCAACACCATAAAATGATTCCCCACTAAATACTACTACTACTACTACCAATAATAATAGTAAGTGACATCAACAATTAATTTCTTAATGCAGGTCACTTCATATAGGATACTGTAAGGGTTGGCACCAGGCCAAGGCCCCCTCCGGCCACCAAAGGGAGGCCTTAAGTCAACCAGACTACTAATCAGGCTTAACACCCAACAGCTGGGTTAGACCTTATAAAAGCCCAGTGATCCTATGACTCAGTGCTTGGTCTTTGCTAAAGTTTCGAGCCAAGCTCTTAGCCAGTAACTTCAGGTATTGAGGTCTGTGAGCCCTCGTGCTACACCTCACTTCTTGTCTGTGAGGGTGTTTGGGTTTTCACATGTCCCCTTCCCTATTGAGTCTGTTTCTCTCCCAAGGCTTCACTTACCCATTCAAGTTCCTCCCTGTTTTCTGGTTTTGTTTGGGAAGTTTTAGTTTGGTTTTCCTCAGTGCAGTGGGGTTGCCATTTCTTCCCACCACGTCCTTTCTTCTCTCTTTTTCCATGCTCGACGTGGTGTTTAGTTTTTTTCCTTTTTTTAAACGTGATCCAAGATCTAACTGTTCTGCACAGGGACCCACCCTTGTTAGAGCGTGGTTGTTCACCCAGTAGGCTAGTAGTGTCATCACTTACCTGATCTGGGTTCGATCTCGTGTTACAGATACATTCTTGAACTGCTTTACAGATGATCTTTCCTAGAAAGGGCCATACTCATAGATACTTTATAAGTGCTTCCCAGCATTCATACCTGATTCTACACTAGATCCTACTTTTCAAAGCCCTATTAATATGATCAGTTAATTATTCATGTTGTGTTTACTGCCTGATTATATATAATCTTGCATTCAGAATGTAAGATTGTTTGTGTTTATATTTGATGAGGTGTGATGTTTGGTTGTTAGATTGTAGATTGTTTTGTGTTGTTTTTTCATGGTGCTTTTATTACCCAGTTTGATTTTTTAAACTTCCCTTCAGGAATTTCTGCTAAAGCTTACCGTGGCCTGCCAGTGTTGTATTCCCAAAGCTTGAGGAGCTGAAGACAGACCTGGTAGCTGTGAAAGAAACGCACCACGTAAAGGTGGCTGGTTATGGTGAGACTGATGAAGACATTGAAGACCCATATGAGGATGTCGCCACGGATGCCTCAACAGATGATGAATTCTAGACTCCATCCTGTCCACTGCACTTACCACATTTATTTGAAATCTGTATGCCTATATAATACATGTAATGACCTTTTTATCCTTGTCTCTTTGTAGCTAGGTTGTTTGGTTGGGTGTTCTTTATAGGCTATAAGAAAATTTAAAAAATGTATGCTAACCTTAGTTCTTTGCATCAGTAATTAACCTTTGTGAAGATGCGATCGAAACGTTGTGTAATAAAACACATATTGCAATTGCCCCTGTAAAACGACGTGCAGGTTATTTTGGGGCTACAATCCTGCACTTTTAAAAAATATATTTTTTAAAAATAATAAACCATTTGAAGCAGTAATGAATGGAGCATTTAATTATGTTTGTCTAGTTGCTCGGTTTCATAATATAAGCATATATTATGCAAGAAAGTGTTTGCATAACTGCGTATCCTTGGTACTGAAACACCAGAGTAAAGATAAGCCTTGTTTTGTTGAACATTGTATTGTGACCAGTAAGCCTAATTTTCAGTTAAAATTGTATAATTTCTTAAGAATTTATTATTGTTGTTGTTTCGGTTGCATTTTGATCATTAATGAGTGTACAAATGACTTTGGATTATAACGAATACAGAGTGAGTGAATTGTACCTATGTGGAATGATTACTAATTCATTAATATATAGTTTACATGTATAGGTTATATTTACTTTATTTAGATTTTTTAATCTGAGCCTGATAACAAAATGATAGCATAAAGAGGGGGAAATGATTTTAAAATGTGATTTATAATATGAGACTATAATGTCATTTCAGCTGCACTTCTGTCATTGTTCTAAAGAGCCACTGAACAGAATTTAGCGCTCCATTATGTCATAATGTGTGTCATTCTATTTCTGACCCCAGATCAGTTTATTGAGTGGATTTGCCGATGACGATCATTTTAGACAAAACATCAACAGAGACTACAATCAATTCTTCACGCATAAGAGGTACTGAGAAACGAAAACAAAACGTAAGTAGAATTTAGTTTTATCTACAAAGGCAGTTTTTTTTCCCAAATTAGATACTAAATATTTGATAACGGAATCGTATTATAAACAAGTAGCCAATATGCGAATTTAAAACGAGAACATACATTTTAATGATGGAGAACTTTTGACTGAACGGAGAACTAATTAGTGGGCTGATAGTGAGCTCCGCTCCCCACTAGTCACGTGGTACCGCCCGCCGCCTGCAATGGGAGTTCATGGTCTTGTGTGAAACCACGACTGTGTAGTCACACACACCTGCACCGGGTTATTCTCCTAATGTCTGTGTGTGTTTAAACCCCGGTTGATGTATGTATCTCTGTCGGTCTGTGTTCGCTAATGGTTACGTACGTGGTGCACTTTATGTTTGTAAGCTGTGTTCAACGTTGCTCATGTTCATCTTGCTTGTTTCGTGTGAGCGCCACTGTGTTCGTTATTCGTGTTCGTCTAATAAACGTTTGTCTATGTCAAGAGAGTTTGTGGGACCTGCGGCACTCGGGCCGTCTCAGCTGTTTAATTTAACGGACCGTACAAATATTTTAAAATGCGGAATAATTGAATAGAGAATGAACTAACAAAAGGAAACCTTGATAAATAAAAGGGGACGTAGCTGAAAATATTCGGGTAACCGACCTTCATTAGATGAAATGCCTTGACTGAGACAAGGGAAAGCCTCTGTAAGACCACTAGTGTGGCCATTGTGCACTGTCGGACAACAGGCAAATTTTGATTCATATGTATTAACATTTGTAGAAGAAATTGAGCTACGGGTGGCCATTTGTTCTGTTACATAATAACTATATAAAACAATAAAGTCTACAGGCGTTGATTGCTCCTTTCCATATAGATATATGAAACTGGGGTACAAACGTAATCCTGTGCACAAATGCAGCATGTAAAATAAGCCTTGTTTTGTAGAAAATTGTGTTGTAATCAAAGCCTAATTTTCATTTCATATTCAATTACTTGTTAGGAATAAATCTTTAATTCTTAAAAATTAAATGGTGTTTTTTTTAAGTTGACCAAAAACATATGCAAACTGTTATGACTTTTTAAAAGAAATGAAACAGCTTTATTATTGTTCAGTACAATAGAGCTTTCTTCTGCCCTTTCTAGATGCCAAGGTACAAGTTCATTACTAATATCATTACCAGAAGACACAGGAGTCACAGAGACCCTGCTACTATTGCTGGGTTTAAGCAGCATTACTCGGCCAGTCTGGGAGAAAGTGTAAGTGTCTACATCATTTTATACTATAATTTTAATGATTTACATAGACTGTATCCAGAGTTTTATTTATTTAGCCTTCACACTTTCCTGACTTGTACAGATGGCAGTCCAAAATATGCTGTGCATTAGTGGAGTTTCCACTGCCGAGGTGTGGTCAATGGATGATTAATTTCCTTTACAATTCATCACTGATTATTTCTCATTTCTCACCCAAGAAACAGGAGGACTGTAAGGAGGTTCGTGCCATCTGGAGCAGAACTGCTGAACACTTTATGATCACAGAGTCAACGGGAGAGATTTGCTCTTTGGACCACAGCACCCATGTAGAAGGTGCAGATGTACTTTCTTGCATAAATCTAGCTTTCCATTAAGAACACACATTAGGACATGATGTTTGTTCACTTTAAATATGTGCCTGTACTTTATTATGTAATTGCATTTTTATTGATTTTTGGGAAAAATAAACATCTGTAGATGTAAGAGAGGATCTGGGTGGAGTAGCAGAATCTATTACAGAGGCAGTCAAAGTGGAGAACACCCCAGCTGGTGAGTAGCATCAAAGCACCACATCAATAATTAGAGTTTACATACATTCATTCCATGGACACCTGTTTAAAAATTCTACTTTTATTTCAAATATAAAGGCTCAGAATGCAAGAAGTTGAAGAGAGTACTCATCTTCTTCAGACGAGCATGGCAGGCTATAAAAAGCACCTTGTCCTGTGCCAAGCACTCCAACAAAATTAGCCCTACTCTTTAACTTTTCCCAGCTCTTTTTACCAATTTATTTTGTATTTTTTTTCCCTTCATTTTCCCCAACCTGTCTTTTCATTTTCTGAATTATTTTTTGACTTTTTTATTTATTTTTGATTAATAAACTTTACTTCATGCAAAGATATAGTCTGTTTGCATTCTGGACCTTTTAATCATATTTTTCATTCTAAGACCAGCCAAGGGTATGATTCTAATTCGGCCAAATAAATCTTGAATGATTCAACTCACTTTAATAACATTTTTAGATTATCACATATATGTACAGTTTCATGTCACTCAGCATTAAGAGAGAATTTCACATTCACCTTTAGTGAGAGGAAGTACAGTAAAGAGAAAACACAAACTGAGCATCCTTGTCTCTATGGAAACACCACTGACTTCCCACCACACACTGACAACTCTACACCCAGATCTCCACTACCACTGTGGACACACACTGACTCCAGAACTCTCACAGCATTTCTTCAGTACTCCAGACCCTAATGTCCACCCAGCAGAGAGGAACTGGGAACAAATTAACTTGGCCAGAGCTCTTATGTTTATTTTCAAGTTCACATCACCAGCTTTACAGAGACATACAAAACCACACACAGTGCCATCATGTCCTTTGACTGTGAGGACTCTGGTTGTTTCTTCTTTTGTGATGTATCCCACAACCCCACACTGACCATGATGCTGCATCTGTGAAACCATATGGGAGACACACATGCTCATTATAAAGCAAAGGGGGTGGAGTCTGATGTAAAGGAGAGAAACAAACAGATATATTATCCCCTCACTCTTATTCTCAAACTCTTCTAAGTTTATAGTTTTAAAATGCAGTTTATAGAGTTAATCACCTCAAAGCTTGCGTACATAGAAATATTTGCATTACTTTTTCATGGCTTGATATATTTTATGTTTGCACTATCTTATGATGTCCTGTGTACTTAATATTTTATTCATTGTATCAAATTTGTTTTAGTGGTAACTATACTTTGAACCATTATGCACTGTCACTACAGAATGCTGTCTGCTTTATGTCTCCAGAGTCTATAAGCATGCAAACACACCCACATTCAAGAATTTCTAGATAGTGAGAGGACCTGCTTTTTGTTTGCTTTTTCAGTTTCCACATCACAATAATTTGTTGTGGACCATTGCTTATGCAGAAAAGTTCTTTAAGATTTTTTGTGAGTAATATGAAGTTCTGGATTTACAGAATGAGTCAAAAACAAACAACAAAAACCTGCATTACTCACAATAAGAACCTATTTGAATTTTGATCAACTCTATTAATCACCCTTTGAACATGGACATGGTTTGGGTAGTACATGAGCAGTCCCTTTTCTCAGTGAAGTACTGACATCTCTCCTCACAGTACACAATATTACCTAAATTATCAGTAACCATACCAGTCCTCCTCATACTAAACCTGTTTTGTACTAAATTAAATTCAAACTGGACCTGCCATTGAGCCTAGACCCTGGAGCCTAGTCCTAGTTTTAGTCTGTATTTAAAACATCATCCTTTATCCCAATTTCACATTAGAATAGACCCAGCAGTCAGAGTTGTGCTGTTTTGATTATTACACTACACTTTACAGAATAAATGTAGTATTTTGTACTATTTCTAGCTAGAAACCACTGATAAGCCTGTCATGGCATAAGGCAAGAAATACACTAGAAGAAAGTTGAGCTTGTGAGTGTGTGACCACAGTTCAGGTGCAGAAGCAGCACGGTTGTCACTTCTGGTCTAAAATGGGCTTTAGACTCTGATCTGGTACCCACTGCCCACTGGTTGGAACTGTGAGAAATGAAACCACAGCAGACGTCAGACATCCTGAGCTCTCAGACCAGAACAGTCTCCTCCTTCTTCTGGAGCGTTCATAAGGTGTTTTGAGAGCAAAATGTTTATTGACTTTAAAAACTGCACATATTCACATTAAGATGCCATACACTTATCAAATACTTTTCTACCACAATTTAGTCCACAAACCATATTTTCTCACACCACTAATAGATTAAGAACACTGCTGTAAAAGTGGAGCTTGTATGTTATATTTGATGTATTCACTGAGCTGAGTTATTTCATGACAAGTATTTACATGAAAGTAGGGTCATACACTGACCATGACTGCAGACATTAGCATTAGGGTATTTATACAGCAGGAGACAAACAGGGAATATCTGCGAACAATTACTGGGAGGGGTAAGAGACAAAACTCACATGAGACACATGTCAAGGAGCAGAGCAGGGGAGGAGCTACAAACTAAAACATACAAAAGCACATGGAGACAAAGACATACTAAAGCAATAACATGTAATTGTCTTCTACTCTTTACAGTGTAGCCTATAGAAACGTATACCAGGAAATATAGGACAATTGTATTTTAACTATATTAAAAAGTACACAGACTTCATAAGATGGAATCATAAGATATGCAGAAATATTTAATAATTATTTGTTAAGCAAAACATTTTTCCAGTTCTACCTGAGAAAGTCAGCTTGCTTAAATAACATTTTTATATTAACAAATAAATGTACAATTTAATGCAATTCAGCATTAAAAGAGAATTTCACACTCACTTTCAGTGAAGAGAAGACACAAACTCAGCAGCAGTCACTATGGAAACACTAGCACACACTGACAACTCTACACCCAGAACTCCACTACCACTGTGGACACACACTGACTCCAGAGATCAGTCCAGAACTCTCTCAGCAGTACTTCATTGAAGTCCACAAGGATGTCACTACAGTAATGTAGTGTCTTGTGATTCCTGAGTACACCTGAGGTCTGTTTTTTCATTGTGTAGCTTCACAGAGCCCACAGGGCCCCTGGTGCCTCTGTGAACTAGACATGCATGTTGTGGTTTCAGTGTGGGGGTGTCTGTGGGGGAAGAAAGACGAGGCTTGCGAAACCACCAGAAGGTCCTTGTTGACAACTTACCGTTAAAGCAGCCATGTAACACAGCCAGTCTATTGGTGGACAAAAACTGCATACGCTACTTATAGTGTAGCCATGACACTTTATAAACATAAAATACATAAATACAGCAAACATCACACAGCATAAATACATAAAATCAGCAATAGAGTGTAAATATAAAGTGTAAATATAGAGTGTAATAAAGTGTAAATATTTGTATTATTCTATTTATTGTGTATTTGAAAGATATTTGACAAGCCAGTTAAACAGAGCCTGGGTGATCAGTTATAATTAGACTGTGCCTTTGATATGAGCCATTACACTTAATACTAAAAATTGCTGGTTAAAACCACAAGGACCAAAACCATGACTCGCTCAGATCACATGTTTCTTTTTAAAAACAGCTCAGCTGGCACAGAGGTTCTAAATCCGGTCATTGTGGGCGTGAGGGAACTACCACCTGGCGTGACGTATCCACCCCTGACATGCTCCATCATCAATGTCACCACAAGCTTCCTCCATCACCTGGAGAAGGTGTATGTGTAGGTGGGGTTGGTGATCATGGACCTTCTGCCTCCATGCTGAAAAGAACTCCTCAACAGGATTTAGGAATGGAGAGTGGTGGAAGGTGAAGCACAACACATCATGAGTGTTCAGTGTGTACCAGAGCAGCCTGACAAAAACATGTTATTGCAGACACAAGCTAGTAGTGTTTTCCATTTATCATATCAGTGTGTAGTGGCCATGCAGAATAAGCCATACATTTTATATTTGTATAGATGCTTGATGCAAAAATATCATTTTGGAAATAGTTTTGGATGAAGTGTTTGCTTTTCATAAAGCGTGTGACATTTTGTATGTCAACACTCATGAGATCAGAATCCTCTCTGTAGTCTCTCCCCCAAACCCCCACCCACTCCCCACTTGGGAAAACACACAGAAGCACCAAACACACACATCATACACATGTAAAATACTGTAGCACATATACAATCAACCACATACATACATACATACATATAGATAGATAGATAGATAGATAGATAGATAGATAGATAGATAGATAGATATCTATCTATCTATCTATCTATCTATCTATCTATCTATCTATCTATCTATCTATCTATCTATCTATCTATATATATATATATATATATATATATATATATATATATATATATATATATATATATATAAAGTTTTATAAAAGTACAAACTTATAGACCAAAATTTTCCTAGTTAGAGTCATAATACTCTGTGTCTTAATTGTGTCAGTCTTAGTAATGTTCCTACAATTCCTACCTTATGCTGGTCTGAAGTAAGTAATTAGCAATTAGCAAGTAATTAGCACCGGTTCCTCTCTAGTGGACCGAACCACAGCGCAGATTTCAGTCCCACTTAACAAATAAAGTCAACAAATTTACTTTATTCTCCCTTAACCTGGGTGGACAAGACATATTTGGAGTCCATATTTTGCTCCTTTAGTTTAGAACAAAAGCTGCTAACATTGCTAACAAACACTGGAAGCCAACAGCAACGATAGCTAATAGGATTTGTAAATGAGTCAGATATCGAGCTACATGTCCTCAAACCTCATCCAGGTCGCGTCCCGGTGATGTTTCTTCACTTGTCTAGTTCACAGTGAGTTATACGACACACCGACTAGTCTGGGAGACATTTATTAACACTTGGATGCGGTTTGACCGGCTTGAGAGAAGTTTGTGGGCATGGATTTACGAAGGCTATATTTGAGTTGCTGTTCACTTCGAGTGTTTGCTAGCAAGGTTAGCATTTAACAGCTTTTGTTCTAAACTAAAGAGTTCTGTCGTTAGACAGAATCTGGGGTAAGTGGTGAGCTGCTGCTCTCTGCTGATCCCAGATATAAATACCTTTATGTAAATGAATGTATGAGGATGACAACACCTGTAGAGAGAAGGTAACACTCAACATCAGCAGCGTGGAGCACAAGGAGCAGATAAACACACACCTGCATTCTTACTGAGTTACACACACGCTACACACAGCTACAGCAGGACTGCTGATACACACCGTACACACTCTTCAATACAGTCTACTAAATGACTTCACAGCTACACTTATAGTGGAGAGGAAGTGTATTCAGATGAAACTCTGACAAACTAAGGTCAACACAACACACACCAAATATAGAGATGCGGTAGGTTTTGTACGTCCTCTTTCTTCCTTATCAGTCAGTGATCTATCAGATATTCTCACATTGTCAGTGAGGACGGTCTCATTCTTAGTTAAGTGGCTCCGTCCTTTGTCACAGAGACACCATGTAGAAGCTCAGGGGGTGAGACCCAACATAACCTCCCTCACTGCTGTTTGGTCAGTTCATTTCACTACGACACCCAAAGTGTGTAGTGTAAAGGCTTATTAATGAAAATAGTGTAACGCTTCTTACCTGGAGTGAGGAACAGGTGCTACGGGGTAACCGCGATGCGTGGAGTTAACATGGAGTGACACACACACTGGTGTGGGCAATCTGAAATACTTTTATTCTCTCCTGGACCACTTCAAGCCAGGTCACACGGCTACCATCACTGTATTTATACGTAAAGGAAACAGTAAAAAGCACCGTACAGCGTTATCAAAGAAAAAGGAGTGTTGAGAAGGCGAGCAGAAAGGTGACGGTGCTGACGGTGCTCTCTCTCTCTCTCTCTCGACATTACACACAACTGTGTCTCTCTCTCGACATTACACACAACTGTGTCTCTCTCTCTCTCTCGACATTACACACAACTGTGTCTGTTACAACAGCAGGTGGAATTAGGGCAGCCACAGAACTGGCTACCTGAGACTTTAAAAAAGTTTGAACAGATGTTTAAAGGAGTATTTAATTTCAAAACATTATTTTTATACATAATGCAGTGCATGAAACATAAGTCAGGGTGTATTTTAATTGCACATGTTCAGTTTGAGTAGTGTGGTTCAGTTTCAAATTTGATATGGAATTTGTTTGCAGGAGTAACTTGTTTGTTGGCCAAAAAACTGGTCCTCACTCTGTAAGAATGTCACTCCACCACTAGAGATGTGAACTGTACTCACACCACAAATGTACTGTTGCTTTCAGCTTCTACATATCAAAAGCCTTTTCTTGGTCTGTACAATAATGCACCGGTTAAAGGTATGAATTATGCAAGTCAATAAAAAAATACATCAATCTTATAGAAGGAAAATTGGACTTTTTAAAAATAAATGATATCAGTCTTAATAAGAAATTTGTCATTTTATAATCCCGGTGTTGCCATATGATTTACGTAAAATTGTAGCACGTTAGATTGCAGTTTTTACTGGATTGCCAAGGGCAACAGTTGCTAGAAAAATGTCCCAAGAGGAAGAAGTAAGAGGAAGAAACTTTGAGAGGAACCAAGACTCAAAAGGGGGCCCATCCTCCTCTGGCCAACAATGGTCACCACTATAATAACAATTTAAAAAGAAAAATGAATTTAATAAGTGAAAAAATAAGCAATTAATGTCTAGTCCAACTTTCTAGAGGTCCTGTTATCCTCCCGAGGTGTGCATTCCCGGTGTGTTGTCTTGTATGTTGATTCACTATGATGATCTGATCACAGCAGTTGGTGCAACATCCAGGCCCCTTTGAGTCTGCCAGGGTTCAAAATCAGATTTATCACCTCTGGTTTGGTGTCAGATAAAGTAATACAAATCACAGTAACACTGCTTCTAAGCCAGTAAGTGGAGGGGCCATAATTATAAAAATATGTATACAGTTCTGGTTTGACCATTTGAGCAGTGACTGAGTCAGAAATCAGACTTCAAAATGCTCTTCTCCATTTAAAGAATGTACAATGTATGGTAGCTAGGTCTGACATTGAGGATTTTAGAGGGGATCTAATTTTTTTAATGTTTGTGCATTAGAGTGTAAGAATTTTAGTTCTTTTTCCAAATGTGTTTGATTTTATATGACTTAATGTCTGTATTGGATCTGAAAATCCCCTTGTCCTGTAACAGATAACTTTATTATATATCTCTAGGATTAGGTAAAACCATGCATATTAAAAGTAATATGTTTTAAACCATTTTATTCTTAGATTTAGTGTAGATTTTTACCAAGGGGTGAAATGTGATTGGGCCGAAGTGAAGGTGTATGAGGCACAGGAACATGAGAAATAATGATGTTGCTGGGGGCCACAATGACTGGATTTAGAACCTCTGTGCTACCTGAGCTGTTTTTAACAAGAAAAACACGTGGTCTGAGCGAGCTGTTAGTCGTGCTTTTAGTCCTTGTGGTTTTAACCAGCAGTTTTTAGTATTAAGTGTAATGGCTCATAGCAAAGGCAGAGTCTAATTATAACTGATCACCCAGGCTCTGTATAACTGGCTTGTCAAATACATAATAAATAGAATAATACAAATATTTACTTTATTACAAGAAAAAAGGATTTGTGGTGGAGGAGACATAAACATCCATAGTTTGAAACACCATTCATTACCAAAAAACAACCCGCTCTATTGCTGATTTTATGTATTTATGCTGTATGATGTTTGCTGTATTTATGCATTTTATGTTTATAAAGTATCATGACTACACTATAAGTAGCATATGCAGTATTTGTCCACCAGTAAACATGGCTGCTTTAATGGCAAGTTGTCAACAAGGAGGCTTTTTCAGCCTTCTGGTGGTTTCTCAAGCCTCTTCTTTCTTCCCCCATAGACACCCCCACACTGAAACCACAACATGCATGTCTGGTTCACAGAGGCAACAGGGGCCCTGTGGGCTCTGTGAAACTACACAATGAAAAAACAAACCTCAGGTGTTCTCAGGACTCACAAGACACTACATTACTGTAGTGACATCCTTGCAGACTTTAGTGAAGTATAGCTGAGAGAGTTCTGGACTGAGTTCTGGAGTCAGTGTGTGTCCACAGTGGTGGTGGAGTTCTGGGTGTAGAGTTGTCAGTGTGTGCTGGTGTCTCCATAGTGACAAAGCTGCTGAGTTTGTGTCTTCTCTTCACTGAAGGTGAGTGTGAAATTCTCTTTTAATGCTGAATTGCATTAAATTGTACATTTATTTGTTAATATAAAAATGTTATTTAAGCAAGCTGACTTTCTCAGGTAGAACTGGAAAAATGTTTTGCTTAACAAATAATTATTAAATATTTCTGCATATCTTATGATTCCATCTTATGAAGTCTGTGTACTTTTTAATATAGTTAAAATATAATTGTCCTATATTTCCTGGTATACGTTTCTATAGGCTACACTGTAGTAAAGAGTAGAAGACAATTACATGTTATTGCTTTAGTATGTCTTTGTCTCCATGTGCTTTTCTATGTTTTAGTTTGTAGCTCCTCCCCTGCTCTGCCCCTTGACATATGTCTCATGTGGGTTTTGTCTCTTACCCCTCCCAGTAATTGTTCCCAGATATTCCCTGTTTGTCTCCTGCTGTATAAACACCCTAATGCTAATGTCTGCAGTCATGGTCAGTGTATGACCCTACTTTCATGTAAATACTTGTCATGAAATATCTCAGCTCAGTGAATACATCAGATATAACATACAGGCTCCACTTTTACAGCAGTGTTCTTAATCTATTAGTAGTGTGAGAAAATATGGTTTGTGGATTAAATTGTGGTAGAAAAGTATTTGATATGTGTATGGCATCTTAAAGTAAGTATGTGCAGTTTTTAAAGTCAATAAACATTTCGCTCTCAAAACACCTTATGAACGTCCCAGAAGAAGGAGGAGACTGTTCTGGTCTGAGAGCTCAGGATATCTGACATCTGCTGTGGTTTCAGTTCTCACAGTTCCAACCAGTGGGCAGTGGGTACCAGAGCAGAATCTAAAGCCCATTTTAGACCAGAAGTGACAACCATGCTGCTTCTGCACCGCTGCAGCTGAGCTGTGGTCACATACTCACAAGCTCAGTTTCCTTCCAGTCTATTTCTTGCCTTATGCCATGACAGGCTTATCAGTGGTTTCTAGCTAGAAATAGTACAAAATACATTTATTCTGTAAAGTGTAGTTTAATAATCAAAACAGCACAACTCTGACTGCTGGGTCTATTCTAATGTGAAATTGGGATAAAGGATGATGTTTTAAACACAGACTAAAACTAGGACTTAAATTCAAACTGGACCTGCCATTGAGAACACACTGTAGCCTACAGTGTGTTCTCAATGGCAGGTCCAGTTTGAATTTAATTTAGTACAAAACAGGTTTAGTATGAGGAGGACTGGTATGGTTACTGATAATTTAGGTAATATTGTGTACTGTGAGGAGAGATGTCAGTACTTCACTGAGAAAAGGGACTGCTCATGTACTACCCAAACCATGTCCATGTTCAAAGGGTGATTAATAGAGTTGATCAAAATTCAAATAGGTTCTTATTGTGAGTAATGCAGGTTTTTGTTGTTTGTTTTTGACTCATTCTGTAAATCCAGAACTTCATATTACTCACAAAAAATCTTAAAGAACTTTTCTGCATAAGCAATGGTCCACAACAAATTATTGTGATGTGGAAACTGAAAAAGCAAACAAAAAGCAGGTCCTCTCACTATCTAGAAATTCTTGAATGTGGGTGTGTTTGCATGCTTATAGACTCTGGAGACATAAAGCAGACAGCATTCTGTAGTGACAGTGCATAATGGTTCAAAGTATATTTACCACTAAAACAAATTTGATACAATGAATAAAATATTAAGTACACAGGACATCATAAGATAGTGCAAACATAAAATATATCAAGCCATGAAAAAGTAATGCAAATATTTCTATGTACGCAAGCTTTGAGGTGATTAACTCTATAAACTGCATTTTAAAACTATAAACTTAGAAGAGTTTGAGAATAAGAGTGAGGGGATAATATGTCTGCTTTTTTCTCTCCTTTACATCAGACTTCACCCCCTTTGCTTTGTAATGAGCATGTGTGTCTCCTATATGGTTTCATAGATGCAGCATCATGGTCAGTGTGGGTTGTGGGATACATCACAAAGGAAGAAACAACCAGAGTCCTCACAGGTCAAAGGACATGATGGCACTGTGTGTGGTTTTGTATGTCTCTGTAAAGCTGGTGATGTGAACTTGAAAAGAAACATAAGAGCTCTGGCCAAGTTCATTTGTTCCCAGTTCCTCTCTGCTGGGTGGACATTAGGGTCTGGAGTACTGAAGAAATGCTGTGAGTGTTCTGGAGTCAGTGTGTGTCCACAGTGGTAGTGGAGATCTGGGTGTAGAGTTGTCAGTGTGTGCTGGGAAGTCAGTGGTGTTTCCATAGAGACAAGGATGCTCAGTTTGTGTTTTCTCTTTACTGTACTTCCTCTCACTAAAGGTGAGTGTGAAATTCTCTCTTAATGCTGAGTGACATGAAACTGTACATATATGTGATAATCTAAAAATGTTATTAAAGTGAGTTGAATCATTCAAGATTTATTTGGCCAAATTAGAATCATAACCTGGCTGGTCTTAGAATGAAAAATATGATTAAAAGGTCTAGAATGCAAACAGATTATATCTTTGCATGAAGTAAAGTTTATTAATCAAAAAGTCAAAAGATGTTATTTCAGAAAATGAAAAGGCAGGTTGGGGAAAATGAAGGGAAAAAAGAAATACAAAATAAATTGGTAAAAAGAGCTGGGAAAAGTTAAAGAGTAGGGCTAATTTTGTTGGAGCGCTTGGCACAGGACAAGGTGCTTTTTATAGCCTGCCATGCTCGTCTGAAGAAGATGCGTACTCTCTTCAACTTCTTGCATTCTGAGCCTTTATATTTGAAATAAAAGTAGAATTTTTAAACTGGTGTCCATGGAGTGGATGTATGTAAACTCAGATTATTGATGTGGTGCTTTGATGCTACTCACCAGCTGGGGTGTTCTCCACTTTGATGTTCTCTTACATCTACAGATGTTTATTTTTCCCAAAAATCAATACAAATGCAATTACGTAATAAAGTACAGGCACATATACCCCATAATGCACCACGCCCCCTAGCGGGCACGCGGGCGTCCCCAGACGGGCATACTTAAATAAATTACTTGATAAAATCGAATATTCTTAAAGTACAGTACATTTATCAACATAACATTTCTTAGGACTAATAGAAGTACCTGCTTACCGATTTTCAGCCGTCTACATGCATCCGTTCGCCAGAAATCCCATGCTGAATACACCGTGTTTTTCGGCTAAATTTACACAAACACATGCCTGCCCTTTTAAGTTGCCTTTTACAACATTCTTCCGATATAAGAGAACTTCAATTACCATCAAATAAACACCGTGACATGTTTAAAAAAGTATATAGAATGCTAATACAGCTCTTTATTAGCTTGCTCACTTCTTAGAGCAAAAACACACGTTCGGTTCCTTCATAACCTAACACAAAATACGCAAACCTTTAGTTACATCAAACTGCACGTTACTATCCTAAAACTGTTCCTGAATAGAGCATTGTACCCTCCTTTCTTAGAATCCGTGTTTGTTATTCGTCCATCGAATAAATATTCTCTTTGATTGCTTTGCTTTTCTACCTATGGCAAGATTCCGTATTGCGTTGCTGTTCATGGTTGGCCTATCAAAAGAGCTTATAGTAATGGACCGTTGAAACCAAAGTGATTGAAACCACTTTCAGCAAATAGTATTCCGTCAGAAGAAAACATCGACACCTCATTTGCCTTGAATACTACACTACAGAGGTGGGGCGGGCCATGCGTAATCACAATATAAGGTCCTGTTGCGCACTAACGTCTTCCATTTTGGAAACGTATCGCATACGCAAGTCATTCCATTTTGGCTAGTTCGCTTTGTTTTTGTAACACGTTCCGCTTTTGGTAAAAATGTGTCATTTTTATCACAGTAATGGAGAGGAAAAGGCGATTTACAGTTTCTGATGTCCATGAGGAGCTATTTAGATTTAGCGAGGTGAGAGCGATGACGGTTCCACGGCTGCTAGCATGGATTCTGTTCAGCAAGACGCTTTTGAGCTTGGAATCGACGCCGTGCTCGATGTACCGTAAGTATAAAATTCATATAGCATGCGTGATTCTTTATTGTAAAAGTTCAGTGTTGATTACGTAATATTTAAATGTCCACTCAATTTGCTCCCATGTTGACTGAAACTCTAGTACTTGTTGTTGTATTGTTTATCGCACTGATTGTGTAAGTCGTAACTCTATCTGGATAAGCGCGTCTGCTACATGCCCTAAATGTAAAGGTAAATTATTGTTTGAGATGGCGCCTATGTATTTTGCACTAGGCATTAGCATTAGCATTGATCATCATTCTAGTTCATTGGTATCTTGGTTATGATTGTAAAGCGTCCTTGATCATGCAAAGGCACTATAGTGATGTAAATGTATGTAGTCAATGTAATAATTTTCTTATTTAGTATGGCAATTTGTATTTATTTTCATCTTCATGTCTTGCAGTGAAGAAAATTCACCCTGCCCTCCCCCATCTGAGAGATTTCACACCTCTTCTGGCCCACCCCCAGAGCCATCAGCTTCTACCCCCTGCCAATCTGTGGACACCCCTCACACCTCAGGACTGCATAGTCACAGAGGCTCCAGGAGGACACATTGGAGACGCCAGATGAGACCAAGTAGAAAATACAGTGTAGCTCTTGAATTCTTTATTGTATCTGCCTCAAACTTTGCATGTTTTTGGACAAGACCCTGGTGAATCAGGAAATGTAGAGGTTGAATGAAAATAAATCTCCAGCATCAATAGAAACACTTATAAGCCTCCAAAATCAAAGGCGTTTCTTGTTTTTCGACATTTTCTTCTCTATTAGATGAGGTCAAATGGACCCTAAATGATGGAGAAATAAGTCTGGATGTGAATGGATGTCTAACTTGGATGCCCAAGTTTCTACTTCAATTTGAATCCTCAATGATCATGGTGCTGTGTGTACAATTTCAGATATCTGGTGTTAAAGTGAACAAGTACAAATAGCTCAAAATGGCTGGTCTACAAAGTGAACAAACATCATGTCCTACTGTGTGTTCTTAATGGAAAGCTAGATTTATGCAAGAAAGTACATCTGCACCTTCTACATGGGTGCTGTGGTCCAAAGAGCAAATCTCTCCCGTTGATTCTGTGATCATAAAGTGTTCAGCAGTTCTGCTCCGGATGGTATGAACCTCCTTACAGTCCTCCTGTTTCTTGGGTGAGAAATAGTGATGAATTGTAAAGGAAATGAATCATCCATTGACCCCACCTGGGCAGTGGAAACTCCACTAATGGACAGCATATTTTGGACTACCATCTGTACAAGTCAGGAAAGTGTGAAGGCTAAATAAATAAAACTGGATACAGTCTATATAAATCATTATAATTATAGTATAAAATGATCTAAACACTTACACTTTCTCCCAGATTGGCCGAGTAATGCTGCTTAAACCCAGCAATGGTAGCAGGGTCTCTATGACTCTTGTGTCTTCTGGTAATGATATTAATTAATAATGAAGTTGTCCCTTGGCATCTAGAAAGGGCAGAAGAAAGCTCTATTGTATTGAACGATAATAAAGCTGTTTCATTTCTTTTAAAAAGTCATAACAGTTTGCATGTGTTTTTGGACAACAAAAAAAAAAACTTTAATTTTTAAGAATTAAAGCTTTATTCCTAAGAAGTAATTGAATTTGAAATGAAAATTAGGCTTTGATTACAACGCAATTTTCTACAAAACAAGACATTTTATATTCTGCATTTGTGCGCAAGATTACTTTTGTACCCCAGTTTGATATCTCTATATGGAAATGAGCAATCAACGCCTGTAAACTTTGTTTTATATACAGTTATGTAACAGAACAAATGGCCACCCGTAGCTCAATTTCTTCTACAAATGTTAATAAATGTGAATCAAAGTTTGCCTGTTGTCTGACAGTGCATAATGGCCACACTCGTGGTCTTGCAGAGGCTTTTCTAAAACAAGCGCAGAAGTCACTTTCCTTTGTCTCAGTCAACGTATTTCATCTAATGGAGTTCAGTTACGCGAATATTTTCAGCTACGCCCCATTTAGTTAGTTCATTCTCTATTCACTTATTCCGCACTTTAAAATAGTTGTGCGGTCCGTGAAATTAAACAGCTGTGACGGCCCGAGTGCCGCAGGTCCCACAAACTCCCTAGACGTAGACAGACGTTTATTAGACAAACACGAATAACGAACACAGTGGCGCTCACACCAAAAAGGCAAGATGAACATGAGCAACGTTGAACACACAATCATAAAGTGTACCACGTACGTGAACATTAGCGAGAACACAGATCGACAGGGATACACACACAGACATTAGGAGAATAACCCGGTGCAGGTGTGTGTGACTTCATAGTCGTGGTTTCACACAAGACCATGAACTCCCACTGCAGGCGGCGGGCCGTACCACGTGACTAGTGGGGAGCGGAGCTCACTATTAGCCCACTAATTAGTTCTCCGTTCAGTCAAAAGTTCTCCATCATTAAAATGTATGTTCTCATTTTAAATTCGCATATTGGCTACTTGTTTATAATACGATTCCCTTATCAAATATTTAGTATCTAATTTGGGAAAAAAAAAACTGCCTTTGTAGATAAAACTAAATTCTACTTACGTTTTGTTTTCGTTTCTCAGTACCTCTTATGCGTGAAGAATTGTTTGTAGTCTTTGTTGATGTTTTGTCTAAAATGATCGTCATCGGCAAATCCACTCAATAAACTGATCTGGGGTCAGAAATAGAATGACACACATTATGACATAATGGAGCGCTAAATTCTGTTCAGTGGCTGGTTAGAACAATGACAGAAGTGCAGCTGAAATGACATTATAGTCTCATATTATAAATCACATTTTAAAATCATTTCCCCCTCTTTATGCTATCATTTTGTTATCAGGCTCAGATTAAAAAATCTAAATAAAGTAAATATAACCTATACATGTAAACTATATATTAATTAATTAGTAATCATTCTACATAGGTACAATTCACTCACTCTGTATTCGTTATAATCCAAAGTCATTCGAACACTCATTAAGGATCAAAATGCAACGTAAACAACAACAATAATAAATTCTTAAGAAATTATACAATTTTAACTGAAAATTAGGTTAATTGATCATAATACAATGTTCAACAAAACAAGCCTTATCTTTACTCGGGTTTTTCAGTACCAAGGCTACGCAGTTAGGCAAACACTTTCTTGCATAATATATGCTTATATTATGAAATTGAGCAACTAGACAAACAGAATTAAATGCTCCGTTCATTACTGCTTCAAATGGTTTATTATTTTTTAAAAGTGCAGGATTGTAGCCCCAAAATATATCCTATATGAAGTGACCTGCATTAAGAAATTAATTGTTGATGTCACTTACTATTATTATTGGTAGTAGTATTAGTAGTATTTTGTGGGGAATCATCTTATGTTGTTGATTGGAGAATACCATTAAATAAATTAATCTTACCATCAGTAGTAGTTGGTGAAATTAATAACTTATAACTATTTGGAGATGTCATTGTTGTAGTAGGTTTAGTTGAAGCTGTTGGACTTGATGTGTCAGTGTCCACTGAAGTAAGAGTTACAGGTTTATATGGAGCCTCTGCAAGAATAGAAAAGTGTGGTCAGTTATAAGTATGAACTCTGTTTCTGTACTCTCACTGGAGATCACTTCCCATGTGTTTCTGTTTGTGTTGTATTTATACCAGGTGAAGCTCTCAGGTCTGGTGTGTATATCAGTGCAGGAACAGGGCAGCAGCCTGAGTGCTGCAGCTGATATGCATGAGATTTAACTGCACCACAATAATACATTGATTTCAAGATTTGGTTTTATGACTGATGGCAGTCTAAACAGCAAATCGTAATTGTTCAAATTCTACCTTATATGTTCAGATAACATGGAGTGCCTCTTATACGTTATCAGAAATATATGACATGTCGTCTCTAACTGGACTCCTACTAGATGTTTTCAGTGTTTCTTATAAAGTAGCTACTGAGTAGATATTTGATGATCTACAGATGTAGAGAGAAAGTCACACTCACCATCAGCAGCAAGGAGCAGATAAACACACACCTGCATTCTTACTGAGTTACACACACACTACACACAGCTAAAGGAGGACTGCTGATACACACCGTACACAGTCTTCAATACAGTCTACTGAATGTTCTGACAACTACAGTTACAGTGGAGATGAAGTGTATTCAAATGAAGCTTTGACAAACTTCTATCCCCAACACACACAACAAATATAGGGAGGCAGTAGGGTTTTATAAGTTTTTAAAAGTCATTTGGTGTGTCCTCTTTCTTCCTTAACAGTCTCACATTATAAGTGAGAATGTCATCATTCTTACTTAAGTTGGTTCGGTCCGTTGTCACAGAGATGTGGTGGCCTAGTGGGACGGACCCAAAATGACTCCCTAAGTGCTGTTAGTTCAGTCCAGCACATCTGCCCCTTTGTACATGCATCATTTATGAACGTATTTAAACCCATCTGTCACTGGAGTGGTTGTCGGTCTTTGTTCGTGCTCAGGTTGGTGTTAATGGTCGTTTAATAAATGCATGTCTTCGTCAAGAGACGTCTGCGCTTCCTGCGCCTTGCCTTGCGGCACTTGGGCCGTCACAACAAACAAAATATTTGTATTTTCTTATACCTGCATGCGGGGGGTGGCATAACGTGAATAAGTGAATAAATCATATAAAAGCAGACATTGTGTTCACTTTGTTTTCAGTAGGCTACACCAAAAGTGAGGAGGAGGCCTTCAGTATTTTGAGGAGTTCCCTTCAGTATTCTGGGAAGAGTCTCATATATAGTCAGGGCCATTGGACCTGGACTTCACCGTCTCTCACACCAATCTTATTCCCACTTCCTAAAAAAGAGAGAAGCCTGCAGCCAAGGGATCAGTTAAGATGAGGCAAAAAGCAAAAGTAAAAATAATGTATATGTAACATGCTGCAACCGTCCCTGATCTGGGCGCAGACCGTCCCCAAGGACTTCTTCTATTCAATAAATAAGTGGATGTCATGTGTAATCATTTAGCATTTTTTCTTCACAAACGCAAATATTTATTGTATAAACTGAAAAATCTTTAGGATTTAGCATTGTTGTGAATCACTAAACTAATATTTCGTTGTATAACTACTGTTTCTGAGAACTGCTTCACATCTGTGTTGCATGGAGTCGACCAACTTCTGGCCGCTGTAAACAGGTATTCCAGCCCAGGATGCTTTGACAACCTTCCACAGTTCCTCTCCATTTCTTGGTTTCGCCTCAGAAACAGAATTTTTGATGTCCCCCTCAAGTTTTCTATCGGATTAAGGTCCAGGGATTGGGCTTGCCACTCTGTAACTTTAATTTTGTTGGTCTGGAACCAAGATGCTGCTCGCTTACTGGTGTGTTTGGGGTCATTGTCTTGTTGAAACATCCATTTCAAGGGCATTTCCTCTAGCATAAGGCAACATGACCTCTTCAAGTATTTTGATATATGCAAACTGATCCATGATCCTTGGTATGCGATAAATAGGCCCGACACCATAATAAGAGAAACATCCCCATATCATGATGCCTGCACCACAATGCTTCACTGTCTTCAGAGTGTACTGGGGCTTGAATTCAGTGTTTGGGGGTCATCTGACAAACTGTCTGCGGCTCTTGGATCCAAAAAGAACAATCTTACTTTCATCAGTCCACAAAACATTTCTTCATTTCTCTTTAGGCCAGTCCATGTGTTATTTGGCAAATTGTAACCTCTTCAGCACATGTCTTTTTTTTAACAGTGGGACTTTGCGGGGGCTTCTTGCTGATAGATTAGCTTCACACAGGCGTCTTCTAATTGTCACAGTACTCACAGGTAACTTCAGATCGTCTTTGATCACCCTGGAGTCTTTGCCATTCTGGCTATTCTTCAATCCATTCAAATGGTAGTCTTCCATTTTCTTCCACATGTCTCTGGTTTTGTTTTCTATTTTAAAGCATTGGGGATCATTTTAGCTGAGCAGCCTAACATTTTCTGCACTTCTTTATATGTTTTCCCCTCTCCAATCAAAGTTTTAATCAAAGTACACTGTTCTACTGAACAATGTCTGGAACGACCCATTTTCCTCAGATTTTCAGAGAGAAATGCATGTACAACATGTGTTGGCTTCATCTGTAAATAAAGGCCACCTGAGTGACATCTGTTTTTTCACAGAAGGAATGACCTCACTAATTGAACTCCACACTGTTATTATTTTGAACACACCTGTTTCAATTAATTATTCAATTACACAAACTCAGGAGCATGCATATAATGAATGTTGGGTCTGATGGTTTTCTATGACTCTGCTACACCTACTGGTAAATTATTTACCATGTAGTAATATAATTTCTACCAAAAACAGTGATTGATCTGATTAGTCATGTTGGACTGCTATTATTTTGAACACAATGATATATATATATATATATATATATATATATATATATATATATATATATATATATATATATATATATATATATATATATATATATATATAGATAGATAGATAGATAGATAGATAGATATATATATATATATATATATAGATATATATATATATATATAGATATATATATATATATATATATATATATATATATATATAGATAGATAGATAGATAGATAGATAGATAGATAGATAGATAGATAGATATATAGATATAGATATAGATATTATTCCAAGTGTTGCTTGTTGACATTTATTTTGAATTTGTCTTATTTTCTCTTAAGTTGCAGTGTACTCATTTATAGTTTTATTAAAACTCCTCAGGAACTGCAGTGTCTCATTTATAGCTTTACAATGTAATATAACTGATTTGAATTTAACCTAAATAAAAATTAATTGAAAAGTTGTTCATCTATACAGTGCAGGCTATACAACTCTAGGTAGGAGGCTAGGCAGGATGCATGAACGAGCCGACAAAAGTTACGTTTATTAACACCAGACAAAAGACAATGTAGCACATAGGCTAATACATGGTCAATCACCGACAACATCCACTACTAAACAGGAAAGTTATATACAGGCACAGTAACGACACAAAACAAGAAGCAGGTGTGAAACACGGGGAGGGCATGGCTATATGAATGAACACACACGCACACACACACACACATCTGGGAGGAGGGGCCGTACTGTGAAAATTTACACATCATTTATTATTTCATAAAAGCCAAATGCACTACTACTAAATAAATTACATGCAAAAAAGATAACAATTCACAGAAGTATTCAAATTACCTTTCAGCAGATTAACCCCTAATGAGGCATTTACAGTGATGAAACAAATAAAATACTTGCCATTTACTGGCTACCATACATGTTTTTGTATGTTTGTTTTTTGTCCATTTGCTTGATTGCATTTGTGTGTGTGTGTGTGTGTGTGTGTGTGTGTGTGTGTGTGTGTGCATGTGTGCTTAAATTGAATTTAATTTGATGCTGGCATATTCTGTATAATCTGCATTATCCATTGGAGTGGATGCTAGTTTGGTTTTCTGACTGTGTACTACAGTGGAGTAAGTGACATCATCCTGTAGGAATAACACATTAACAATTGTTACATAACACACGTTTACAAAACACACATTCAGTATGATACACACCTGTTCTTGTGCTGTTTTGCATTTTGCTTTTGGATTTACAGTTGCGTATAGGACACACAAATCTTCCTGCAGAAACACAGAAATGGAAAATTAGCAAACTTGTGTAAACACTAAAACACACTTCACAAAAAGACTGTATATAGGAGTCTATACATGCACACAATTGCACAATTGAAGTGCACCAATTACCTTTATGCACCTATGACCATCATGCAAAAGGCAACAACAATATCCTATATGTGGTGTGAAATCACTGGTACATGTCCAGAACATGTCTCCGTTTTCATATGAATGCAGTGATAAGAGCTGTGCTCCATAAGGGCACAGGTGAAGTGAAACACAGGTAGAATTTAGTGGTCAATCATCCTTGTTCAAAGAAGGACAATATAACCAGCCTTAATACCTACAGGTCAGAAGCTTTAACATCAGTAGTCATGAAATGCTTGGAGAAGCTGGTTCTGTCTTACGTCAAGTCTATCACTCCCACTTCTTTGGACTGATATAGTTTTACAGAGCAATCTGCACTATGCACAGTCACAATCAACACTATGTCTGTACTCATCTGGACCTTCTAGGATCCTATGACAGAGTCATGTATCTAGACTTCAGCTCTGCTTTCAACACAACTAAAAGTGGAACCCTGTGTCTGTCAGGGCATTTTCATCTACCTGTCAGATAGAAAGTAGCTTGTGTGCCTGGAACCTTATCTGTCAGAGCCCCTATCCATCAGCACTGGGGTTCCTCAAGGCTGGACACTCTCAGCCCTCCTCTTCTCTTGCTACACCAACAAGTGCATCTCCAGCTATCATCAAGCAAATGACCCTAACAGGACTCGTTAGCAACACTGACGAAACTGCTAGTGGAGTCAAGTGGCTCGTCTGGCTTTGTGGTGCACTGAAAACAACTTGGAGGTCAACATGCAAAAAGCAGTAGAGATGGATGATACATTTCTGAAATAAGACAACTGTCCATCTCCCTTTGTAACTCAGTACAGTAAGTGATGTGGAGTCTGAGCTTCCTACACACCACCATCTCCACTGATTTCAAACTGGAGATCACAACAGCCATCATCAAAAACATTCATCAAGAGCTGCTTTGTATCAGAAACTCACCATGGACCCCACACAACTAGGGAACTCCACACACTATCTGTATAAAACCCTCTGCCCAAGTATTTGGTACTGCTTCAACAAAACCTAAACTTAACCTGTTAATACAAAGTAGCACTCACTTGAACAGGTGAACAAAGCACAGCAGAACAATCCTGTAAAAACACACACACACACACACCATGGAAGATTTGACCTTGAAGGACATGTGCCAGTAATGATGTGGAGGTTGTTTTTCTTATGTTAGAGTGGATGGTATGTGAGCATTCACCTGTGTCTCCTGCTCTCTCTTCTCTTCTGTTTGCCCCTTTCTTAGCCTCGTTTGTCCAGTGTGACAGTGTGATCCACAACTTGTATGCGTGCATGCGTGCGTGCATGTGTGTGTGAGTGTGTGTGTATGTGTATGTGTACATTTGTATCTCCAGCACAAGACCCCCACGAGACCCAGCAGCAGGAGGAGGACAGCTCCCACAGCAGTAGTCATGAGAATATATAATAAATCACCAGCAGGGTTTTGGACATCTGAAGGCAAATGTTATACAAATGTTATGTGTATTTGTGTGTGCGTTAGTGTTTGTGTTTTTACACAGCATGCATTTTAATTGCTTTTTAAGATATTAGGAGACCATGTTGATATGCAGTAAATGCATGTTACCGTCAGTCAGAGTCTTTGCACTGTCAGTAGTGGAAGCATCAGCTGGAGCCTTTGCACTTGTTTTGCCATCAAATCTTGATGTAAATTCTGTTGTTGAGATTCCTGGAGAGGAACATGTGTTTGTTAGCATAAGATGGTGTACTGCTTTAGTACTACTTGTGTTTGCAAGTTTGGCTACAGTACTGACCCATTATAAATGTGTATAGGAACATTCAGGGTGGTTTACATTCGTGACACTAGTAGACATGTGACTGCACCTGAGTGGGGGGGCAGGTGAACAAGCTCATCAGCGCATGTTTAAAAGTTTATTTAAAAACTAATTTTTATAATGAAGTGTTGACTTTCCAAGTAATGGTGTTATATTATAGAGTTAGCACTAATGCAATGGAATTATCCCTCTTGAGCATTGTGATACGGCCACAAAACAAATCAAATTATGTCAAAATAAAATTCCTAATGAAGTATTAGAAGTATTTAAAATATATATTTTAAATCTGTTTTGTATGTTGACCAAAAAGCTGTCAATGTGGGTGTATAGCCTGTAATTAGACTTTTGTGGTTGGGAAATACAGTTTCGCACTGTCACTTTATTGACTGTCATAGTCAGGACACATGAAGAAAAATGCCATTTTCAGGTAAAACATGTCTTTGGACAATTGGGAATACATCTAATATTGGGTGAGATGAGTCAAAAACAGATCACTTCTGTCATTTTGGATAAAGCCTTTAGTCAAACTAGTGTGACTGAAAAATAGTTTGATGCTGGTACTTCCTTAGGACACATGATTTTGGACTTATGAAAGTTAATAAAAAATACAATTTTGAGGTAAAACATATGTATTTGGACAACTGGGAGCACATCTAGTACAAGATGCTAAGTCAAAAACAGTGGATTTCTGTCATTTTGTGAAGTATTGTGAAGTAATACATTTTACATCAAATTTTTATTTTTCATAAATGTTGACATGTGCTCACTATGATATCAAAATGCCACTGCAAAACAGTATTTCCCCAACCACAGTAGTTTGAGGTTTCAGTTCACACAGTTCCTACTTACTGTTTGTGGATGGTCATAGTTAGGACACATAACTCTTTAAGAAAAATGTCATTATGAGGTAAAATAGATAAAATAGTTATTTGGACAACGGAACACATCTAGTACTAAGCAATGAATCAAAAACAGGACATTTCTGTCACTTTGGGTGTATAAGATGTAGTGTGGCTGGGAAACAATTTTACACTGGCAGTTTATTGATACTGTCATGGTCCAACTATACACTTTAGAAATAACATGAAAGACAAAATGAGGGTCAGTGACATTATGGATTGTTTCCAGAAGATTAAGTCATGATTTAAATCCCAGTCAAGTATTTTTAAAGTACAAGACAACTTTAACCACAAATACACCCCTATAAAAATGGATGAAATGTATATTTACCCTGGACTTGTTTTAGCTGTCCTTTTGCAAACAAACATCTACCAAGTGTCACGTCGACCGAACTCCAAGCACACTACAACACCCAACATGCCATTCGTCGCAAGGTCAAGGACTCATCCAATCATACACATTCATTCAGATCCTCATCACCAGAATATTGACAGCAGCTGTTTTCTACTTCCCACCTGTATATAAACCTCTTTAGACCTCACCAGCATTCCGAGGTATTGCCACTAGTTTCGACTGTGCATACCGAGCGTTATTTCCTTGATTGCTTTCCCATGTTTCGTTTGTGCTTTTTGCTCTCCAGACTACTGATTTTTTCCTACCCCGTTTGTATAGTTTGCTTGGTTTGTTATTGCTCTTTGGTTGTTGGACTCGGACTGTTTACCTGTATGATTTGGATTACCCCAGCCTTGGCTTTCCTTGTTTTGACCCTGGCCTGTTCACCCATCACAAAGTTGGAACAAAATAAATCTCTCTCTACATCTGCGAGCATCTGGCTTTACCTGTCCCACACACCAAGCCACATCAGTGAGAAAACACTACCCAAGTGACCTGTAGCATTCATACTATGTCCAGTATATCAGCCTTTGATGGTCTAAGAGTGCTCTTTAGGTGTAACAGGTGCTACAGGTACAATGTAACACTAGTTTGCTAAAGTTCAGTTTATTTATGAGATTATCAATGCACTAAGCATATGGATCTAAGTTACTTACCTTTAAAAGTGAGTTTGATGTATAGTTGTTCATATTCCTTATGCATACAATCGCAATCTCCCTCATCTTCATCCGTCAGGTGTGATATGAGTAGAGAGAGATTTCCTGGAGCGTGAGCAGTACCTAGCTGATCTCTGTTTCTGTGCTGTTTACTCTCACTGGAGATCACATCCCATGTTTTTCTTTTTGGGTGGTATTTCTTCCAGGTGAAACTCTCAGGTTTGGCAAGCAAGTCTATGCAGCTGCAGGGTAGCAGTACTGAGTCTCCTGTATGTGCAGTGATGTGTTTTGTCTCCCTGTTGTGTTCCAATACGCAACCTGTAAAAACACACCCCACTGTCAGACTCCACCACATTTGCTTGTTAGATTAATAAATATTTATTTTAATATTATATGATTTTTAGCATTGTTCTAATGACATTCACTATCCTTATAACAATGATAGTTATAACTGAGCAATTTGGTTGCTCCATTTAGGTAACAATTTGAGCTTTGTTTGTTAATGCAGTTCACTTCATATAGGATACTGTAAGGGTTGGTACCAGGCCAAGGCGTCAAGTCAACCACACCACTAATCAGGTTTAACACCCAACAGCTGGGTTAGACCTAATAAAAGCCCCGTGACCCAGTCATTCAGAGCTGGGTGTTTGCTAAATATTTGAGCCAAGCTCCTAGCTGGTAACTTCCTGCTACACCTCACTTCTTATCTGTGAGGGTGTTTGTGTTTTTACACCTTCCCTCTCGAATCTGTCTCTCTCCCAAGGCTTCCCTTAGCCATTCAAGTTGTTCCCTGTTTTCTGGTCTTGTTTGGGAAATTTTAGTTTGGTTTTCCTCAGTGCATCGGGGTTGCCATTTCTTCCTGTTACGTCCTTTGTTCTCCCCTTTTCCATGCTCGGCATGGTGTTTAGTTTTTTTCCTTTTGTTTTACCTGATCCAAGATCTAACTGTTTTGGACAAGGGTGCACCCTTGTTAGAGTGTGGTTGCTCACCCAGTAGGCTATTAGTATCATCACTTAGATGACCTGGGTTCAAGCCTGCATTACATATATGTTCTTGAACTGTTTTACAGATAATCTTTCCTACAAAGGGCCATACTGATAGATACTTTGTTTCCCAGCATTCATACGTGACTCTACACTGGATCCTACTTTTCAAAGCCCTATTAATATGATCAGTTAATTATTCATGTTGTGTTTATGACCTGATTATATATAATCTTGCATTCAGAATGTGATTGTGTTTATTTTTGATGGGGTGTGATGTTTGGTTGTTAGATTGTAGATTGTGTTGTGGTGGTTTTTCATGGTGCTTTTATTACCTAGTTTGATTTTTTTTTTTTTCAAACTACCTTTCAGGAATTTCTGCTAAGCTTACTGTGGCCTGCACAGTGTTGTATTACCAAAGCTTGAGGAGCTGAAGACAGACCTGGTAGCTGTTAAAGAAACACACCACCTAATGGTGGCAGGTTATGGTGGGGCTCATGAAGACATTGAAGACCCATATGAGGATGTCACCACAGATGCTTCAACAGATGATGAATTCTAGACTCCATCCTGTCCACTGCATTTACCACATTAATTTCAAATCTGTATGCCTATATAATACATGTAATGACGTTTTTATCCTTGTCTCTTTGTAGCTAGGTTGTTTGGTTGGGTGTTCTTTATAGGCTATAAGAAAATTAAAAAATGTATGCTAACCTTATTTCTTTTCAGCAGTAATTAACCTTTGTGAAGATGTGATCAAAACGTTGTGTTATAAAGCACATATTGGAATAACCCCTGTAAAAACCATGTGCAGGTTATTTTGGGGCTACAATCCTGCACTTTTAAAAAATATATTTTTAAAAAATAATAAACCATTTGAATCAGTAATGAACGGAGCATTTAATTCTGTTTGTCTAGTTGTTCAATTTCATAATATAAGCATATATTATGCAAGAAAGTGTTTGCATAACGGCGTAGCCTTGGTACTGAAACACCAGAGTAAAGATAAGCCGTTTTGTTGAACATTGTACTGTGATCAATAAGCCTAATTTTCAGTTAAAATTGTATAATTTCTTAAGAATTTATTATTATAGTTGTTGTTTAGGTTGCATTTTGATCCTTAATGAGTGTTCAAATGACTTTGGATTATAGCGAATACAGAGTGAGTGAATTGTACCTATGTGGAATGATTACTAATTAATTAATATATAGTTTACATGTATAGGTTATATTTACTTTATTTATTTAGATTTTTTAATCTGAGCCTGATAACAAAATTATAGCATAAAGAGGGGGAAATTATTTTAAAATGTGATAGTGTGATTTCTGATATGAGACTATAATGTCATTTCAGCTGCACTTTTTTCATTGTTCTAAACAACCACTGAACAGAATTTAGCGCTCGATTATGTCATAATTTGTGTCATTCTATTTCCGACCCCAGATCAGTGTACTGAGCGGATTTGCCGATGACGATCATTTTAGACAAAACATCAACAGAGACTACACACAATTCTTCACGCATAAGAGGTACTGAGAAACGAAAACAAAACGTAAGTAGCATTTAGTTTTATCTACAAAGGCAGATACTAAATATTTGATAACGGCCCGCCGCCTGCAGTGGGAGTTCATGATCTTGTGTGAAACCACAACTATGTAGTCACACACACCTGCACCGGGTTATTCTCTTAATGTCTGTGTGTGTTTAAACCCCGGTTGGTGTGTGCATCCTTGTCGGTCTGTGTTCTCGCTAATGTTCACGTACGTGGTGCACTTTATGTTTGTAAGCTGTGTTCAACGTTGCTCATGTTCATCTTGCCTGTTTCGTGTGAGCGCCACTGTGTTCGTTATTCGTGTTCGTCTAATGAACATCTGTCTATGTCAAGGGAGTTTGTGGGACCTGCGGCACTCGGGCCGTCTCAGCTGTTTAATTTAACGGACCGCACAAATATTTTAAAATGCGGCATAAGTGAGCAGAGAATGAACTAACTAAAAGGAAATGTTGTTAAATAAAAGGGGAAGTAGCTAAAAGTATTCGCGTAACTGAACTCCATTAGATGAAATGCGTTGACTGAGACAAGGGAAAGTGACTTCTGCGCTTGTTTTAGAAAAGCCTCTGTAAGACCACGAGTGTGGCCATTATGCACTGTCGGACAACAGGCAAACTTTGATTCACATTTTTAACATTTGTAGAAGAAATTGAGCTAAGGTTGGCCATTTGTTCTGTTATATAACTATATTAAACAATAAAATCTATAGGCTTTGATTTCTCATTTCCATAGAGTTATGAAACTAGGCTACAAAATTAATCCTGTGCACAAATGCATGTAAAATAAGCCTTGTTTTATAGAAAATTGTGTTGTAATCAAAGCCTAATTTTCAGTTCAAATTCAATTACCTCTTAGAAATAAGTCTTTAATTTTCAAAAATGTATTTTTTTTAGTTGTCCAAAAACATACAAATGTTGACTTTTTAAAAGAAATAAAACGGCTTTATTATCGTTCAATACAATAGAACTTTCTTCTGTCCTTTCTAGATGCCAAGGGACAACTTCATTATTAATTAATATCATTACCAGAAGACACAAGAGTCATAGAGACCCTGCTACCATTGCTGGGTTTAAGCAGCATTACTCGGCCAATCTGGGAGAAAGTGTAAGCGTCTACATCATTTTTTACTATAATTTTAATAAAAATTTATATACACTGTATCCACAGTTTTATTTATTTAGCCTTCACACTTTCCTGACTTGTACAGATGGTAGCCCAAAATATGCTGTCCATTAGTGGAGTTTCCACTGCCCAGGTGGGGTCAATGGATGATTCATTTTCTTTACAATTCATCACTATTTCTCATTTCTCACCCAAGAAACAGGAGGACTGTAAGAAGGTTCGTACCATCCCGAGCAGATCTGCTGAATACTTTATGATCACAGAGTCAATGGGAGAGATTTGCTCTTTGGACCACAGCGCCCATGTAGAAGGTGCAGATGTACTTTCTTGAAAAAATCTAGCTTTCCATTAAGAACACACAGTAGGACATGATGTTTGTTCTCTTTAAATATGTGCCTGTACTTTATTATGTAATTACATTTTTATTGATTCTTTTGGGGAAAAAAAACATCTGTAGATGTAAGAGAGGATCTGGGTGGAGTAGCGGAATCTTTTACAGAGGCAGTCAAAGTGGAGAACCCCCCAGCTGGTGAGTAGCATCAAAGCACCACATCAATTATCAGAGTGTACATACATCCACTCCATGGACACCAGTTTAAAAATTCTACTTTTATTTCAAATATAAAGGCTCAGAATGCCAGAACTTGAAGAGAGTACGCATTTTCTTCAGACGAGCGTGGCAGGCTATAAAAAGCACCTTGTCCTGTGCCAGGCGCTCCAACAAAATTAGCCCTACTCTTTAACTTTTCCCAGCTCTTTTTACCAATTTATTTTGTATTTCTTTTTTCCCTTCATTTTCCCCAACCTGTCTTTTCATTTTCTGAAATATTTTTTTACTTTTTTATTTATTTTTGATTAATAAACTTTACTTCATGCAAAGATATAGTCTGTTTGCATTCTGGACCTTTTAATCATATTTTTCATTCTAAGACTAGCCAAGGGTATGATTCTAATTCGGCCAAATAAATCTTGAATGATTCAACTCACTTTAATAACATTTTTAGATTAGCACATATATATACAGTTTCATGTCACTCACCTTTAGTGAGAGGATGTACAGTAAAGGGAAAACACAAACTGAGCATCCTTGTCTCAATGGAAACACCACTGACCTCCCAGCACACACTGACAACTCAACACCCAGATCTCCACTACCACTGTGGACACACACTGACTCCAGAACTCTCACAGCATTACTTCAGTACTCCAGACCCTAATGTCCACCCAGCAGAGAGGAACTGGGAACAAATTAACTTGGCCACAGCTCTTATGTTTCTTTTCAAGTTCACATCACCAGCTTTACGGAGACATACAAAACCACACACAGTGCCATCATGTCCTTTGACCTGTGAGGACTCTGGTTGTTTCTTCCTTTGTGATGTATCCCACAACCCCACACTGACCATGATGCTGCATCTGTGAAACCATATAGGAGACACACATGCTCATTATAAAGCAAAGGGGGTGGAGTCTGATGTAGAGGAGAGAAACAAACAGACATATTATCCCCTCACTCTTATTCTCAAACTCCTCTTTCTAAGTTTATAGTTTTAAAATTCAGTTTATAGAGTTAATCACCTCAAAGCTTGCGCTCATACAAATTTTTGCATTACTTTTTCATGACTTTATATATTTTATGTTTGCACTATCTTATGATGTCCTGTGTACTTAATATTTTATTCATTGTATCAAATTTGTTTTATTGGTAAATATACTTTGAACTATTATGCACTGTCACTACAGAATGCTGTCTGCTTTATGTCTCCAGAGACTATAAGCATGCAAACACACACACACACACACACACCCACACACACCCACACACACACACACACACACACACATTCAAGAATTTTTAGATAGTGAGAGGACCTGCTTTTTCTTTGGTTTTTCAGTTTCCACATCACAATAATTTGTTGTGGACCATTGCTTATGCAGAAAAGTTCTTTAAGATTTTTTGTGAGTAATGTGAAGTTCTGAATTTACTGAATGAGTCAAAAACAAACAACAAAAACCTGCATTACTCACAATAAGAACCTATTTGAACTTTGATAAACTCTATTAATCAGCCTTTGAACATAGACATGGTTTGGGTAGTATATGAGCAGTCCCTTTTCTCAGTGAAGTACTGACATCTCTCCTCACAGTACACAATATTATGCAAAGTATCAGTAACCATACCAGTCCTACTCATACTAAACCTGTTTTGTACTAAATTAAATTCAAACTAGACCTGCCACTGAGAACACACTGGAGCCTAGTCCTAGTTTTAGTCTGTGTTTAAAACATCATCCTTTATTCCAATTTCACATTAGAATAGACCCAGCAGTCAGAGTTGTGCTGTTTTGATTATTAAACTACACTTTACAGAATAAATGTAGTATTTTGTACTATTTCTAGCTAGAAACCACTGATAAGCCTGTCATGGCATAAGGCAAGAAATAGACTAGAAGGAAAGTGAGCTTGTGAGTGTGTGACCACAGCTCAGCTGCAGAGGTGTCGAAGCAGCACGGTTGTCACTTCTGGTCTAAAATGGGCTTTAGACTCTGATCTGGTATCCACTGCCCACTGGTTGGAACTGTGAGAAATGAAACCACAGCAGACATCCTGAGCTCTCAGACCAGAACAGTCTCCTTCTTCTTCTGGGGCGTCATAAGGTGTTTTGAGAGCAAAATGTTTATTGACTTTAAAAACTGCACATATTCACATTAAGATGCCATACACATATCAAATACTTTTCTACCACAATTTAGTCCACAAACCATATTTTTCTCACACCACTAATAGATTAAGAACACTGCTGTAAAAGTGGAGCCTGTATGTTATATTTGATGTATTCACTGAGCTGAGTTATTTCATGACAAGTATTTACATGAAAGTAGGGTCATACACTGACCATGACTGCAGACATTAGCATTAGGGTATTTATTCAGCAGTAGACAAACAGGGAATATCTGCGAACAATTACTGGGAGGGGTAAGAGACAAAACTCACATGAGACACATGTCAAGGGGCAGGGCAGGGGAGGAGCTAGAAACTAAAACATACAAAAGCACATGGAGACAAAAACATACTAAAGCAATAACATGTAATTGTCTTCTACTCTTTACAGTGTAGCCTATAGAAACATATAACAGGAAATATAGGACAATTATATTTTAAATATATAAAAAAGTACACAGACTTCATAAGATGGAATCATAAGATATGCAGAAATATTTAATAATTATTTGTTAAGCAAAACATTTTTCCAGTTCAACCTGAAAAAAAGTCAGCTTGCTTAAATAACATTTTTATTAACATTAACAAATAAATGTACAATTTCATGCAATTCAGCATTAAAAGAGAATTTCACACTCACTTTCAGTGAAGAGAAGACACAAACTCAGCAGCATTGTCACTAAGGAAACACCAGCACACACTGACAACTCTACACCCAGAACTCCACTACCACTGTGGACACACACTGACTCCAGAGATCAGTCCAGAAATCTCTCAGCAGTACTTCACTGAAGTCCAAAAGGACTTCACTACAGTAATGTGGGGTCTTGTGAGTCCTGAGTACACCTGAGGTCTGTTTTTTCATTGTGTAGTTTCACAGAGCCCACAGGGCCCCTGGTGCCTCTGTGAACTAGACATGCATGTTGTGGTTTCAGTGTGGGGGTGTCTGTGGGGGAAGAAAGATGAGGCTTGAGAAACCACCAGAAGGCTGAAAAAGCCTCCTTGTTGACAACTTACCGTTAAAGCAGCCATGTAACACAGCCAGTCTATTGGTGGACAAAAACTGCATACGCTACTTATAGTGTAGCCATGACATGTTATAAACATAAAATACATAAATACAGCAAACATCACACAGCATAAATACATAAAATCAGCAATAGAGTGTAAATATAAAGTGTAAATATAAAATGTAATAAAGTGTAAATATTTGTATTATTCTATTTATTATGTATTTGAAAGATATTTGACAAGCCAGTTAAACAGAGCCTGGGTGATCAGTTATAATTAGACTGCGCCTTTGATATGAGCCATTACACTTAATACTAAAAATTGCTGGTTAAAACCACAAGGACCAAAACCACGACTCGCTCAGATCACGTGTTTCTTTTTAAAAACAGCTCAGCTGGCACAGAGGTTCTAAATCCGGTCATTGTGACCGTGAGGGAAGTACCACCTGGAGTGACGTATCCACCCCTGACATGCTCCATCATCAATGTCACCACAAGCTTCCTCCATCACCTGGAGAAGGTGTATGTGTAGGTGGGGTTGGTGATCATGGACCTTCCACCTCCATGCTGAAAAGAACTCAACAGGATTTAGGAATGGAGAGTAGTGGAAGGTGAAGCACAACACATCATGAGTGTTCAGTGTGTACCAGAGCAGCCTGGCAGAAACTTGTTATTGCAGACAACAACAAACCTGGACTGCTCTGGTCCAGTCCCCTGGTGATGGGGAATGAGTGTGTTGTGTAGTGTATGGAGGAAGGTGATGACGTGGGCAGTTGTAGGGACCAAGAGTGACATGATGATAAATGACATCATTCTGGCTAATGGCTGCACACATTGTGACATCACTCATGTGCTGCTCAGGGATACTGACCATAGTGTAGTGACTTAGATTAGACTGGACTCCTGCTCAGCTTTTCTGAAACACAACCCTTTTCAGCATGGAGGTGGAAGGTCCATGATCGCCAACCCCATATACACATACCTCTTCTCCAGGTGACGGAGGAAGCTTGTGGTGACATTGATGATGGAGTATGTCAGGGGTGGATACGTCACTCCAGGTGGTACTTCCCTCACTGCCTGACCAGAGATATCACCTGTGATGTTGATAAGATCTTGTAGCCAAACCCTTGCAGGAGACAAGATGCACCCTAATTTCTGTTTCATTATTACAAGCCTATTTTGTTATCTTCTATGTATTACAGTATATACAGCATGTGTGTTGCAGTAATGTTCATGCAAAAAATTTTACTTTCCCCTTGTAATTGTGTTTTACTTTATGGTGTGTATGTACTGAATATACATACATAGTCTGTATATCTGTGAAAATAGATGTATGTGTGAGTACTATGACAGACCTTTACAGCAGACTGCTGTGCTCTGCACAGTGGAAACTTAAAAAACACAAGCTAGTAGTGTTTTCCATTTATCATATCAGTGTGTAGTTGCCATGCAGAATAAGCCATACATTTTATATTTGTATAGATGCTTGATGTAAAAATATCATTTTGGAAATAGTTTTGGATGAAGTGTTTGCTTTTCATAAAGCGTGTGACATTTTGTATGCCAACACTCATGAGATCAGAATCCTCTGTAGTCTCTCCCCCAAACACCCACCTACTCCCCACTTGGAAAAACACACAGAAGCACCAAACACACACATCATACACCACATGTAAAATACTGTAGCACATATACAATCAACCACAATGAGGTGTGACCTCTGTCATAGGCAGCTGGATACAGAAGTGGGTAGTAGACAAGAACTGCATCATACACAGAATGAACAAGTGAGGAATAAATAACACAAACAGAAATAAACAACTGAGCACATTTTACATACATATATATATATATTAAAGTTTTATAAAAGTACAAACTTATAGACCGAAATTTTCCTAGTTAGAGTCATAATACTCTGTCTTAATTTTGTCAGTCTTAGTAATGTTCCTACAATTCCTACCTTATGCTGGTCTGAAGTAAGTAATTAGCAATTCGCAAGTAATTAGCACCGGTTCCTCTCTAGTGGACCGAACCACAGCGCAGATTTCAGTCCCACTTAACAAATAAAGTCAACAAATTTACTTTATTCTCCCTTAACCTGGGTGGACAAGACATATTTGGAGTCCATATTTTACTCCTTTAGTTTAGAACAAAAGCTGCTAACATTGCTAACAAACACTGGAAGCCAACAGCAACGATACCTAATAGGATTTGTAAATAAGTCAGATATCAAGCTACATGTCCTCAAACCTCATCCAGGTCGCGTCCCGGTGATGTTTCTTCACTTGTCTAGTTCACAGTGAGTTATACAACACACCGACTAGTCTGGGAGACATTTATTAACACTTGGATGCGGTTTGACCGGCTTGAGAGAAGTTTGTGGGCATGGATTTACGAAGGCTATATTTGAGTTGCTGTTGACCTCCAGTGTTTGTTAGCAACGTTAGCATTTAACAGCTTTTGTTCTAAACTAAAGAGGCAAAATTTCTTGGTCGATAGACCGGATCTGGGGTAAGTGGTGAGCTGCTACTCTCTGTTGATCCCAGATATAAATACCTTTGTGCAAATGAATGTATGAGGATGACAACACCTGTAGAGAGAAGGTAACACTCACCATCAGCAGCGTGGAGCACAAGGAGCAGATAAACACACACCTGCATTCTTACTGAGTTACACACACACTACACACAGCTACAGCAGGACTGCTGATACACACCGTACACACTCTTCAATACAGTCTACTGAATGACTTCACAGCTACACTTATAGTGGAGAGAAAGTGTATTCAGAGGAAACTCTGACGTACTTCTGTCCGCAAGATACACACAGCGATAAATTTGTAAGTCTTCATTTGGTACATCCTCTTTATTCCTCATCAGTCAAACTTGCATATGACCAAATGGATCTTTTATTATTATACAATAAAAACCCAGGTGGAATTACAGCAGCCAAAGTACTGAATATTTGAGATTTGTACGACATGTTGAACAAACTTATAAAGTAGCGTTGTAATATCAGGGCATGTTTTACCCATAATGCACTGCAAGACAGGTAATTCTCAGCTGATTTGAACTGCGCATGTTCAGTTGTTTAGTGAGGTTCAGTTTCACATTTGATGGAACATATTTGGGAAATGTTTGTTGGCCAAAAACTGGTCCACGCTGTGCAACACTGTCACTCCACCACTAGAGATGTGAACTCTACTCACACCACAAATGTACTGTTGCTTTCAGCTTCTGCATATCAAAAGTCTTTTCTTACCTACAATGATGTGCTGGTTGAATTATTTAACTCGTGAATTATTTAACTCGTGTCTTTATCACAATAATAATTTAAAAAAATACATCAATCTTATAGAAGGAAAATGAGTTAATTTAAATTGTTTTTAAAGAAATTACATCAGTCTTAATAAGAAATATATTGCTTTTTTTTCCCCCAGTGTTTCCATATAATTTAAGGTCCACCTAATGGTAAAACGTTAGATTCTGGTTTTGACAGGATTTTATAACTAAAGTGCACCTGGAAAAGATAACTTCCAGAATGTTAAATTGAATAAGTTTTGTGTTGACATTTTAATTACACATTAATTACACACACACACACACACAGGTCTGCAGTGCATGTGTATATTTGCCTTGAGTACCCCCACACACACTCATCTGTTGTACGTGTGTGTATGTCGTGTGCTGTCCTCCTCTATCCTCTTTAGTGCTGATCTGTGACTGTCTTACTGTACGTGTGATGTCCCTGCAGCAGGAGTGAGACATCACTGACTACATGAAGAACTATCTGAGTGCTCCTCAACAAAGCCTGTCATACCTACACACACTGTTTTTAGGACTGTGGCGTGAGTGAGTGAGTGAACACATGAGAACTGAAACCGAGACAAACACTTCAGCTCACACACACTTCCCTCTTCCTACTTTCACTTGTTCAAATTTGTCCTCCCTCCCTCCTTTGGTCTGTGGTATTCTGACTTGTTCAAGCATGCAGTTTGTCACCAGGCTGAATATTCAAGTTCACAGGAGCAAATAAGCACTATGAATTCATGCAAAATCTAAACAGTGAGTTTTACATTTATGTGACACTTTTATCTAAAGCAACTTATACTTATGACTGAGTACAACTTGAGCAAATGAGGGCTAAGGGTCTTGCTGAAGTGCCCAACAATGGCAACTTGGCAGTAGTGGAGACTGAACGCAGGATCTTCTGACACACACACACACACACACACAGAGTGAAGAGTCAGAGCTAGAGCGGTATGTAACACAAATATGAAAACAGTGTCAGCAGAACAGAATCTGAGGCCACATGTGTCAGGCCTCTGCTACCAGGCCAGGGTTGAGAGGTCATCACTGGCACCCCCAATGGAATGAAATAAATAAATATATTTAATACGGCCATGTGTTACTTATAAAGTAGCTACTGAGTAGATATTTGATCATCTACAGAATTAGAGAGAAAGTCACACTCACCATCAGCAGCATGGAGCACAAGAAGCAGATAAATACACACCTGCATTCTTACTGAGTTCCAAACACACTAAATACAGCTACAGCAGGACTTCTGATATACACCATACACACACTCTTCAATACAGTCTACTGAATGATCTGACAACTAGACTTACAGTGGAGAGGAAGTGTATTCAAATGAAGTTCTGACGAACTAACCTCAACACAACACACACACCAAATATAGAGATGCGGGAGGTTTTGTAAGTTGTCGTGTGGTATGTCCTCTTTCTTCTTTATCATTCCGTGATCTAGCAGATATTCTCAAATTGTCAGTGAGGACGGTCTCATTCTTAGTTAAGTGGCTCCGTCCTTTGTCATAGAGACACGATGTAGAAGCTCAGGGGGTGAGATCCAACATAACCTCCCTCACTACTGTTTGGTCAGTTCATTTCACTATGGCGCCCAAAGTACTTCAAATGATTATTAATGAAAATAGCAGGTGGAATTACAGCAGCCACAGAACTGGCTACCTGAGACGTTAAAAAAAGTGTGAACAGTTGTTTAAAGGAGCATTTAATTTCAGAGCATTATTTTTTACCCACAATGCAGTGCATGAAACATAAGTCAGGGTGAATTTTAATTGCACATTTTCAGCTTGAGTAGTGTGTTTCCATTTCAAATTTGATGGGTAATTAGTTTGCAGGAGAGATGTGTTTGCTGGTCAAAAGATGGTCTTCACTCTATAAGAATGTCGCTCCACCACTAGAGATGTGAACTCTGCTCACACCACAAATGTACTGTTGCGTTCAACTTCTGCATATCAAAAGCCTTTTCTTGGTCCATGTAATAATGCTGAGGTTAAAGGTGTGAATTATGTAAATAAAAAAAATACATTCGTCTTGTAGAAGGAAAATTTGACATTTTTCTTTCTATAAATCAGTCTTAATAAGAACTTTGTCATTTTTATAGTCCTAGTGTTGCCATATGATTTATGTAAAATTTGTAGCATGGGTCCACCTAGTGGTAAAATATTAAATTGCAGTTTTTACTGGATTGTAACTTAATTGTTGGTTTGAATTTTTTCTACATGTAAACTCATAAGAAGTCTGTTGATTCTCCTACATTCTGACTCTATTGTCTTAATTATGAGTAGGGGTGAATAAATGCAGTGACTAATCCCCCTACAAAGGCATAATGATCCATTACACTAATGAAAATTGCACTGTACTGTTACCACCAAGATTTATTTGGTTAAAGTAACATTTACTCTGTCACCACGTAATGATTACTTACTCTGATTATTTGATTATTTGTCTTAGTGCATAGATATCTGTGATATATATATATATATATATATATATATATATATATATATATATATATATATATATATATAATTAGATATAACTGTAAAATCCGCCTGATAAAAATAACTACCAGAATTATGGAATTTATCAACTTTTACAATACGTTTTCAGATCATATCTAATACTACAGCATGGATTATAAATAACACACATACTTTTATATACTCACAACCCACTTTACTAGAAACAGAAAGACGACCTGGGGCACAGGGTCTGTGAGTTTGTAGACAAAAACAAATGCATTTATTTAATGTTTTATATATGGATCCAAAGGGAATTGTAAAATAAAATTAATATCATAACTCTTAATTGGTAAACAGTACAACACCTGATCATGTCTTACATGTTACCTGACTCTTAAATATGTACAGGTATCAATTGGACTAGTGAAATTTTATTAGCACTTGAAACAAACTGATGTTATATAGACTGTCGTCTAAACATCTACAGCAAAAGACTGGACTGTCCAATTAAAGTGAAAGCTAAAATGACCTAAAATGTCTATAGACTATTAACTAAATGTCTATAATCATGGAATAAATTTTCCAAATAAAGTGAAAGCTGCACTATGTAGAATATATGTTGTCCACTATACTATCTGACAGAAAACTTGGCCTCACCAGGAGAAACAGTGTCATCTTGAGGACTCACTGTGCCCTGGGCCTACATGGCACTGTATTTCTCTTTGTTTGCTTTGTCTGACTCTTCAGACAGAAAATGACGCTTCCTCCCTTTTTCGTACATTCTTCACCTGTGAAAGAACGCATGTATCTGTATTCATTGATGTGGTGCAACTATGGAAATCAATCACAGCTCAGGCAGAAGATAATATTTCAATGCGTTATTTAACTCCACTGTGTCCACTGTTGACACAGCACAAACCTGTTCTCAATTTCCTGAACCCTTTATCCATCTGTCTGAGTTTTATAATTGCTAAACTTTGGTGTGTCTCTTGCTCTGAGAGGACAGAACACAAGAGCTGAATAACAGGAACCATATGCGTGATTACAGCTGTCAAATGTGATGGAAAGAGTGAGTTGGCTGTCGTCCAGGAAAGGAGCACTTGAGGAACAGCGGGGGGGGGGGGGGGGGGGGTCAGGGAAACCACAAGGGTGTAGAAGAACTAAAGAAAGTGTGTGTGACCATGCGCTCACTCAGAGGGCTCACTCTCCTTACAGTTACTCTGTAAGAGAGACTGAGTCCCTTATGCACAAAGGTATTATTAAGTAAAGCAAAGCACTTCTGAGAGAGTTCTGAAGTCCTCGACAGCCTGCCTGCTGCCCATAGTGCTGAAATTACAGACACAAACAGGGCCATTTAGTAAATCTTAGTTCTTTTTTTGTTGTTGAGTTTGCTGTTCAGTTTCCAGTTTTGTATGAAGGATTTACTAAAGATTGTGTGCTAAACATATATTCAGTGCTAACATTCCTCTCAAGGTATCTTTCTCAACATCTCAAAAAGTTTAAGTCAATGCTACACAATCAACACAACTCAGAGTTCTTATTCTATATGTTACATTCTACATAAAATTCACCAGGTTGCCTTTACATTATGTGATGATGTCATTAGTCTGATGTTACATTATCAGTTATGATGTGTATGATGTCATATCCTGAGTTATCATTATTTTGATTCATATGGTTCCTCTTGCTAAAAAGGACACTCTGGGAGTAACATTAGCTAATGTTACCTTAACCAAAAATCAAGAGAATGCCAGATTGATCCTTCCCCAAAAAACTGTTGAAGCTAAAATTGTCCTGGGGAAATATTCCTGTGGATTGTGGCTGTGAATTAGAAAAAAAGACAAACAGTTCACAGTGTGATTAATCTCCTTAGTACCTTCAGGAAGGAAAATAAAATTATTCCTACTTATTGCTTAGTGTCATCAAGGAATGTTTTACAATGTAAGTAGATTTTCCGACAGTTAACTAAAAGGTTAAGTGTGTGACAGGAAGTTAATGTTTATAATTTCTCTTATATTATCTTAGGGGGAAATATAAACATGCTGTGACACTGTGTGTGTGCTTCAATAAAGTAGTATTAAGGCACACCTCAAATCCACCATGTGCAGCTCAGGTGGACCTCTACCAGGCAGACCTCATCTTCACCAGGTACACCATAACTCCACCAGGCAGAATTTAACTCCACCAGGTACACATCAGCTCCATCAGGCACTCCTCAGCTCCACTGGGAGGTCTGTAATAGGTAAATTAGAGTCACATCTAACATTAGCATTCCTGCTCGAATTCTTATCATTTCATAAACATGTATCACTGAATCCTGTGGAACTGGAAAATGTACAAAACAGAAATGTCAAGAAGACAAATGTAATGACACAAGCTTCCAGTTTGTTTGCTCTTCATGTATGCTGGCTGATCATGAAGGACTTTCCACAGAAGTTGGTACCAACTCTCAGACCTCTTATTCTATCAGAGTTCACAAAACAGTTTATTCAGCTCATGTCCTGAACTTGTGCCAAACCAAATGTACTAAGTCATTAAAAAATCTCACAAGCTTAAGTCTGCTTGCCTTATCTTGTTAGAATAGCAAAAAAAGTACAAATACTCTTCAGCTAACTTTGGGATCAAATGAACACTGGACACAACATTTGAACATTTGGCTCTTTGTATGTAGGTTAGCTAAGAACATGATCATAAGAAATCTCAGTAATACTGTCATGCCAGGCACTGCAGAGACAAGCTTCATACCCTTACCAATAGAATCATGTGCTAAATAAAACATATAAGGGGTTTAATTCCATGTGAGCTGGAACTGAACTTAAAATCAAAATTCACTGCGTGCACAATGCTGTTCTCCCTTTTAGAATAAAATTAACAATATACTTCAACAGCTCCACATCTAGATTGCTTTCTTTGAGGGGCAGTAAAACATAATGGGTTGGCATATCATGCTCATGGACAGGAGCGCCGCCCGTTTCCATGGCTACCTAACCACTTCCTTGTTTTCCCACCATCCCCTCCCTCTCTCTCTCTCTCTCTCTCTCTCTCTCTCTCTCTCTCTCTCTGTTTTATTCTGTTCCCTCGTCCATTGTACTTTCTCACTGTTCTCTCGTCTACGTTGCTTTCTCTTTTCGCGTCAGGTGTTCTCACGTTGCTTCGTTTCTGTTTAGGTTTCTTTACCATTTTCATATACGATAGTGTTGTGTGCTTTTCCTTTTAGTTCTGTTACCTGTGTTTGTCTCTTATCTTTAGTCTCGCTAAAGTAGCCGGTTCTGTGTGCTCCCCTTCCTTGTTTCTTCTTCCCTCGCTTGTCTTAGTTTTATGTTTCATTGTTTTCCCGTTTGTCTTTCCTTAAATATTTATTTCCCTAATTTACGTAGTGTTCATCCTCACCCTGATTAGCCTGTTCTTCTTTTGTTTGTTCCTTGGTTTTGTCCTGTATTGTGTTCACCTGGTGTTTATTAAACTTGTTCCTTTTCACTGTTCTGTCTATAGTTTGTTTTCTCCTGTTTTTGATTCCGCTCACTCGCATGTCAGAGACGATGGTACTACGGACGTGTGTTCGCCCTCCACCTTCCACGAGTTACACACGTTTAGTCATATTTTAAAATCCAGAACTGTATTAAGGGCTTGATTAGAGGAGGGATGTGAGGAGATGCAGTAAAAAAAAATACATGTGGACAACCAACCCTTTGTAAAACATATCTCTCTTTCCACGCCATTTGGATTAATATTAATGTGATGTCATTTAAGATGTCTGACTATTGTCACTCTAACCTTATGTGTGATTGACACGCTAAGTTACGTTGGGCATAGCAGGAATTCCTCAAGTCAAACGAGGTGGATCCGTAGAGTCTCGATCTTTCTCTTTACATTGGTGACTCAGTGGAGGGTTTGGTGAGTCATGCATCTGCCTTGCATGATTCTAGAAATGCAACAAGATCTATGCACTTTATTCAAGAAGGAAAAACTATAACCAGCATTAACCAGTGAAAGATGTTTGGAGTTAATAAAACAGAAAATCTTGTCTTAATTATCTTAATATATAATTATATGTGTTTTTTCTTTGTAAAGGCAAATAAATGTTACACCATCAGGTCATGCTACAGTACTGCTGTGCATTTAAACCACATAAAGGCTCAGAGAGAGTTTGCAGCTGATCCCGATGACAAATGATGACAGCAGAGCTAATGATACAGGCTTAAATTGAAATATGAGGTAAATAACTAAAATATAAATGCATACACCTGAGACTGAAATGTGCTTTGTGGCCAAATGTGTGCTTTCAAAAAGCTTTCAAAACTTGCTGCGATGGCGAGGAATCGTTCAAGCCATGTGAAGGTTCTCAGAGAGGTCAGTGGCACTGACATACAAAGAGCTCGGAAAGTAGATCTCTGTTGGAGATAGGAGGAGCTGCAGCTGTACAAAAAGGCTTCAATCCTGAAGACAAGTTTCTGAAAGACATCCAGCATTTCTACAAAGGTGAAGCCATCAGTGTGGACTTTTCCATACCTGAAGTCGCTGTGCAAGAAATCAACAAGTTAATTGCCAAAAAGACCAAGGACATGATCACTGATATGGTCAAGAGTCTGGATGCTGCCACTGTGATGATGCTCATCAACTATATGTATTTCAAAGGTAAGAGTAGACAAGTAGAACCCACTAGAGATTAAAATAATTTTTCATGTATTTCACCTGAACTGCAGTAACCAGTCTTGGATTTCATTCTCTCAGGTAAATGGGAAGAGGCTTTTAAAGTGGAGGACACCAGCAAAGGTGACTTTAATGTGGATGAGAACACCACAGTGTCTGTGGATATGATGAACAGAAATGGTGAATATGACTTCTACTATGACCAGGGCAACTTTACGTCTGTTATCATGCTGTCATATAATGGAAATGTCTCCATGATGATCGTCCTGCCTGACCAGGGAAAAATGGAGGAGGTGGAGAAACACATCAGCAAGGATCACCTCAAGTACTGGAAGGACAAAGCCCACAAAACGTAATGTATCATGAAATTCATTATTTTCTTTTTATATAATTTCACTTATGAATGTGAAATATTACCCACAATAGAACCTTTAATCCATGACAAGGTTACCAACTTCAAAAATATTTTAAATAAATGATTTTGCTTATGCTATTCCATGTAAGAGTGCATTTGCCTATCTGATCATCTCTGTTTTCCAGCACTTTGGACTTGTTTATGCCCAAGTTCTCTGTCTCTGCCTCCTCCGGCCTTGGGGACACTCTGAAGGAAATGGGAATAGTTGATGCATTCTCAGACAGCACAGACTTCTCTGGAATCAGTAAGGGGGCCAAAGTGGCTGTTTCTAAGGTATGTGGAGAAACTTTAAGTGATACGCTGTGATTTCTAGAGTCTCACATTACGAGTGTGGAAAATAATGTTTAAAGCCATCTCATTAGATGTCTGAGGGATCTTTGGGGCAAAAACCTAATGGTTTTCTGATGTCTTTTTGTTTTGGTAAGAACACTAAAGCAATCATTCTGTTATGGGATCAATCTGTTTTGGGAAACTTGGTGGGATCTCGGCAGAGACTGCCCATCTTAAATATCTTGTTCATGGGAAAGATAACTGACCCCACTGCATAGTGTCAGACGTCTCCCCCATTGTCTAGTCAGCAGTACGATGGGAGTGCTACTGAATTATCTCTCATATCAATTAGCAACAGATATATAGTCACATCTCTGTATTATCTCAGAGCAATCAAAGGCTAAAGGTCGTGCTAGTTTAGTCAGTAACAGGCATACAGAAGGGACTTTGTTTAGCTATAAACAAACTAAAAATAAAATGCTGCTTTCAGACTTAGTCCAGTCCCCTTACACCAGATATGAGAAAAAGAAAACAGACTGTTGGATTATTTCTGACATCACAGTGATCACAGATGTACACAAACTCAGGCATCTGAATGGTAATAAAGGCTTTGAGTGAGACTTGAATGGGTTTTCATTTGATTTGACAAATCAGTCATAGCAGTTTCGAACACACAAATCAGGGAAAGTTATAATATTAGGGATGTTGGTGATATTTGTCAGTGTTTTATACACATATTACTTAAGTGGAACAATGTAATTCTTAAACAGATGTGGCAATGTGACAATACACATATTACTTAAGTGGAACAATGTAATTCTTAAACAGATGTGGCAATGTGACAAACGTACATTAAGCTCTCTGACTGACCTGTGACTAATTTATACATAAGTTCTTTCCCAATGTGGAGTTCTTTCCCAGTGTGTTGTCTTGTATGTTGATTCACTATGATGATCTGATCACAGCAGTTAGTGAAACATCCTGGCCCCTCTGAGTCTGTCAGGGTTCAAAATCATACTTATCGCCTCACTAACACTAACACTGCTTCTAAACCAGTACCTGGAGGTTCCATATTTGTAAAAATATGTATACGGTTGTGGTTTGACCATTTGAGCGGTAACTGAGTCAGAAATCAGACTTCAAAATGCTGTTCTCCAAATAAAGAATGTACAGTATATGGTAGCTAGGTCTGACAATGAGGATTTTAGAGGGGATCTAAATTTTTTTAAGCTGTTTCTTTCTAGAGACAGAATTTTAGGTGATTTTTCAAGTATATTTGATCTTGTATGATTTATTGTCTGCACTGGACCTGAAAACACACTTGACCTGTAACAGATTTCTAAACCTTATTACATATCTCTAGGATTAGGTAAAAGATAGGCATATTTAAAACCATGCATATTAAAAGTAGTATGTTTTTAAACCATTATATGATTAGATTTAAATCTTAGTAGTGGGTGTAGTGGGTGAAATCTTCCCCCTCGCTTCTGCATCCATTCTGTTAATGATTCACAAGGGATTCTGAGAAATTTCTCCTAACGCTCAATTTGGAGTGTGACTCTAAAAACCCTCTGTTTAGAGGGACCTGAAACCCTAACAGTGCACCCTAGCCCTCTATCAGATACACTACCCCTGCTCACGAGCACTGCATATGGAGGGGCAGGGCTAAGTGGTAGGGTCAAGGGGTGAAATGTGATTGGGACATAGTGAAGGTGTATGAGGCACAGGAACATGAGAAATAATGATGTTGCTGGGGGCCACAATGACTGGATTTAAACCTCTGTGCTAGCTGACCTGTTCTTAAAAAGAAACACCTGGTCTGTGTGAGCTGTTAGTCATGGTTTCAGTCCTTGTGGTTTTAACCAGCAGTTTTAAGTATTATGTGTATATGTTATGGCTACACTATAAGTAGCATATGCAGATCGTGTCCATCAGTAGATTGGCTGTGTTACATGGCTGCTTTAACATAGTTAGTTATGGCTTGTAGTCAACAAGGAGGTCTTCTCAGCCTTCAGGTGAAAGCCTCCTCTTTCTTCCCCCATAGACACCCCCACACTGAAACCACAACATGTAAGTCTGGTTAACAGAGGCACCAGGGGCCCTGTGGGCTCTGTGAAACTACACAATGAAAAAACAGACCTCAGGTGTTCTCAGGACTCACAAGACACTCAATTACTGTGGGGGACGTAGTGAAGTCTTTGTGGACTTCAGTGAAGTGCTGCTAAGAGAGTTCTGGACTGAATTCTGGAGTCAGTGTGTGTCCACAGTGGTAGTAGAGTTCTGGGTGTAGAGTTGTCAGTGTACTGGGAGGTCAGTGATGTTTCCATAGTGACAATGCTGCTGAGTTTGTGTCTTCTCTTCACTTCATCCCACTGAAGGTGAGTGTGAAATTCTTTCTTAATGCTCAGTGACATGAAACTGTACATTTATATGAAACTTTACATTTATGTGTGAGTCACTGAGTCTTCTCTTTTATCTTGTCAGAATTTGATTCATTGTTTGCTTCACAAATAATCATTGGTCACTCCTGCATTTTGTGACTTCGTTTTAAATACACAATAAAGCTTCAAAAGGATTATCCTGATTATCTTAATTTACTGTTATGTGTTTCTGCAGGCTGCACTCTGGTAAAGAGTAGAAGAACATTAAATATCCAAGCACATGTAGGAGACTCAGCACTGCTGCCCTGTTCCTGCACTGACCGACACAGCAGACTTGAGAGTTTCACCTGCTATCAATTTGAAAAGTCCAGATACACAGGGATCTCCAGTGAGAGTGAACAGTACAGAAACAGAGTTCAGCTGGGTACTGCTCACTCTCCAGGAAATCTCTCTCTACTCATGTCACACCTGACTGAAGAGGATGAGGGACACTACAGGTGTTATATTAATCGGACTGAATACACAGACATGCAACTCACTGTTAGAGGTAAAACAATTTAGATCTGTATTTTTACTGACTTAACAAAACTCATTTTACCCTAACCTGTATGTTGCTTTTTTTAAATATACATGACAAATGTCTTTGCCATCTCCTTGTAGGTCAACACTATTAACATTCTAAAGATCACCATAGAGTTGTACTTCTTAATCACATGATTGTTATGATTACATGACAGTTTATTTGAGCTATGTGTCTATAATGATCTACTTTGGTTCCTGTGTGATCCACTGACTGCACGTCCACAGCTGGACAGATGAATCTACAGGGTCATGTGAGAGAGTCTGTTCTATTGCCCTGCTCCAGGACTGGACTACACACCAAACCACACACTCTTAAATGGACCTTCAGAGACAAAGAAATCTACCCCACTGACCAGACTCAGCATTACACAGGCAGAGTTCAGTGGCTCAGTTATTCTCAGGAAATATCTCTCTACGCAAATCACAGCTGACTGAGGAGGATCAAGAAGTGTATGTATGTGTTATCAGCAGTAAGCCCTTCAGGAGCGTACTACTTGACATCACAGGTATAAGACTTTGGCAGTTTTTACTTAGTTTGCATGCTGTTTTAAGATATACAGAAATTTCTCTCTCTCTCTCTCTCTCTCTCTCTCTCTCTCTCTCTCTCTCTCTCTCTCTCTACTTTTCCTACAAACTCTACTCCAGTGACCAAAGTCCAGACTAGATCAGTACCTTTAACCACAGCATCATATCAAAGATCTATAGGGACACACAGCACAGAGACCCCAAATAAAGGTAAGAGGTCATAGTTCTGATGTGTTTAGTTAAGATGTAAAGACATTACAGGTAATTTAACTATCTTCAGTTTTAATTTAGTTCACAAGCAGTTTTGAGCTGTCCTGAGATTGTAATCAGATCTCTCTCTCTTCACCTACAGGTATAACAACTGTCACGAACTGCTCCTCTTTCCACTTGTCTTCTGTGTTTCACAATAAACATCTATTACCTTTGAGGGAGTCTGAACGTCCTGCTCCTTGCCCTGTGGCACTCGGGCCGTTACAGAATGACTGACTGCCACAGGATGCCTACTCTCTCGACGGCAAACTGACTTCCTAGAGGGAAGTGCTTAGGCACGTACCAAGCTGCTGTCGGGATCCCTGGATCTTGGGGAGAGTACTGCAACCGGCGTTTGCGGCCACTCTGAAGAAGGAGTGGAACGCCCCTTGGAATTTCTTGGGGGGGCCTGGGCTACCGAGCCAGGATCAAGGAGAGCAGAGGGGCTCCACAGGGACCGCGGTGACGGCGGTATGGTGGAGTCGGCTAGGTCCCTGGCAAGTGAAGAAAAAGCCCAAGTTCTTCCTCTTCCCGTGGACATGCCAGGAATACTGGATGGGTCTGCCCAAATCCCAGGGGATGGACTGCCTCTGGGGCGCTCCTAGGGTGGCTGGCAAAAGAAGGACCATTAAAGGGAGTAGCACATTTGGAGCCTGGACGGACGTGCACCTCTGCGTGTCCAGTGGGGCCAAGGACACGCCACCAGAGCCTGCACTGCCAGCGCGTGCTGCATTACAGCGCCTTATGTGTGTGTCTATAGGTGCATCTGTTTGTGAATATCTGTGCCTTTTGTGTGTTTATAGGTGCATCCTCATTATATGGAGCTTAGTGGACTGCCCTGAGAGAGGCATGGACTCTGCCTTTCTCCCTCCTTCTGAGAGCTCTCCCTTGTTGGCAGTTCCTAGCCTGCCTTGTGTTGGGTGGCCACCAGGCTTTGCCGTTTCACGTAGTTCGGCCCCTCTCGTGCAGTAGGAATTTACTGTAATTGTTTTGTTTGTAGCCACACCCCTGGTGTCAGCACACACCTGCAGATGGTTTAGTGTATATTATCTGTGTGTATTTAAAGCGATGTTGGTGTGCGCTGTGTTGTCGTTAAACCTAAACATACGTGTATCGTTGCTTGTTAGTGTTAATGTTCGTGTTTCATGATGTTTTATGTACTACATTTACACCGTTTGTGTGACTGCCCTTGTGTTCTGTGTTTCACAATAAACGTCTATTACTGTCGAGGGAGTCTGAACGACCTGCTCCTTGCTCTGCGCCACTCAGACCGTTACAACAACCTTTGTTTTAAAAGCTTTGTTTTAAAAGCTTTGTTTTAAACAATATGTCAATATTATATTTCCTTTTTCTTACTCATCATATCTTGTATGTAGGATGTTCTAACTGAACTGAGGGACATTTCCTGAAGGAATACTTCACACAGTGAGAATGCTGTGCAGGTTTGTTGCAAAATCCTGTAGGAAATGTATTTTGAGTTTATGTGTACAGTATCCAATCTGTAAAGACTTAGTGAGCATTACAGCATGAACCAAACTAAACCAAACCAAAGACTGTCCTGTAGTAAGAAATGCAGAATTCTCATCACAGGTCAGAAATCTTCTCTCTTTCCAGAGGTTCCAATTAAAACTACAAAATCTACTCCAGTGATCACTGGCCAGACGAGACCAGCGACTACATCCACTCAAAAGCCTACCGGCAGACACAGTGAGCACAGCACAGGGGCCCCTGCTGAAGGTAAGAATACTGTTATGTTTTCTTATTAACAAAATAAACCACATGGGCTAAAACACCAAACAAAGACACACACACACACACACACACACACACACACACACACACAGTGCATGGTACCATCAGACACAGGATGCAGTCCTCTCTCTCTCTCACTCTTTCTCTTCTCTCGCTCATGCAAACACACAAAGACACAACTGAGTTGTACATCTATCTTGTATTACTATCCTCTCCATTGATGTGTGTATTATTATTGTAATTAAATAATGTCTTTACCTACACAGATTCAAAACAGACATAAATATATAAACATGTAAAAAAAACAATTATTGGTTTGTTTACACACAGAAGTGTCCACTCATTCATTCCTGACTTACATCACCATTCCTGTTCTGCTGCTACTGTAAGAACCAGAGGAATCATTTACTATTTTTAACATTACTGACATTTTGTCGAATTGGTTAAAGAGAAAAGGGTTGTATGGCATCTATCCCACCTCAGTGTAAATCTCATTTTTTACATATTTTACAAATTTTACAAATTGTTCTCTTGTATTGTCTTTATTGCTTTGATAAGCTTAATTGCAATTTTTCAGGTAACTAAATAAGTAATTATAAATAAAGACTCATGAAAATGCATTGAGTACTCTTGTGTTTTATTACCAATACTTTTTAAGAACATAGTGATTTTACATCATCAACCTTTAAAAAGAAGTTTAATAATACATTAAGGACAGACGGTAGCTTGTAAGGCCGATAGAAGAGAGAGGTGCCATTTGTGGTCTGGGTGTTTGTCGTGGCTTTAGTTGTCATGGTTTCACACAGTGAGCAACAAAGGTCTAAGGCCTGCTGTTGGAAACATGCACTAAAGTTAGGTGAAGGCTACATGGTGTTTTCAATGGCAAATCCACACTCACTCTATAATGTGTATAAGAACAGGCATGATGTATGTCTGAGTTGATACTGATGGATGAGAGAATGGCTTATGTTAACAGTAGTGGTTCACTGAGAGAGATGTTATCACTGGTGGGATGAGTTTGGTCAGTTCTGATATAAGGGGTCTTGGCAGGATCTAAAGGACACATTTACAATGTTAGGAAAAGTTCTTCTGTTTCTCATGTCACCTCTGTCATGTCACTCCCGTCACATTATGCATGTGGCTCTTGTAAAAGGTTTCACAGATGCAGCACCTGAGAAGCGATGCTGTACAGGAGAAGAAACAGAAAGAGTTCTCAGGGCTCAGAGAACAACAAGGCACTGGCTGTGGGTTTGCACATGTCAAAACAGCTGCTGATAAATGTTAAATATAGAGGAGCTCTGACCAAGCTGATGTGAACTCGTCTCCTCTGTAATGGGGCGACACTGTGGGTGTTTCCAGTGAAGCTGTGCACAGAGTGTTCTGTAGTCAGTGGTAGTGGGTCTCAGTGAAGAGCTGTCAGTGTTTCTTACTGAGAATGCTTGTGAGATTTAATTTTCTCTCCACTTTGTTTCATTCACAAAAGGTGACTTTGCAAAAAATGTTTTTGGTCACACACACACACACACACACACACACACACACACACACACACACACACACACACACACACACACATGTTAATATATAATTAATGAGGTTCTGACTGGGTCATCACTTCTTGTTTAATCTAATTTAATGAGCAATGAGAGACTGGTGGAGAGCAAACCAACACACATGAAAGCTGTGGTTGAAAATCAGGGTCATCCCACTAAATATTGATTTTGGAATTATTATTATTATTATTATTATTATTATTTATTTTATTTTTTTTTTATTAGTGTTGTTTAAAAATTAATGTAAACTTGTTTTCTTTGCATTTTTGAGGTCTGTAAACATTGCATCGATTTTGTTATTTTGACCAGATGTTATGTTCTGCAAATGACAATATTTGTATTTAGAAATTTGGGAAAAATGTGTGAACCCCTAGCAAATCATGTTTATGGATTACCAGCGAAAGCCTGTGTGTGCTTTCTAGTCTCTGTCAGTCTAAGCAGAGAAAACACAGTGAGAGTAGGAAACAGGTTTGTGCAGGAAACAGCTCCATCCTGTGGCCACACCATGCATGTGCATTTCACAGGGACAGCAGCTGGGTTAGGGTGGGTGTATGCGCTGTGAAGTGAAGTTATAACAGAGTAACAGCAAGTCTTCTAGGACCCATGTGGCACTGGGTTTAGTTTTGTGAGACTAAAAAAAACTGCTCATGAGAGCATTAAAGAACGTAAGAGCTCTGGCCAACCTTATTTGTTCTCAGTTCCTCTCTGCTGGGTGGACATTAGGGTCTGATGTTTTATTAAGTTTCAAGTTTCAAGTTTGGTTTATTTGTCACATACATAGTCATACACAGTATAACTCGCAGTGAAATGGTTGAGAGTGCTCTGTCCAAACAGGAAAGAAAACAGGGGTGCATAGAGAAATATAGATATTCTATATATGTGAAATATATATATATGCAAAGAGAAATATATATATTCTATGTATGTACAAAATATATTAACAATGTATGTACAATATATGTATATTATGATTATATACACAATGTACAAGGTATATGGTTGTGTATATATGTACACAATGTACAGAATGTACAGACCCGTTTTGTGGAATAACATAACATATGTACAGTTGTGTTACAAGGTAATTGAATATATATATATATATATATATATATGTACAATTATACAGTTATGTTACATGGTGGTGGTGGTCCCCACAGTTTATCAGTTTCCCTGATTCAGGGCCCGAATGGCCTGTGGGAAGAAGCTCCTCTTCAGTCTCTCTATCTTGGTCTTCAGGGAAAGAAAGCGCCTCTCTGACCTCAACAGAGAGAAGAGTCTATTGTTGGGATGGGTGGGGTCCTTCACAATCCTCCTGGCCTTGGTCTGGCACCGCTTGTAGTAGATGGTCTGCAGGACAGGAAGTTCCGTGTGAGTGATGCGCTCTGCTGAACGCACTACCCTTTGGAGTGCTTGTCTGTTCTGCTTGGTGCTATTCCCAAACCAGACTGTGATGTTCCCCGTGAGGATGCTCTCAATAGTGCAGGTGTAGAAGTTCCGCAGTACCTTGGAGGGCAGTCTGAAGTCTCTTAGGCGTCTGAGGTGGTAAAGACGCTGACGAGCCTTCTTTCCCAGGGAGTTGGTATGGCGGGACCAGGACAGGTCCTGCGAGATGTGAACACCAAGGTACCTGAAACTATCTACTCTCTCCACCGTGGTTCCACTTATCCTCACAGGTTGGTAGTGCCGCTCCTGCTTCTTGCTGCAATCCACGATCAGCTCCTTTGTCTTACTGATGTTTAGGAGGAGATTATTTTCCTGGCACCAGTTTTCCAGGTGTTTAATCTCCTCCAGGTAGGCCCTCTCGTCGTTGTCCGAGATCAGACCCATGACAACGGTGTCGTCAGCAAACTTGCCAATGATGGTGGAGCTGGAAGTGGCTGTGCAGTCGTGGGTGTACAGTGAGTAGAGCAGGGGGCTTAGGACACAACCCTGAGGAGCTCCAGTGCTGAGGGTCAGGGTGGATGAGGTGCAGTTGCCCACCCGTACTGATTGTGGCCTGTCTGTTAGGAAGTTGGAGATCCAGTTGCACAGGGATGTATGCACTCCTAGATCCCCCAACTTAGTAGTGAGTAGGGAGGGGATGACAGTGTTAAATGCTGAACTGTAGTCGACAAACAGCATTTTAACATAATTTCCCCTCCCTTCGTCCAGGTGAGTCAGTGTAGTGTGGAGCAGATGTGCAATTGCATCGTCAGTGGAGCGGTTGTGGCGGTATGCAAACTGCAGTGGGTCCATGGAGGCTGGCAGTGAAGATGTGATGAAGTCTCTGACTAGCTTTTCAAAGCACTTCATCACGACTGATGTGATGGCAACAGGGCGGTAGTCATTGAGGTCAGAGGGTCGAGGTTTCTTCGGGACGGGGACGATGGTGGATCACTTGAAGCTGGACGGGACAAAAAATGATGGACTGAAGTACTGCTGAGAGAGTTCTGGCATTAGTGTGTGTCCACAATGGTAGTGAAGTTCTGGGTGTAGAGTTGTCAGTGTCTGCTGGGAGGTCAGTGGTGTTTCCATAGTGACAATGTTTCTCAGTTTGTGTATTCTCTTCATTGTACTTCATCTAATTGAAGGTGAGTGTGAAATTCTCTTTTAATGCTGAGTGACATGAAACTGTACATTTATGTTTTTTTATCTACAAATGTTATTAAAGTGAGCTGAACCATTCTAGATTTATTTGGGCAAATTAGAACCATAACTTGGCTACTCTTAACCTGCCTCCTTATCTGTCTTTGCAACCTCCAGCTGTAAGGCCCACACCCTCAGTAACTGTCTCATGTTCCTGCCTCCTGATTTCCAGCTCGATTTCCTTTAGCTTCAGATCCAGCATCTGGTCACCACCAGGAAACTGGATGACGTGAGGCTCTATGTGTGAGCCGACTACAGTGTCATCTCTGGTTTCCACCATTGACATGCCCTGTGTCAGGTTCACCACAACACCAACAGGACCACCTCGTTCTGGCAAAATTCCCTCTTGTCCTGAGCAGGCCTCCAAGACTTCCATGATTTCCCATTTTGTGGGAAACCCACACCCAAACAAAATGGCAGCCACTCCCTACCACCAGTGTGTAACTATATACGGGACAATATATATATAAGACACAAGAAACATATATTATCCAGAAATCAAACAAGGGGCAAATCCAAAGTCATAAAGTCCCCCAAACATAACCTCAAAATCTAACAAGTCAAAACCAACAACAGCACACTCTTCTCCAATGAAATCTAAGCCAAGCGCTTTGTCTCTTCCTTTTATGTTGTCCTCTGCTCACTGGAAAACCTGGTGTGGTTTGGAATAGAGGCAGAGGCAAAACCTGGAAAACAGAATGTAGAAATACAGGCAGACATAAGAGGTGTATAATTATTGATTGATATAGATGTTGAAATCTCTTGAACTCTTCCTAGAGAGTAACATTCTGTCTCTCAAAGGAAATGAAACAAGTAAACAATGGTTGGTGGGCTTGAACTTTGCATCCTAATGGGGAGAAGACAATTCAAGCCAGTTTTTCCAAATATTACAAAAGGAAGCATAAACTGTGGTGAGTGTGTTCTAATTTTGTTTCCTAACAGAGGTTATGCTAATTAGCTGAATTTCAAAAGTTAATTTCATCAATTCTATGGCAAAGAAAAAATGCTTGCAAGGCAATGTCAAGCATACAGAATTTGCGCAATAGGTTATGCTCTATATGCCAATGAGAGAACTACAGAGATAAAGTAAAACTCTTCATATTATGCCTAGTTAGCAACAGTCTGTTCCTCAAATGGTAAGAAACAAGAGAACTTTGGTGGGGTTGTGAGAATTTTCATCCTAATGATTGAGAAGTCAGACTCCTTAGCCAGATTTAAAGCTATGATTTTCAAGTGCCAAAAATGAGCAAAAGCTGGAGAGTGAGCCCAAAAAATCTGTTAACAGTGGTTTCTGTAGTGTCGTGGTCATCACATTCGCCTGACATGCGAAAGGTCCTCAGTTTGAAACTGGGCAGAAACATCCCTCTTGAAAGCACACTAGTGGGGCAATTGTTGTTTGTAAACAGTGTATGAAGTGGGTGTCTCTTTTTGCAGTTTGCCCTTTAGGTCCTGAGACTGAGACACCAAGCTCCTTGTCTAATCGCAGCATCATTTTGTCATAAATCCCGTTAACTACCAGACCTTTGGGGGGATAATTATTGAATGATATAGATGTTGAACTCTCTTGATTTTTCTCGAGTAGTGGTAAATGCATTTGCTTTCCAGGTCACAGGTCCCAGCTTATATACTGTGCAGAAGCATTTCTCATCCATTTTTGCTGTTTGAAATAGTTGGAACAAAGGGAAGCATGGGCAGGCGAGGCTAAAGAACTGCACAGGGAAAGCAACTTAAACTCACCATCATGGAACTGCAGCTGAGCTGCTTTTTAACTGTATTCAAAACGTTAAAAGAAGGCAATACTGTTCATGACTTCAAAGTACAATTGAGAGGAGTGAGGTTCTGAGGACAACTATTGGGACTGCAAAGAAAGAGATCTTTGGGTTTTATAGCCTTAAGCAGTGAAGATCTCACATGGCCCTGCTGCATAAGTTTAGAAAGCCAGAACAGAACCTACCATTTTCCAGGACCACCAGTTTGGACTGAAGTGTCGCTCGGACTAGAGGGTTCCCTGTCAGCTAAACAATATTTTTTCTGCAAGTTTGAATCAGATATTTCTGAAAAATTAGAATTGTGATCCATTTGAATTTTAGGTACATCTGCTCATTATTAGCATTTTAGGCCATCCAACATACCCACTAAATTTGCCTAAAATGGCAGCTATTTGTGAACTTGCAAATATGAAAGGTTTTGGCATAAATGATATTCATTCTTTTACTCAATAACTTGCACTCATTATCAATTTTGGGGATGAGTTGGTGAAAAGATTGTTCTGAAAGTGCAGTGATACCATACTGCATCAAGGCATTTTTGCATGGTGTCTGTAGTGAATTGGTCATCACGTTTGCATTATGTGTGAAAGGACCTTGAATTGAAGCTGAGCAGAAACATTAGCTGGTTCTTTGGTTTCTGTGTCTTCTATTTGAAGTAGACACCAGGGAATCGAATGGCCTTCTTGCAGCAGAGGGAAATGATTTTCTGAACTCCCTAGTTACTTCAATTGAGTTCTCCAAGTCCTGTACTCCAAACTCCGGCACTATAACGCATGTGAAATCCCTAACCTCTTCATCTGCAACTTGGTTCTACATTGTGCAAAATGGAAATTTCAAGATCAGAAGATTACTAGCATCTTAGTATGGACATAAAGAGTAGCTTCTCTGTTGGAAAAAAATATCCCATCACTGTCTCCATTTGCAAACCGAGAAAGTCAATATATGCAGCAGGCTTGTCCTCCGGTGATGCAAGGACTGTGCTTTAGGAGCTGTGTTTAAGGCTGATTTCAATTGTCACAGGGATGATGTAAAACTCACTGTAGCATGATGGGTGTGCTAATCCATGTATTTCAAACAAAATTAAACAAAACAGAAACTCCACGAGTGCATCTGTACTTGATCTACTAACAGAGATAAGTTATGCTACTTAGCGAATTCTTAAAAGTAAATTCTTTCTAGTCTCCTGACAATTAAAATCTATGCAAAGCAATATTAATGATGCAGAATTTGTGCACTAGGGACTGCTTTCCATGCCGATGAATAAGCCTACAGTGATCCGGTAAAGCTCTTCATATTATTCCTAGGGAGTAACATTCTGTCTCTCAAAAGCAATGAAACAAGAAAACATTGCTTGGTGGGATTGAATTTTGCGTCCTAACGGGGAGAAGACAATTCAAGCCAGTTTTTAAACTATGCCTTGCAGGCACCAAAAAGGAGGAAATGCTGGGCTGATCCTGAACGGCCAGTGCTGTAGGGTTTCTGTAGTGTAGTGGTTATCACGTTCGCCTCACACGCGAAAGGTCCCTGGCTCGATACCAGGCAGAAACACAACTCTTGGTAGATGTGTAACTGCTGTCCTTTTAATTGAATGGAGAGCCGTTCTTCACAGAGAAAAGTCAGGCTCCTTAATTAATAGCCAAGCTGATTAATTAAAACTCTTAGCATAATGGCTATTCTAATTCAAGTCTTTCAAGCATAAACTTTAGTGAGTGTGTTCTCATTTTGTTTCCTAACAGAGGTTATGCTAATTAGCTGAAATTTAAAAGTTACTTTCATCAAGTCTATGGCAAAGAACAAATCCTTGCAAGGCAATATCAAGCATACACAATTTGTGCAATAGGTTATGCTCTAAATGCCAATGAGAGAACTACAGAGATAAAGTAAAACTCTTCATATTATGCCTAGTTAGCAACAGTCTGTTTCTCGAAGGGTAGGAAACAAGAGAACTTTGGTGGGGTTGTCTGAATTTTCATCCTAATGCTTGAGAAGTCATACTGCTTAGCTAGATTTAAAGCTATGATTTTCAAGCCCCAAAAATGAGCAAAAGCTGGAGAGGCAAAGAAGCATTTTAAAGTGGTTTCTGTAGTGTAGTGCTCAGCATGTTCGCCTGACACGAGAAAGGTCCTCTGTTCCATACCTGGCAGAAACATCCCTCTTGATAGCACAGTAGTTGGGCACGTGCTTTTTGTAAGCAGTGTATCAAGTGGGAGACTCTTTGTGCGGTTTGCCCTTTAGGTCCTCAGACTGAGGCACCAAGCTCCTTGTCTAATCGCAACATCATTTTGTCATAAATCCTGTTGACTAAAAGACCTTTTTGGGGGATCATTATTGATTGATATAGATCTTGAACTCTCTTGATTTGTCTAGAGTAGTGGTCATTGCATTTGCTTTCCAGGTCACATGTCCCAGCTTCCATACTGTGCAGAAGCATTTCTCTTTCATCCATTTTTGGTGTTTACTGTATAAAATGGTTGGAACAAAGGGAAGCATGGGCAGGCGAGGCTAAAGAACTGCACAGGGAAATCAACTTAAACTCAGCATCATGGAACTGCAGCTGAGCTGCTTTTTAACTGCACTCAAAATGGTAAAAGAAGGCAATACTGTTCATGACTTCAAGGTAGAATTGAGAGGAGTGAGGTTCTGAGGACAACTATTGGGACTGCAATGAAAGAGATCTTCGGTTTTTATGGCCTTAAGCAGTGAAGAGCTCACACGGCCCTGCTACATAGGTTTAGAAAGCAAGAACAGAACCTACAATTTTCCAGGACCACCAGTTTGGACTGATGTGTAGGTCGGACTAGAGGGTTCCCTTTCAGCTAAACAGCATTTTTTTTCTGACAGTTTGAATCAGATATTTCTGAAAATTACAATTGTGAACCATTTGAATTTTAGGTACGTCTGCTCATGAAACGCATTTTAGGCCATCCGACATACCCACGAAATTTGCATAAAATGGCAGCTATTTGTGAACTTCCAAATATGAAAGGTTTTGGCATAAATGATGTTCATTCTTTCTCCTAAATAATTTGCACACATTTTCAGTTTTGGGGATGAGCTGGTGAAAAAATTGATCTGAAATTGCAGTGATACCATACTGCATCAAGGCATTTTTGCATGGTGTCTGTAGTGAATTGGTCATCACGTTTGCATTATGTGTGAAAGGACCTTGAATTGAAGCTGAGCAGAAACATTAGCTGGTTCTTTGGTTTCTGTGTCTTCTATTTGAAGTAGACACCAGGGAATCGAATGGCCTTCTTGCAGCAGAGGGAAATGATTTTCTGAACTCCCTAGTTACTTCAATTGAGTTCTCCAAGTCCTGTACTCCAAACTCCGGCACTATAACGCATGTGAAATCCGTAACCTCTTCGTCTGCAACTTGGTTCTACATTGTGCAAAATGGAAATTTCAAGATCAGAAGATTACTAGCATCTTAGTATGGACATAAAGAGTAGCTTCTCTGTTGGAAAAAAATATCCCATCACTGTCTCCATTTGCAAACCGAGAAAGTCAATATATGCAGCAGGCTTGTCCTCCGGTGATGCAAGGACTGTGCTTTAGGAGCTGTGTTTAAGGCTGATTTCAATTGTCACAGGGATGATGTAAAACTCATTGTAGCATGATGGGTGTGCTAATCCATGTATTTCAAACAAAATTAAACAAAACAGAAACTCCACGAGTGCATCTGTATTTGATCTCCTAACAGAGATAAGTTATGCTACTTAGCTAATTCTTAAAAGTAACATCCTTATAGTCTCCTGACAATTAAAATCTATGCAAAGCAATGTTAATGATGCAGAATTTGTGCACTAGGGACTGCTTTCCATGCCGATGAATAAGCCTACAGTGATCCGGTAAAGCTCTTCATATTATTCCTAGGGAGTAACATTCTGTCTCTCAAAGGCAATGAAACAAGAAAACATTGCTTGGTGGGATTGAATTTTGCGTCCTAACGGGGAGAAGACAATTCAAGCCAGTTTTTAAACTATGCCTTGCAGGCACCAAAAAGGAGGAAATGCTGGGCTGATCCTGAACGGCCAGTGCTGTAGGGTTTCTGTAATGTAGTGGTTATCACGTTCGCCTCACACGCGAAAGGTCCCTGGCTCGATACCAGGCAGAAACACAACTCTTGGTAGATGTGTAACTGCTGTCCTTTCAATTGAATGGAGAGCCGTTCTTCACAGAGAAAAGTCAGGCTCCTTAATTAATAGCCAAGCTGATTAATTAAAACTCTTAGCATAATGGCTATTCTAATTCAAGTCTTTCAAGCATAAACTTTAGTGAGTGTGTTCTCATTTTGTTTCCTAACAGAGGTTATGCTAATTAGCTGAAATTTAAAAGTTACTTTCATCAAGTCTATGGCAAAGAACAAATCCTTGCAAGGCAATATCAAGCATACACAATTTGTGCAATAGGTTATGCTCTAAATGCCAATGAGAGAACTACAGAGATAAAGTAAAACTTCATATTATGCCTAGTTAGCAACAGTCTGTTTCTTGAAGGGTAGGAAACAAGAGAACTTTGGTGGGGTTGTCTGAATTTTCATCCTAATGCTTGAGAAGTCATACTGCTTAGCTAGATTTAAAGCTATGATTTTCAAGCCCCAAAAATGAGCAAAAGCTGGAGAGGCAAAGAAGCATTTTAAAGTGGTTTCTGTAGTGTAGTGCTCAGCATGTTCGCCTGACACGAGAAAGGTCCTCTGTTCCATACCTGGCAGAAACATCCCTCTTGATAGCACAGTAGTTGGGCACGTGCTTTTTGTAAGCAGTGTATCAAGTGGGAGACTCTTTGTGCGGTTTGCCCTTTAGGTCCTCAGACTGAGGCACCAAGCTCCTTGTCTAATCGCAACATCATTTTGTCATAAATCCTGTTGACTAAAAGACCTTTTTGGGGGATCATTATTGATTGATATAGATCTTGAACTCTCTTGATTTGTCTAGAGTAGTGGTCATTGCATTTGCTTTCCAGGTCACATGTCCCAGCTTCCATACTGTGCAGAAGCATTTCTCTTTCATCCATTTTTGGTGTTTACTGTATAAAATGGTTGGAACAAAGGGAAGCATGGGCAGGCGAGGCTAAAGAACTGCACAGGGAAATCAACTTAAACTCAGCATCATGGAACTGCAGCTGAGCTGCTTTTTAACTGCACTCAAAATGGTAAAAGAAGGCAATACTGTTCATGACTTCAAGGTAGAATTGAGAGGAGTGAGGTTCTGAGGACAACTATTGGGACTGCAATGAAAGAGATCTTCGGTTTTTATGGCCTTAAGCAGTGAAGAGCTCACACGGCCCTGCTACATAGGTTTAGAAAGCAAGAACAGAACCTACAATTTTCCAGGACCACCAGTTTGGACTGATGTGTAGGTCGGACTAGAAGGTTCCCTTTCAGCTAAACAGCATTTTTTTTCTGACAGTTTGAATCAGATATTTCTGAAAATTACAATTGTGAACCATTTGAATTTTAGGTACGTCTGCTCATGAAACGCATTTTAGGCCATCCAACATACCCACGAAATTTGCATAAAATGGCAGCTATTTGTGAACTTCCAAATATGAAAGGTTTTGGCATAAATGATGTTCATTCTTTCTCCTAAATAATTTGCACACATTTTCAGTTTTGGGGATGAGCTGGTGAAAAAATTGATCTGAAATTGCAGTGATACCATACTGCATCAAGGCATTTTTGCATGGTGTCTGTAGTGAATTGGTCATCACGTTTGCATTATGTGTGAAAGGACCTTGAATTGAAGCTGAGCAGAAACATTAGCTGGTTCTTTGGTTTCTGTGTCTTCTATTTGAAGTAGACACCAGGGAATCGAATGGCCTTCTTGCAGCAGAGGGAAATGATTTTCTGAACTCCCTAGTTACTTCAATTGAGTTCTCCAAGTCCTGTACTCCAAACTCCGGCACTATAACGCATGTGAAATCCCTAACCTCTTCGTCTGCAACTTGGTTCTACATTGTGCAAAATGGAAATTTCAAGATCAGAAGATTACTAGCATCTTAGTATGGACATAAAGAGTAGCTTCTCTGTTGGAAAAAAATATCCCATCACTGTCTCCATTTGCAAACCGAGAAAGTCAATATATGCAGCAGGCTTGTCCTCCGGTGATGCAAGGACTGTGCTTTAGGAGCTGTGTTTAAGGCTGATTTCAATTGTCACAGGGATGATGTAAAACTCATTGTAGCATGATGGGTGTGCTAATCCATGTATTTCAAACAAAATTAAACAAAACAGAAACTCCACGAGTGCATCTGTATTTGATCTCCTAACAGAGATAAGTTATGCTACTTAGCTAATTCTTAAAAGTAACATCCTTATAGTCTCCTGACAATTAAAATCTATGCAAAGCAATGTTAATGATGCAGAATTTGTGCACTAGGGACTGCTTTCCATGCCGATGAATAAGCCTACAGTGATCCAGTAAAGCTCTTCATATTATTCCTAGGGAGTAACATTCTGTCTCTCAAAGGCAATGAAACAAGAAAACATTGCTTGGTGGGATTGAATTTTGCGTCCTAACGGGGAGAAGACAATTCAAGCCAGTTTTTAAACTATGCCTTGCAGGCACCAAAAAGGAGGAAATGCTGGGCTGATCCTGAACGGCTAGTGCTGTAGGGTTTCTGTAGTGTAGTGGTTATCACGTTCGCCTCACACGCGAAAGGTCCCTGGCTCGATACCAGGCAGAAACACAACTCTTGGTAGATGTGTAACTGCTGTCCTTTTAATTGAATGGAGTGTCGTTCTTCACAGAGAAAAGTCAGGCTCCTTAATTAATAGCCAAGCTGATTAATTAAAACTCTTAGCATAATGGCTATTCTAATTCAAGTCTTTCAAGCATAAACTTTAGTGAGTGTGTTCTCATTTTGTTTCCTAACAGAGGTTATGCTAATTAGCTGAAATTTAAAAGTTACTTTCATCAAGTCTATGGCAAAGAACAAATCCTTGCAAGGCAATATCAAGCATACACAATTTGTGCAATAGGTTATGCTCTAAATGCCAATGAGAGAACTACAGAGATAAAGTAAAACTCTTCATATTATGCCTAGTTAGCAACAGTCTGTTTCTCGAAGGGTAGGAAACAAGAGAACTTTGGTGGGGTTGTCTGAATTTTCATCCTAATGCTTGAGAAGTCATACTGCTTAGCTAGATTTAAAGCTATGATTTTCAAGCCCCAAAAATGAGCAAAAGCTGGAGAGGCAAAGAAGCATTTTAAAGTGGTTTCTGTAGTGTAGTGCTCAGCATGTTCGCCTGACACGAGAAAGGTCCTCTGTTCCATACCTGGCAGAAACATCCCTCTTGATAGCACAGTAGTTGGGCACGTGCTTTTTGTAAGCAGTGTATCAAGTGGGAGACTCTTTGTGCGGTTTGCCCTTTAGGTCCTCAGACTGAGGCACCAAGCTCCTTGTCTAATCGCAACATCATTTTGTCATAAATCCTGTTGACTAAAAGACCTTGTTGGGGGATCATTATTGATTGATATAGATCTTGAACTCTCTTGATTTGTCTAGAGTAGTGGTCATTGCATTTGCTTTCCAGGTCACATGTCCCAGCTTCCATACTGTGCAGAAGCATTTCTCTTTCATCCATTTTTGGTGTTTACTGTATAAAATGGTTGGAACAAAGGGAAGCATGGGCAGGCGAGGCTAAAGAACTGCACAGGGAAATCAACTTAAACTCAGCATCATGGAACTGCAGCTGAGCTGCTTTTTAACTGCACTCAAAATGGTAAAAGAAGGCAATACTGTTCATGACTTCAAGGTAGAATTGAGAGGAGTGAGGTTCTGAGGACAACTATTGGGACTGCAATGAAAGAGATCTTCGGTTTTTATGGCCTTAAGCAGTGAAGAGCTCACACGGCCCTGCTACATAGGTTTAGAAAGCAAGAACAGAACCTACAATTTTCCAGGACCACCAGTTTGGACTGATGTGTAGGTCGGACTAGAGGGTTCCCTTTCAGCTAAACAGCATTTTTTTTTCTGACAGTTTGAATCAGATATTTCTGAAAATTACAATTGTGAACCATTTGAATTTTAGGTACGTCTGCTCATGAAACGCATTTTAGGCCATCCGACATACCCACGAAATTTGCATAAAATGGCAGCTATTTGTGAACTTCCAAATATGAAAGGTTTTGGCATAAATGATGTTCATTCTTTCTCCTAAATAATTTGCACACATTTTCAGTTTTGGGGATGAGCTGGTGAAAAAATTGATCTGAAATTGCAGTGATACCATACTGCATCAAGGCATTTTTGCATGGTGTCTGTAGTGAATTGGTCATCACGTTTGCATTATGTGTGAAAGGACCTTGAATTGAAGCTGAGCAGAAACATTAGCTGGTTCTTTGGTTTCTGTGTCTTCTATTTGAAGTAGACACCAGGGAATCGAATGGCCTTCTTGCAGCAGAGGGAAATGATTTTCTGAACTCCCTAGTTACTTCAATTGAGTTCTCCAAGTCCTGTACTCCAAACTCCGGCACTATAACGCATGTGAAATCCCTAACCTCTTCGTCTGCAACTTGGTTCTACATTGTGCAAAATGGAAATTTCAAGATCAGAAGATTACTAGCATCTTAGTATGGACATAAAGAGTAGCTTCTCTGTTGGAAAAAAATATCCCATCACTGTCTCCATTTGCAAACCGAGAAAGTCAATATATGCAGCAGGCTTGTCCTCCGGTGATGCAAGGACTGTGCTTTAGGAGCTGTGTTTAAGGCTGATTTCAATTGTCACAGGGATGATGTAAAACTCATTGTAGCATGATGGGTGTGCTAATCCATGTATTTCAAACAAAATTAAACAAAACAGAAACTCCACGAGTGCATCTGTATTTGATCTCCTAACAGAGATAAGTTATGCTACTTAGCTAATTCTTAAAAGTAACATCCTTATAGTCTCCTGACAATTAAAATCTATGCAAAGCAATGTTAATGATGCAGAATTTGTGCACTAGGGACTGCTTTCCATGCCGATGAATAAGCCTACAGTGATCCGGTAAAGCTCTTCATATTATTCCTAGGGAGTAACATTCTGTCTCTCAAAGGCAATGAAACAAGAAAACATTGCTTGGTGGGATTGAATTTTGCATCCTAACGGGGAGAAGACAATTCAAGCCAGTTTTTAAACTATGCCTTGCAGGCACCAAAAAGGAGGAAATGCTGGGCTGATCCTGAACGGCTAGTGCTGTAGGGTTTCTGTAGTGTAGTGGTTATCACGTTCGCCTCACACGCGAAAGGTCCCTGGCTCGATACCAGGCAGAAACACAACTCTTGGTAGATGTGTAACTGCTGTCCTTTTAATTGAATGGAGTGTCGTTCTTCACAGAGAAAAGTCAGGCTCCTTAATTAATAGCCAAGCTGATTAATTAAAACTCTTAGCATAATGGCTATTCTAATTCAAGTCTTTCAAGCATAAACTTTAGTGAGTGTGTTCTCATTTTGTTTCCTAACAGAGGTTATGCTAATTAGCTGAAATTTAAAAGTTACTTTCATCAAGTCTATGGCAAAGAACAAATCCTTGCAAGGCAATATCAAGCATACACAATTTGTGCAATAGGTTATGCTCTAAATGCCAATGAGAGAACTACAGAGATAAAGTAAAACTCTTCATATTATGCCTAGTTAGCAACAGTCTGTTTCTCGAAGGGTAGGAAACAAGAGAACTTTGGTGGGGTTGTCTGAATTTTCATCCTAATGCTTGAGAAGTCATACTGCTTAGCTAGATTTAAAGCTATGATTTTCAAGCCCCAAAAATGAGCAAAAGCTGGAGAGGCAAAGAAGCATTTTAAAGTGGTTTCTGTAGTGTAGTGCTCAGCATGTTCGCCTGACACGAGAAAGGTCCTCTGTTCCATACCTGGCAGAAACATCCCTCTTGATAGCACAGTAGTTGGGCACGTGCTTTTTGTAAGCAGTGTATCAAGTGGGAGACTCTTTGTGCGGTTTGCCCTTTAGGTCCTCAGACTGAGGCACCAAGCTCCTTGTCTAATCACAACATCATTTTGTCATAAATCCTGTTGACTAAAAGACCTTTTTGGGGGATCATTATTGATTGATATAGATCTTGAACTCTCTTGATTTGTCTAGAGTAGTGGTCATTGCATTTGCTTTCCAGGTCACATGTCCCAGCTTCCATACTGTGCAGAAGCATTTCTCTTTCATCCATTTTTGGTGTTTACTGTATAAAATGGTTGGAACAAAGGGAAGCATGGGCAGGCGAGGCTAAAGAACTGCACAGGGAAATCAACTTAAACTCAGCATCATGGAACTGCAGCTGAGCTGCTTTTTAACTGCACTCAAAATGGTAAAAGAAGGCAATACTGTTCATGACTTCAAGGTAGAATTGAGAGGAGTGAGGTTCTGAGGACAACTATTGGGACTGCAATGAAAGAGATCTTCGGTTTTTATGGCCTTAAGCAGTGAAGAGCTCACACGGCCCTGCTACATAGGTTTAGAAAGCAAGAACAGAACCTACAATTTTCCAGGACCACCAGTTTGGACTGATGTGTAGGTCGGACTAGAGGGTTCCCTTTCAGCTAAACAGCATTTTTTTTTCTGACAGTTTGAATCAGATATTTCTGAAAATTACAATTGTGAACCATTTGAATTTTAGGTACGTCTGCTCATGAAACGCATTTTAGGCCATCCGACATACCCACGAAATTTGCATAAAATGGCAGCTATTTGTGAACTTCCAAATATGAAAGGTTTTGGCATAAATGATGTTCATTCTTTCTCCTAAATAATTTGCACACATTTTCAGTTTTGGGGATGAGCTGGTGAAAAAATTGATCTGAAATTGCAGTGATACCATACTGCATCAAGGCATTTTTGCATGGTGTCTGTAGTGAATTGGTCATCACGTTTGCATTATGTGTGAAAGGACCTTGAATTGAAGCTGAGCAGAAACATTAGCTGGTTCTTTGGTTTCTGTGTCTTCTATTTGAAGTAGACACCAGGGAATCGAATGGCCTTCTTGCAGCAGAGGGAAATGATTTTCTGAACTCCCTAGTTACTTCAATTGAGTTCTCCAAGTCCTGTACTCCAAACTCCGGCACTATAACGCATGTGAAATCCCTAACCTCTTCGTCTGCAACTTGGTTCTACATTGTGCAAAATGGAAATTTCAAGATCAGAAGATTACTAGCATCTTAGTATGGACATAAAGAGTAGCTTCTCTGTTGGAAAAAAATATCCCATCACTGTCTCCATTTGCAAACCGAGAAAGTCAATATATGCAGCAGGCTTGTCCTCCGGTGATGCAAGGACTGTGCTTTAGGAGCTGTGTTTAAGGCTGATTTCAATTGTCACAGGGATGATGTAAAACTCATTGTAGCATGATGGGTGTGCTAATCCATGTATTTCAAACAAAATTAAACAAAACAGAAACTCCACGAGTGCATCTGTATTTGATCTCCTAACAGAGATAAGTTATGCTACTTAGCTAATTCTTAAAAGTAACATCCTTATAGTCTCCTGACAATTAAAATCTATGCAAAGCAATGTTAATGATGCAGAATTTGTGCACTAGGGACTGCTTTCCATGCCGATGAATAAGCCTACAGTGATCCGGTAAAGCTCTTCATATTATTCCTAGGGAGTAACATTCTGTCTCTCAAAGGCAATGAAACAAGAAAACATTGCTTGGTGGGATTGAATTTTGCATCCTAACGGGGAGAAGACAATTCAAGCCAGTTTTTAAACTATGCCTTGCAGGCACCAAAAAGGAGGAAATGCTGGGCTGATCCTGAACGGCTAGTGCTGTAGGGTTTCTGTAGTGTAGTGGTTATCACGTTCGCCTCACACGCGAAAGGTCCCTGGCTCGATACCAGGCAGAAACACAACTCTTGGTAGATGTGTAACTGCTGTCCTTTTAATTGAATGGAGTGTCGTTCTTCACAGAGAAAAGTCAGGCTCCTTAATTAATAGCCAAGCTGATTAATTAAAACTCTTAGCATAATGGCTATTCTAATTCAAGTCTTTCAAGCATAAACTTTAGTGAGTGTGTTCTCATTTTGTTTCCTAACAGAGGTTATGCTAATTAGCTGAAATTTAAAAGTTACTTTCATCAAGTCTATGGCAAAGAACAAATCCTTGCAAGGCAATATCAAGCATACACAATTTGTGCAATAGGTTATGCTCTAAATGCCAATGAGAGAACTACAGAGATAAAGTAAAACTCTTCATATTATGCCTAGTTAGCAACAGTCTGTTTCTCGAAGGGTAGGAAACAAGAGAACTTTGGTGGGGTTGTCTGAATTTTCATCCTAATGCTTGAGAAGTCATACTGCTTAGCTAGATTTAAAGCTATGATTTTCAAGCCCCAAAAATGAGCAAAAGCTGGAGAGGCAAAGAAGCATTTTAAAGTGGTTTCTGTAGTGTAGTGCTCAGCATGTTCGCCTGACACGAGAAAGGTCCTCTGTTCCATACCTGGCAGAAACATCCCTCTTGATAGCACAGTAGTTGGGCACGTGCTTTTTGTAAGCAGTGTATCAAGTGGGAGACTCTTTGTGCGGTTTGCCCTTTAGGTCCTCAGACTGAGGCACCAAGCTCCTTGTCTAATCACAACATCATTTTGTCATAAATCCTGTTGACTAAAAGACCTTTTTGGGGGATCATTATTGATTGATATAGATCTTGAACTCTCTTGATTTGTCTAGAGTAGTGGTCATTGCATTTGCTTTCCAGGTCACATGTCCCAGCTTCCATACTGTGCAGAAGCATTTCTCTTTCATCCATTTTTGGTGTTTACTGTATAAAATGGTTGGAACAAAGGGAAGCATGGGCAGGCGAGGCTAAAGAACTGCACAGGGAAATCAACTTAAACTCAGCATCATGGAACTGCAGCTGAGCTGCTTTTTAACTGCACTCAAAATGGTAAAAGAAGGCAATACTGTTCATGACTTCAAGGTAGAATTGAGAGGAGTGAGGTTCTGAGGACAACTATTGGGACTGCAATGAAAGAGATCTTCGGTTTTTATGGCCTTAAGCAGTGAAGAGCTCACACGGCCCTGCTACATAGGTTTAGAAAGCAAGAACAGAACCTACAATTTTCCAGGACCACCAGTTTGGACTGATGTGTAGGTCGGACTAGAGGGTTCCCTTTCAGCTAAACAGCATTTTTTTCTGACAGTTTGAATCAGATATTTCTGAAAATTACAATTGTGAACCATTTGAATTTTAGGTACGTCTGCTCATGAAACGCATTTTAGGCCATCCAACATACCCACGAAATTTGCATAAAATGGCAGCTATTTGTGAACTTCCACATATGAAAGGTTTTGGCATAAATGATGTTCATTCTTTCTCCTAAATAATTTGCACACATTTTCAGTTTTGGGGATGAGCTGGTGAAAAAATTGTTCTGAAATTGCAGTGATACCATACTGCATCAAGGCATTTTTGCATGGTGTCTGTAGTGAATTGGTCATCACGTTTGCATTATGTGTGAAAGGACCTTGAATTGAATCTGAGCAGAAACATTAGCTGGTTCTTTGGTTTCTGTGTCTTCTATTTGAAGTAGACACCAGGGAATCGAATGGCCTTCTTGCAGCAGAGGGAAATGATTTTCTGAACTCCCTAGTTACTTCAATTGAGTTCTCCAAGTCCTGTACTCCAAACTCCGGCACTATAACGCATGTGAAATCCCTAACCTCTTCGTCTGCAACTTGGTTCTACATTGTGCAAAATGGAAATTTCAAGATCAGAAGATTACTAGCATCTTAGTATGGACATAAAGAGTAGCTTCTCTGTTGGAAAAAAATATCCCATCACTGTCTCCATTTGCAAACCGAGAAAGTCAATATATGCAGCAGGCTTGTCCTCCGGTGATGCAAGGACTGTGCTTTAGGAGCTGTGTTTAAGGCTGATTTCAATTGTCACAGGGATGATGTAAAACTCATTGTAGCATGATGGGTGTGCTAATCCATGTATTTCAAACAAAATTAAACAAAACAGAAACTCCACGAGTGCATCTGTATTTGATCTCCTAACCGAGATAAGTTATGCTACTTAGCTAATTCTTAAAAGTAACATCCTTATAGTCTCCTGACAATTAAAATCTATGCAAAGCAATGTTAATGATGCAGAATTTGTGCACTAGGGATTGCTTTCCATGCCGATGAATAAGCCTACAGTGATCCGGTAAAGCTCTTCATATTATTCCTAGGGAGTAACATTCTGTCTCTCAAAGGCAATGAAACAAGAAAACATTGCTTGGTGGGATTGAATTTTGCCTCCTAACGGGGAGAAGACAATTCAAGCCAGTTTTTAAACTATGCCTTGCAGGCACCAAAAAGGAGGAAATGCTGGGCTGATCCTGAACGGCTAGTGCAGTAGGGTTTCTGTAGTGTAGTGGTTATCACGTTTGCCTCACACGCGAAAGGTCCCTGGCTCGATACCAGGCAGAAACACAACTCTTGGTAGATTTGTAACTGCTGTCCTTTTAATTGAATGGAGAGTCGTTCTTCACAGAGAAAAGTCAGGCTCCTTAATTAATAGCCAAGCTGATTAATTAAAACTCTTAGCATAATGGGTATTCTAATTCAAGTCTTTCAAGCATAAACTTTAGTGAGTGTGTTCTCATTTTGTTTCCTAACAGAGGTTATGCTAATTAGCTGAAATTTAAAAGTTACTTTCATCAAGTCTATGGCAAAGAACAAATCCTTGCAAGGCAATATCAAGCATACACAATTTGTGCAATAGGTTATGCTCTAAATGCCAATGAGAGAACTACAGAGATAAAGTAAAACTCTTCATATTATGCCTAGTTAGCAACAGTCTGTTTCTCGAAGGGTAGGAAACAAGAGAACTTTGGTGGGGTTGTCTGAATTTTCATCCTAATGCTTGAGAAGTCATACTGCTTAGCTAGATTTAAAGCTATGATTTTCAAGCCCCAAAAATGAGCAAAAGCTGGAGAGGCAAAGAAGCATTTTAAAGTGGTTTCTGTAGTGTAGTGCTCAGCATGTTCGCCTGACACGAGAAAGGTCCTCTGTTCCATACCTGGCAGAAACATCCCTCTTGATAGCACAGTAGTTGGGCACGTGCTTTTTGTAAGCAGTGTATCAAGTGGGAGACTCTTTGTGCGGTTTGCCCTTTAGGTCCTCAGACTGAGGCACCAAGCTCCTTGTCTAATCGCAACATCATTTTGTCATAAATCCTGTTGACTAAAAGACCTTTTTGGGGGATCATTATTGATTGATATAGATCTTGAACTCTCTTGATTTGTCTAGAGTAGTGGTCATTGCATTTGCTTTCCAGGTCACATGTCCCAGCTTCCATACTGTGCAGAAGCATTTCTCTTTCATCCATTTTTGGTGTTTACTGTATAAAATGGTTGGAACAAAGGGAAGCATGGGCAGGCGAGGCTAAAGAACTGCACAGGGAAATCAACTTAAACTCAGCATCATGGAACTGCAGCTGAGCTGCTTTTTAACTGCACTCAAAATGGTAAAAGAAGGCAATACTGTTCATGACTTCAAGGTAGAATTGAGAGGAGTGAGGTTCTGAGGACAACTATTGGGACTGCAATGAAAGAGATCTTCGGTTTTTATGGCCTTAAGCAGTGAAGAGCTCACACGGCCCTGCTACATAGGTTTAGAAAGCAAGAACAGAACCTACAATTTTCCAGGACCACCAGTTTGGACTGATGTGTAGGTCGGACTAGAGGGTTCCCTTTCAGCTAAACAGCATTTTTTTTCTGACAGTTTGAATCAGATATTTCTGAAAATTACAATTGTGAACCATTTGAATTTTAGGTACGTCTGCTCATGAAACGCATTTTAGGCCATCCAACATACCCACGAAATTTGCATAAAATGGCAGCTATTTGTGAACTTCCAAATATGAAAGGTTTTGGCATAAATGATGTTCATTCTTTCTCCTAAATAATTTGCACACATTTTCAGTTTTGGGGATGAGCTGGTGAAAAAATTGATCTGAAATTGCAGCGATACCATACTGCATCAAGGCATTTTTGCATGGTGTCTGTAGTCAATTGGTCATCACGTTTGCATTATGTGTGAAAGGACCTTGAATTGAAGCTGAGCAGAAACATTAGCTGGTTCTTTGGTTTCTGTGTCTTCTATTTGAAGTAGACACCAGGGAATCGAATGGCCTTCTTGCAGCAGAGGGAAATGATTTTCTGAACTCCCTAGTTACTTCAATTGAGTTCTCCAAGTCCTGTACTCCAAACTCCGGCACTATAACGCATGTGAAATCCCTAACCTCTTCGTCTGCAACTTGGTTCTACATTGTGCAAAATGGAAATTTCAAGATCAGAAGATTACTAGCATCTTAGTATGGACATAAAGAGTACCTTCTCTGTTGGAAAAAAATATCCCATCACTGTCTCCATTTGCAAACCGAGAAAGTCAATATATGCAGCAGGCTTGTCCTCCGGTGATGCAAGGACTGTGCTTTAGGAGCTGTGTTTAAGGCTGATTTCAATTGTCACAGGGATGATGTAAAACTCATTGTAGCATGATGGGTGTGCTAATCCATGTATTTCAAACAAAATTAAACAAAACAGAAACTCCACGAGTGCATCTGTATTTGATCTCCTAACAGAGATAAGTTATGCTACTTAGCTAATTCTTAAAAGTAACATCCTTATAGTCTCCTGACAATTAAAATCTATGCAAAGCAATGTTAATGATGCAGAATTTGTGCACTAGGGACTGCTTTCCATGCCAATGAATAAGCCTACAGTGATCCGGTAAAGCTCTTCATATTATTCCTAGGGAGTAACATTCTGTCTCTCAAAGGCAATGAAACAAGAAAACATTGCTTGGTGGGATTGAATTTTGCGTCCTAACGGAGAGAAGACAATTCAAGCCAGTTTTTAAACTATGCCTTGCAGGCACCAAAAAGGAGGAAATGCTGGGCTGATCCTGAACGGCCAGTGCTGTAGGGTTTCTGTAGTGTAGTGGTTATCACGTTGGCCTCACACGCGAAAGGTCCCTGGCTCGATACCAGGCAGAAACACAACTCTTGGTAGATGTGTAACTGCTGTCCTTTTAATTGAATGGAGAGCCGTTCTTCACAGAGAAAAGTCAGGCTCCTTAATTAATAGCCAAGCTGATTAATTAAAACTCTTAGCATAATGGCTATTCTAATTCAAGTCTTTCAAGCATAAACTTTAGTGAGTGTGTTCTCATTTTGTTTCCTAACAGAGGTTATGCTAATTAGCTGAAATTTAAAAGTTACTTTCATCAAGTCTATGGCAAAGAACAAATCCTTGCAAGGCAATATCAAGCATACACAATTTGTGCAATAGGTTATGCTCTAAATGCCAATGAGAGAACTACAGAGATAAAGTAAAACTCTTCATATTATGCCTAGTTAGCAACAGTCTGTTTCTCGAAGGGTAGGAAACAAGAGAACTTTGGTGGGGTTGTCTGAATTTTCATCCTAATGCTTGAGAAGTCATACTGCTTAGCTAGATTTAAAGCTATGATTTTCAAGTCCCAAAAATGAGCAAAAGCTGGAGAGGCAAAGAAGCATTTTAAAGTGGTTTCTGTAGTGTAGTGCTCAGCATGTTCGCCTGACACGAGAAAGGTCCTCTGTTCCATACCTGGCAGAAACATCCCTCTTGATAGCACAGTAGTTGGGCACGTGCTTTTTGTAAGCAGTGTATCAAGTGGGAGACTCTTTGTGCGGTTTGCCCTTTAGGTCCTCAGACTGAGGCACCAAGCTCCTTGTCTAATCGCAACATCATTTTTTCATAAATCCTGTTGACTAAAAGACCTTTTTGGGGGATCATTATTGATTGATATAGATCTTGAACTCTCTTGATTTGTCTAGAGTAGTGGTCATTGCATTTGCTTTCCAGGTCACATGTCCCAGCTTCCATACTGTGCAGAAGCATTTCTCTTTCATCCATTTTTGGTGTTTACTGTATAAAATGGTTGGAACAAAGGGAAGCATGGGCAGGCGAGGCTAAAGAACTGCACAGGGAAATCAACTTAAACTCAGCATCATGGAACTGCAGCTGAGCTGCTTTTTAACTGCACTCAAAATGGTAAAAGAAGGCAATACTGTTCATGACTTCAAGGTAGAATTGAGAGGAGTGAGGTTCTGAGGACAACTATTGGGACTGCAATGAAAGAGATCTTCGGTTTTTATGGCCTTAAGCAGTGAAGAGCTCACACGGCCCTGCTACATAGGTTTAGAAAGCAAGAACAGAACCTACAATTTTCCAGGACCACCAGTTTGGACTGATGTGTAGGTCGGACTAGAGGGTTCCCTTTCAGCTAAACAGCATTTTTTTTCTGACAGTTTGAATCAGATATTTCTGAAAATTACAATTGTGAACCATTTGAATTTTAGGTACGTCTGCTCATGAAACGCATTTTAGGCCATCCAACATACCCACGAAATTTGCATAAAATGGCAGCTATTTGTGAACTTCCAAATATGAAAGGTTTTGGCATAAATGATGTTCATTCTTTCTCCTAAATAATTTGCACACATTTTCAGTTTTGGGGATGAGCTGGTGAAAAAATTGATCTGAAATTGCAGTGATACCATACTGCATCAAGGCATTTTTGCATGGTGTCTGTAGTCAATTGGTCATCACGTTTGCATTATGTGTGAAAGGACCTTGAATTGAAGCTGAGCAGAAACATTAGCTGGTTCTTTGGTTTCTGTGTCTTCTATTTGAAGTAGACACCAGGGAATCGAATGGCCTTCTTGCAGCAGAGGGAAATGATTTTCTGAACTCCCTAGTTACTTCAATTGAGTTCTCCAAGTCCTGTACTCCAAACTCCGGCACTATAACGCATGTGAAATCCCTAACCTCTTCGTCTGCAACTTGGTTCTACATTGTGCAAAATGGAAATTTCAAGATCAGCAGATTACTAGCATCTTAGTATGGACATAAAGAGTAGCTTCTCTGCTGGAAAAAAATATCCCATCACTGTCTCCATTTGCAAACCGAGAAAGTCAATATATGCAGCAGGCTTGTCCTCCGGTGATGCAAGGACTGTGCTTTAGGAGCTGTGTTTAAGGCTGATTTCAATTTTCACAGGGATGATGTAAAACTCATTGTAGCATGATGGGTGTGCTAATCCATGTATTTCAAACAAAATTAAACAAAACAGAAACTCCACGAGTGCATCTGTATTTGATCTCCTAACAGAGATAGGTTATGCTACTTAGCTAATTCTTAAAAGTAACATCCTTATAGTCACCTGACAATTAAAATCTATGCAAAGCAATGTTAATCATGCAGAATTTGTGCACTAGGGACTGCTTTCCATGCCGATGAATAAGCCTACAGTGATCCGGTAAAGCTCTTCATATTATTCCTAGGGAGTAACATTCTGTCTCTCAAAGGCAATGAAACAAGAAAACATTGCTTGGTGGAATTGAATTTTGCGTCCTAACGGGGAGAAGACAATTCAAGCCAGTTTTTAAACTATGCCTTGCAGGCACCAAAAAGGAGGAAATGCTGGGACGATCCTGAACGGCCAGTGCTGCAGGGTTTCTGTAGTGGTTATCACGTTTGCCTCACACGCGAAAGGTCCCTGGCTCGATACCAGGCAGAAACACAACTCTTGGTAGATGTGTAACTGCTGTCCTTTTAATTGAATGGAGAACCGTTCTTCACTGAGAAAAGTCAGGCTCCTTAATTAATAGCCAAGCTGATTAATTAAAACTCTTAGCATAATGGCTATTCTAATTCAAGTCTTTCAAGCATAAACTTTAGTGAGTGTGTTCTCATTTTGTTTCCTAACAGAGGTTATGCTAATTAGCTGAAATTTAAAAGTTACTTTCATCAAGTCTATGGCAAAGAACAAATCCTTGCAAGGCAATATCAAGCATACACAATTTGTGCAATAGGTTATGCTCTAAATGCCAATGAGAGAACTACAGAGATAAAGTAAAACTCTTCATATTATGCCTAGTTAGCAACAGTCTGTTTCTCGAAGGGTAGGAAACAAGAGAACTTTGGTGGGGTTGTCTGAATTTTCATCCTAATGCTTGAGAAGTCATACTGCTTAGCTAGATTTAAAGCTATGATTTTCAAGCCCCAAAAATGAGCAAAAGCTGGAGAGGCAAAGAAGCATTTTAAAGTGGTTTCTGTAGTGTAGTGCTCAGCATGTTCGCCTGACACGAGAAAGGTCCTCTGTTCCATACCTGGCAGAAACATCCCTCTTGATAGCACAGTAGTTGGGCACGTGCTTTTTGCAAGCAGTGTATCAAGTGGGAGACTCTTTGTGCGGTTTGCCCGTTAGGTCCTCAGACTGAGGCACCAAGCTCCTTGTCTAATCGCAACATCATTTTGTCATAAATCCTGTTGACTAAAAGACCTTTTTGGGGGATCATTATTGATTGATATAGATCTTGAACTCTCTTGATTTGTCTAGAGTAGTGGTCATTGCATTTGCTTTCCAGGTCACATGTCCCAGCTTCCATACTGTGCAGAAGCATTTCTCTTTCATCCATTTTTGGTGTTTACTGTATAAAATGGTTGGAACAAAGGGAAGCATGGGCAGGCGAGGCTAAAGAACTGCACAGGGAAATCAACTTAAACTCAGCATCATGGAACTGCAGCTGAGCTGCTTTTTAACTGCACTCAAAATGGTAAAAGAAGGCAATACTGTTCATGACTTCAAGGTAGAATTGAGAGGAGTGAGGTTCTGAGGACAACTATTGGGACTGCAATGAAAGAGATCTTCGGTTTTTATGGCCTTAAGCAGTGAAGAGCTCACACGGCCCTGCTACATAGGTTTAGAAAGCAAGAACAGAAACTACAATTTTCCAGGACCACCAGTTTGGACTGATGTGTAGGTCGGACTAGAGGGTTCCCTTTCAGCTAAACAGCATTTTTTTTCTGACAGTTTGAATCATATATTTCTGAAAATTACAATTGTGAACCATTTGAATTTTAGGTACGTCTGCTCATGAAACGCATTTTAGGCCATCCAACATACCCACGAAATTTGCATAAAATGGCAGCTATTTGTGAACTTCCAAATATGAAAGGTTTTGGCATAAATGATGTTCATTTTTTCTCCTAAATAATTTGCACACATTTTCAGTTTTGGGGATGAGTTGGTGAAAAAATTGTTCTGAAATTGCAGTGATACCATACTGCATCAAGGCATTTTTGCATGGTGTCTGTAGTCAATTGGTCATCACGTTTGCATTATGTGTGAAAGGACCTTGAATTGAAGCTGAGCAGAAACATTAGCTGGTTCTTTGGTTTCTGTGTCTTCTATTTGAAGTAGACACCAGGGAATCGAATGGCCTTCTTGCAGCAGAGGGAAATGATTTTCTGAACTCCCTAGTTACTCCAATTGAGTTCTCCAAGTCCTGTACTCCAAACTCCGGCACTATAACGCATGTGAAATCCCTAACCTCTTCGTCTGCAACTTGGTTCTACATTGTGCAAAATGGAAATTTCAAGATAAGAAGATTACTAGCATCTTAGTATGGACATAAAGAGTAGCTTCTCTGCTGGAAAAAAATATCCCATCACTGTCTCCATTTGCAAACCGAGAAAGTCAATATATGCAGCAGGCTTGTCCTCCGGTGATGCAAGGACTGTGCTTTAGGAGCTGTGTTTAAGGCTGATTTCAATTGTCACAGGGATGATGTAAAACTCATTGTAGCATGATGGGTGTGCTAATCCATGTATTTCAAACAAAATTAAACAAAACAGAAACTCCACGAGTGCATCTGTATTTGATCTCCTAACAGAGATAGGTTATGCTACTTAGCTAATTCTTAAAAGTAACATCCTTATAGTCTCCTGACAATTAAAATCTATGCAAAGCAATGTTAATGATGCAGAATTTGTGCACTAGGGACTGCTTTCCATGCCGATGAATAAGCCTACAGTGATCCGGTAAAGCTCTTCATATTATTCCTAGGGAGTAACATTCTGTCTCTCAAAGGCAATGAAACAAGAAAACATTGCTTGGTGGGATTGAATTTTGCCTCCTAATGGGGAGAAGACAATTCAAGCCAGTTTTTAAACTATGCCTTGCAGGCACCAAAAAGGAGGAAATGCTGGGCTGATCCTGAACGGCCAGTGCTGTAGGGTTTCTGTAGTGTAGTGGTTATCACGTTTGCCTCACATGCGAAAGGTCCCTGGCTCAATACCAGGCAGAAACACAACTCTTGGTAGATGTGTAACTGCTGTCCTTTCAATTGAACGGAGAGCCGTTCTTCACAGAGAAAAGTCAGGCTCCTTAATTAATGGCCAAGTTGATTAATTAAAATTCTTAGCATAATGGCTATTCTAATTCAAGTCTTTCAAGCATAAACTTTAGTGACTGTGTTCTCATTTTGTTTCCTATCAGAGGTTATGCTAATTAGCTGAAATTTAAAAGTTACTTTCATCAAGTCTATGGCAAAGAACAAATCCTTGCAAGGCAATATCAAGCCTACACAATTTGTGCAATAGGTTATGCTCTAAATGCCAATGAGAGAACTAGAGAGATAAAGTAAAACTCTTCATATTATGCCTAGTTAGCAACAGTCTGTTTCTCGAAGTTTAGGAAACAAGAGAACTTTGGTGGGGTTGTCTGAATTTTCATCCTAATGCTTGAGAAGTCATACTGCTTAGCCAGATTTAAAGCTATGATTTTCAAGCCCCAAAAATGAGCAAAAGCTGGAGAGGCAAAGAAGCATTTTAAATTGGTTTCTGTAGTGTAGTGCTCAGCATGTTCGCCTGACACGAGAAAGGTCCTCTGTTCCATACCTGGCAGAAACATCCCTCTTGATAGCACAGTAGTTGGGCACGTGCTTTTTGTAAGCAGTGTATCAAGTGGGAGACTCTTTGTGCGGTTTGCCCTTTAGGTCCTCAGACTGAGGCACCAAGCTCCTTGTCTAATCGCAACATGATTTTGGCATAAATCCTGTTGACTAAAAGACCTTTTTGGGGGATCATTATTGATTGTTATAGATCTTGAACTCTCTTGATTTGTCTAGAGTAGTGGTCATTGCATTTGCTTTCCAGGTCACATGTCCCAGCTTCCATACTGTGCAGAAGCATTTCTCTTTCATCCATTTTTGGTGTTTACTGTATAAAATGGTTGGAACAAAGGGAAGCATGGGCAGGCGAGGCTAAAGAACTGCACAGGGAAATCAACTTAAACTCAGCATCATGGAACTGCAGCTGAGCTGCTTTTTAACTGCACTCAAAATGGTAAAAGAAGGAAATACTGTTCATGACTTCAAGGTAGAATTGAGAGGAGTGAGGTTCTGAGGACAACTATTGGGACTGCAATGAAAAAGATCTTTGGTTTTTATGGCCTTAAGCAGTGAAGAGCTCACACGGCCCTGCTACATAGGTTTAGAAAGCAAGAACAGAACCTACAATTTTCCAGGACCACCAGTTTGGACTGATGTGTAGGTCGGACTAGAGAGTTCCCTTTCAGATAAACAGCATTTTTTTCTGACAGTGAATCAGATATTTCTGAAAATTACAATTGTGAACCATTTGAATTTTAGGTACGTCTGCTCATGAAACGCATTTTAGGCCATCCAACATACCCACGAAATTTGCATAAAATGGCAGCTATTTGTGAACTTCCAAATATGAAAGGTTTTGGCATAAATGATGTTCATTTTTTCTCCTAAATAATTTGCACACATTTTCAGTTTTGGGGATGAGTTGGTGAAAAAATTGTTCTGAAATTGCAGTGATACCATACTGCATCAAGGCATTTTTGCATGGTGTCTGTAGTCAATTGGTCATCACGTTTGCATTATGTGTGAAAGGACCTTGAATTGAAGCTGAGCAGAAACATTAGCTGGTTCTTTGGTTTCTGTGTCTTCTATTTGAAGTAGACACCAGGGAATCGAATGGCCTTCTTGCAGCAGAGGGAAATGATTTTCTGAACTCCCTAGTTACTCCAATTGAGTTCTCCAAGTCCTGTACTCCAAACTCCGGCACTATAACGCATGTGAAATCCCTAACCTCTTCGTCTGCAACTTGGTTCTACATTGTGCAAAATGGAAATTTCAAGATAAGAAGATTACTAGCATCTTAGTATGGACATGAAGAGTAGCTTCTCTGCTGGAAAAAAATATCCCATCACTGTCTCCATTTGCAAACCGAGAAAGTCAATATATGCAGCAGGCTTGTCCTCCGGTGATGCAAGGACTGTGCTTTAGGAGCTGTGTTTAAGGCTGATTTCAATTGTCACAGGGATGATGTAAAACTCATTGTAGCATGATGGGTGTGCTAATCCATGTATTTCAAACAAAATTAAACAAAACAGAAACTCCACGAGTGCATCTGTATTTGATCTCCTAACAGAGATAGGTTATGCTACTTAGCTAATTCTTAAAAGTAACATCCTTATAGTCTCCTGACAATTAAAATCTATGCAAAGCAATGTTAATGATGCAGAATTTGTGCACTAGGGACTGCTTTCCATGCCGATGAATAAGCCTACAGTGATCCGGTAAAGCTCTTCATATTATTCCTAGGGAGTAACATTCTGTCTCTCAAAGGCAATGAAACAAGAAAACATTGCTTGGTGGGATTGAATTTTGCCTCCTAATGGGGAGAAGACAATTCAAGCCAGTTTTTAAACTATGCCTTGCAGGCACCAAAAAGGAGGAAATGCTGGGCTGATCCTGAACGGCCAGTGCTGTAGGGTTTCTGTAGTGTAGTGGTTATCACGTTTGCCTCACATGCGAAAGGTCCCTGGCTCAATACCAGGCAGAAACACAACTCTTGGTAGATGTGTAACTGCTGTCCTTTCAATTGAATGGAGAGCCGTTCTTCACAGAGAAAAGTCAGGCTCCTTAATTAATGGCCAAGTTGATTAATTAAAATTCTTAGCATAATGGCTATTCTAATTCAAGCATAAACTTTAGTGAGTGTGTTCTCATTTTGTTTCCTATCAGAGGTTATGCTAATTAGCTGAAATTTAAAAGTTACTTTCATCAAGTCTATGGCAAAGAACAAATCCTTGCAAGGCAATATCAAGCCTACACAATTTGTGCAATAGGTTATGCTCTAAATGCCAATGAGAGAACTAGAGAGATAAAGTAAAACTCTTCATATTATGCCTAGTTAGCAACAGTCTGTTTCTCGAAGTTTAGGAAACAAGAGAACTTTGGTGGGGTTGTCTGAATTTTCATCCTAATGCTTGAGAAGTCATACTGCTTAGCCAGATTTAAAGCTATGATTTTCAAGCCCCAAAAATGAGCAAAAGCTGGAGAGGCAAAGAAGCATTTTAAAGTGGTTTCTGTAGTGTAGTGCTCAGCATGTTCGCCTGACACGAGAAAGGTCCTCTGTTCCATACCTGGCAGAAACATCCCTCTTGATAGCACAGTAGTTGGGCACGTGCTTTTTGTAAGCAGTGTATCAAGTGGGAGACTCTTTGTGAGGTTTGCCCTTTAGGTCCTCAGACTGAGGCACCAAGCTCCTTGTCTAATCGCAACATCATTTTGGCATAAATCCTGTTGACTAAAAGACCTTTTTGGGGGATCATTATTGATTGATATAGATCTTGAACTCTCTTGATTTGTCTAGAGTAGTGGTCATTGCATTTGCTTTCCAGGTCACATGTCCCAGCTTCCATACTGTGCAGAAGCATTTCTCTTTCATCCATTTTTGGTGTTTACTGTATAAAATGGTTGGAACAAAGGGAAGCATGGGCAGGCGAGGCTAAAGAACTGCACAGGGAAATCAACTTAAACTCAGCATCATGGAACTGCAGCTGAGCTGCTTTTTAACTGCACTCAAAATGCTAAAAGAAGGAAATACTGTTCATGACTTCAAGGTAGAATTGAGAGGAGTGAGGTTCTGAGGACAACTATTGGGACTGCAATGAAAAAGATCTTTGGTTTTTATGGCCTTAAGCAGTGAAGAGCTCACACGGCCCTGCTACATAGGTTTAGAAAGCAAGAACAGAACCTACAATTTTCCAGGACCACCAGTTTGGACTGATGTGTAGGTCAGACTAGAGGGTTCCCTTTCAGCTAAACAGCATTTTTTTCTGACAGTTTGAATCAGATATTTCTGAAATTTACAATTGTGAACCATTTGAATTTTAGGTACGTCTGCTCATGAAATGCATTTTAGGCCATCCAACATACCCACGAAATTTGCATAAGATGGCAGCTATTTGTGAACTTCCAAATATGAAAGGTTTTGGCATAAATGATGTTCATTTTTTCTCCTAAATAATTTGCACACATTTTCAGTTTTGGGGATGAGTTGGTGAAAAAATTGTTCTGAAATTGCAGTGATACCATACTGCATCAAGGCATTTTTGCATGGTGTCTGTAGTCAATTGGTCATCACGTTTGCATTATGTGTGAAAGGACCTTGAATTGAAGCTGAGCAGAAACATTAGCTGGTTCTTTGGTTTCTGTGTCTTCTATTTGAAGTAGACACCAGGGAATCGAATGGCCTTCTTGCAGCAGAGGGAAATGATTTTCTGAACTCCCTAGTTACTCCAATTGAGTTCTCCAAGTCCTGTACTCCAAACTCCGGCACTATAACGCATGTGAAATCCCTAACCTCTTCGTCTGCAACTTGGTTCTACATTGTGCAAAATGGAAATTTCAAGATAAGAAGATTACTAGCATCTTAGTATGGACATAAAGAGTAGCTTCTCTGCTGGAAAAAAATATCCCATCACTGTCTCCATTTGCAAACCGAGAAAGTCAATATATGCAGCAGGCTTGTCCTCCGGTGATGCAAGGACTGTGCTTTAGGAGCTGTGTTTAAGGCTGATTTCAATTGTCACAGGGATGATGTAAAACTCATTGTAGCATGATGGGTGTGCTAATCCATGTATTTCAAACAAAATTAAACAAAACAGAAACTCCACGAGTGCATCTGTATTTGATCTCCTAACAGAGATAGGTTATGCTACTTAGCTAATTCTTAAAAGTAACATCCTTATAGTCTCCTGACAATTAAAATCTATGCAAAGCAATGTTAATGATGCAGAATTTGTGCACTAGGGACTGCTTTCCATGCCGATGAATAAGCCTACAGTGATCCGGTAAAGCTCTTCATATTATTCCTAGGGAGTAACATTCTGTCTCTCAAAGGCAATGAAACAAGAAAACATTGCTTGGTGGGATTGAATTTTGCGTCCTAACGGGGAGAAGACAATTCAAGCCAGTTTTTAAACTATGCCTTGCAGGCACCAAAAAGGAGGAAATGCTGGGACGATCCTGAACGGCCAGTGCTGCAGGGTTTCTGTAGTGGTTATCACGTTTGCCTCACACGCGAAAGGTCCCTGGCTCAATACCAGGCAGAAACACAACTCTTGGTAGATGTGTAACTGCTGTCCTTTCAATTGAATGGAGAGCCGTTCTTCACAGAGAAAAGTCAGGCTCCTTAATTAATGGCCAAGCTGATTAATTAAAATTCTTAGCATAATGGCTATTCTAATTCAAGTCTTTCAAGCATAAACTTTAGTGAGTGTGTTCTCATTTTGTTTCCTAACAGAGGTTATGCTAATTAGCTGAAATTTAAAAGTTACTTTCATCAAGTCTATGGCAAAGAACAAATCCTTGCAAGGCAATATCAAGCCTACACAATTTGTGCAATAGGTTATGCTCTAAATGCCAATGAGAGAACTAGAGAGATAAAGTAAAACTCTTCATATTATGCCTAGTTAGCAACAGTCTGTTTCTCGAAGTTTAGGAAACAAGAGAACTTTGGTGGGGTTGTCTGAATTTTCATCCTAATGCTTGAGAAGTCATACTGCTTAGCCAGATTTAAAGCTATGATTTTCAAGTCCCAAAAATGAGCAAAAGCTGGAGAGGCAAAGAAGCATTTTAAAGTGGTTTCTGTAGTGTAGTGCTCAGCATGTTCGCCTGACACGAGAAAGGTCCTCTGTTCCATACCTGGCAGAAACATCCCTCTTGATAGCACAGTAGTTGGGCACGTGCTTTTTGTAAGCAGTGTATCAAGTGGGAGACTCTTTGTGCGGTTTGCCCTTTAGGTCCTCAGACTGAGGCACCAAGCTCCTTGTCTAATCGCAACATCATTTTGGCATAAATCCTGTTGACTAAAAGACCTTTTTGGGGGATCATTATTGATTGTTATAGATCTTGAACTCTCTTGATTTGTCTAGAGTAGTGGTCATTGCATTTGCTTTCCAGGTCACATGTCCCAGCTTCCATACTGTGCAGAAGCATTTCTCTTTCATCCATTTTTGGTGTTTACTGTATAAAATGGTTGGAACAAAGGGAAGCATGGGCAGGCGAGGCTAAAGAACTGCACAGGGAAATCAACTTAAACTCAGCATCATGGAACTGCAGCTGAGCTGCTTTTTAACTGCACTCAAAATGGTAAAAGAAGGAAATACTGTTCATGACTTCAAGGTAGAATTGAGAGGAGTGAGGTTCTGAGGACAACTATTGGGACTGCAATGAAAAAGATCTTTGGTTTTTATGGCCTTAAGCAGTGAAGAGCTCACACGGCCCTGCTACATAGGTTTAGAAAGCAAGAACAGAACCTACAATTTTCCAGGACCACCAGTTTGGACTGATGTGTAGGTCGGAATAGAGGGTTCCCTTTCAGATAAACAGCATTTTTTTCTGACAGTGAATCAGATATTTCTGAAAATTACAATTGTGAACCATTTGAATTTTAGGTACGTCTGCTCATGAAACGCATTTTAGGCCATCCAACATACCCACGAAATTTGCATAAAATGGCAGCTATTTGTGAACTTCCAAATATGAAAGGTTTTGGCATAAATGATGTTCATTTTTTCTCCTAAATAATTTGCACACATTTTCAGTTTTGGGGATGAGTTGGTGAAAAAATTGTTCTGAAATTGCAGTGATACCATACTGCATCAAGGCATTTTTGCATGGTGTCTGTAGTCAATTGGTCATCACGTTTGCATTATGTGTGAAAGGACCTTGAATTGAAGCTGAGCAGAAACATTAGCTGGTTCTTTGGTTTCTGTGTCTTCTATTTGAAGTAGACACCAGGGAATCGAATGGCCTTCTTGCAGCAGAGGGAAATGATTTTCTGAACTCCCTAGTTACTCCAATTGAGTTCTCCAAGTCCTGTACTCCAAACTCCGGCACTATAACGCATGTGAAATCCCTAACCTCTTCGTCTGCAACTTGGTTCTACATTGTGCAAAATGGAAATTTCAAGATAAGAAGATTACTAGCATCTTAGTATGGACATAAAGAGTAGCTTCTCTGTTGGAAAAAAATATCCCATCACTGTCTCCATTTGCAAACCGAGAAAGTCAATATATGCAGCAGGCTTGTCCTCCGGTGATGCAAGGACTGTGCTTTAGGAGCTGTGTTTAAGGCTGATTTCAATTGTCACAGGGATGATGTAAAACTCATTGTAGCATGATGGGTGTGCTAATCCATGTATTTCAAACAAAATTAAACAAAACAGAAACTCCACGAGTGCATCTGTATTTGATCTCCTAACAGAGATAAGTTATGCTACTTAGCTAATTCTTAAAAGTAACATCCTTATAGTCTCCTGACAATTAAAATCTATGCAAAGCAATGTTAATGATGCAGAATTTGTGCACTAGGGACTGCTTTCCATGCCAATGAATAAGCCTACAGTGATCCGGTAAAGCTCTTCATATTATTCCTAGGGAGTAACATTCTGTCTCTCAAAGGCAATGAAACAAGAAAGCATTGCTTGGTGGGATTGAATTTTGCGTCCTAACGGGGAGAAGACAATTCAAGCCAGTTTTTAAACTATGCCATGCAGGCACCAAAAAGGAGGAAATGCTGGGCTGATCCTGAACAGCGAGTGCTGTAGGGTTTCTGTAGTGTAGTGGTTATCACGTTTGCCTCACACGAGAAAGGTCCCTGGCTCGATACCAGGCAGAAACAAGACTCTTGGTAGATGTGTAACTGCTGTCCTTTCAATTGAATGGAGAGCTGTTCTTCACTGAGAAAAGTCAGGCTCCTTAATTAATGGCCAAGCTGATTAATTAAAATTCTTAGCATAATGGCTATGCTAATTCAAGTCTTTCAAGCATAAACTTCAGTGAGTGTGTTCTCATTTTGTTTCCTAACAGAGGTTATGCTAATTAGCTGAAATTTAAAAGTTACTTTCATCAAGTCTATGGCAAAGAACAAATCCTTGCAAGGCAATATCAAGCATAAACAATTTGTGCAATAGGTTATGCTCTAAATGCCAATGAGAGAACTACAGAGATAAAGTAAAACTCTTCATATTATGCATAGTTAGCAACAGTCTGTTTCTCGAAGGGTAGGAAACAAGAGAAGTTTGGTGGTGTTGTCTGAATTTTCATCCTAATGCTTGAGAAGTCATACTGCTTAGCCAGATTTAAAGCTATGATTTTCAAGCCCCAAAAATGAGCAAAAGCTGGAGAGGCAAAGAAGCATTTTAAAGTGGTTTCTGTAGTGTAGTGCTCAGCATGTTCGCCTGACACGAGAAAGGTCCTCTGTTCCATACCTGGCAGAAACATCCCTCTTGATAGCACAGTAGTTGGGCACGTGCTTTTTGTAAGCAGTGTATCAAGTGGGAGACTCTTTGTGCGGTTTGCCCTTTAGGTCCTCAGACTGAGGCACCAAGCTCCTTGTCTAATCGCAACATCATTTTGTCATAAATCCTGTTGACTAAAAGACCTTTTAGGGGGATCATTATTGATTGATATAGATCTTGAACTCTCTTGATTTGTCTAGAGTAGTGGTCATTGCATTTGCTTTCCAGGTCACATGTCCCAGCTTCCATACTGTGCAGAAGCATTTCTCTTTCATCCATTTTTGGTGTTTACTGTATAAAATGGTTGGAACAAAGGGAAGCATGGGCAGGCGAGGCTAAAGAACTGCACAGGGAAATCAACTTAAACTCAGCATCATGGAACTGCAGCTGAGCTGCTTTTTAACTGCACTCAAAATGGTAAAAGAAGGCAATACTGTTCATGACTTCAAGGTAGAATTGAGAGGAGTGAGGTTCTGAGGACAACTATTGGGACTGCAATGAAAGAGATCTTCGGTTTTTATGGCCTTAAGAAGTGAAGAGCTCACACGGCCCTGCTACATAGGTTTAGAAAGCAAGAACAGAACCTACAATTTTCCAGGACCACCAGTTTGGACTGATGTTTAGGTTGGACTAGAGGGTTCCCTTTCAGCTACACAGCATTTCTTTCTGTCAGTTTGAATCAGATATTTCTGAAAATTACAATTGTGAACCATTTGAATTTTAGGTACGTCTGCTCATGAAACGCATTTTAGGCCATCCAACATACCCACGAAATTTGCATAAAATGGCAGCTATTTGTGAACTTCCAAATATGAAAGGTTTTGGCATAAATGATGTTCATTCTTTCTCCTAAATAATTTGCACACATTTTCAGTTTTGGGGATGAGCTGGTGAAAAATTGTTCTGAAATTGCAGTGATACCATACTGCATCAAGGCATTTTTGCATGGTGTCTGTAGTGAATTGGTCATCACGTTTGCATTGTGTGTGAAAGGACCTTGAAGTGAAGCTGAGCAGAAACATTAGCTGGTTCTTTGGTTTCTGTGTCTTCTATTTGAAGTAGACACCAGGGAATCGAATGGCCTTCTTGCAGCAGAGGGAAATGATTTTCTGAACTCCCTAGTTACTCCAATTGAGTTCTCCAAGTCCTGTACTCCAAACTCCGGCACTATAACGCATGTGAAATCCCTAACCTCTTTGTCTGCAACTTGGTTCTACATTGTGCAAAATGGAAATTTCAAGATCAGAAGATTACTAGCATCTTAGTATGGACATAAAGAGTAGCTTCTCTGTTGGAAAAAAATATCCCATCACTGTCTCCATTTGCAAACCGAGAAAGTCAATATATGCAGCATACTTTTGCTCCGGTGATGCAAGGACTGTGCTTTAGGAGCTGTGCTTAAGGCTGATTTCAATTGTCACAGGCATGATGTAAAACTCATTGTAGCATGATGGGTGTGCTAATCCATGTATTTCAAACAAAAGTAAACAAAACAGAAACACCACGAGTGCATCTGTATTTGATCTACTAACAGAGATAAGTTATGCTACTTAGCTAATTCTCAAAAGTAAATTCCTTCTAGTCTCCTGACAATTAAAATCCATGCAAAGCAATGTTTATGATGCAGAATCTGTGCACTAGGGATTGCTTTCCATGCCAATGAAACAGCTTCCAGTGATCAGGTAAAGTTCTTCATATTATTCCTAGAGAGTAACATTCTGTCTCTCAAAGGCAATGAAACAAGTAAACATTGGTTGCTGGGATTGAATTTTGCGTCTTAATGGGGTGAAGACAATTCAAGCCAGTTTCTTAAACATTACTACAGGAAGCATAAACTTTGGTGAGTGTGTTCTCATTTTGTTTCCTAACAGAGGTTATGCTAATTAGCTGAATTTCAAAAGTTAATTTCATCAATTCTATGGCAAAGAAAAAATCCTTGCAAGGCAATGTCAAGCATACAGAATTTGCACAATAGGTTATGCTCTATATGCCAATGAGAGAACTACAGAGATAAAGTAAAACTCTTCATATTATGCCTAGTTAGCTACAGTCTGTTCCTCAAATGGTAAGAAACAAGAGAACTTTGGTGGGGTTGTGAGAATTTTCATCCTAATGATTGAGAAGTCAGACTCTTTAGCCAGATTTAAAGCTATGATTTTCAAGTGCCAAAAATGAGCAAAAGCTGGAGAGTGAGCCCAAAGAATCTTTTAATGGTGGCTTCTGTAGTGTAGCGGTCATCACATTGGCCTAACATGCGAAAGGTCCTCAGTTCGAAACTGGGCAGAAACATCCCTCTTGATAGCACACTAGTGGGGCAATTGTTGTGTGTATGAAGTGGGTGTCTCTTTTTGCAGTTTGCCCTTTAGGTCCTGAGACTGAGACACCAAGCTCCTTCTCTAATCGCAGCATCATTTTGTCATAAATCCTGTTAACAACCAGACCTTTTGGGGGTATAATTATTGATTGATATAGATGTTGAACACTCTTGATTTTTCTAGAGTAGTGGTCAATGCATTTGCTTTCCAGGTCACAGGTCCCAGTTTATATACTGTGCAGAAGCATTTCTCATCCATTTTTGCTGTTTGAAATAGTTGGAACAAAGGGAAGCATGGGCAGGTGAGGCTAAAGAACTGCACAGGGAAATCAACTTAAACTCAGCATCATGGAACTGCAGCTGAGCTGCTTTTTAACTGTATTCAAAACGTTAAAAGAAGGCAATACTGTTCATGACTTCAAAGTACAATTGAGATGAGTGAGGTTCTGAGCACAACTATTGGGACTGCAAAGAAAAAGATCTTCGGGTTTTATGGCCTTAAGCAGTGAAGATCTCACATGGCCCTGCTGCATAAGTTTAGAAAGCCAGAACAGAACCTACCATTTTCCAGGACCACCAGTTTGGACTGAAGTGTCGCTCGGACTAGAGGGTTTCCTGTCAGCTATCCAATATTTTTTCTGCAAGTTTGAATCAGATATTTCTGAAAAATTGGAATTGTGAACCATTTGAATTTTAGGTACATCTGCTCATTATTAGCATTTTAGGCCATCCAACATACCCACTAAATTTGCGTAAAATGGCAGCTATTTGTGAACTTGCTAATATGAAAGGTTTTGGCATAAAAGATATTCATTCTTTTACTCAATAACTTGCACTCATTATCAGTTTTGGGTATGAGTTGGTGAAAAGATTGTTCTGAAAGTGCATTGATACCATACTGCATCAAGCTGTCTTTGCATGATTTCTGTAGTGAAGTGGTCATCACCTTTGCATTATACGTAAAAGGTCCTTGAATTGAAGCTGAGCAGAAACAGTAGTTGGTTCTTGGGTTTCTGTCTCTTGTATTTGAAGTAGACATCAGGGAATCGAATGGCCTTCTTGCAGCAGAGTGAAAAGATTTTTTGAACTCCCTACTTACTCCGATTGAGTTCTCCAATTCCTGTACTCCAAAATCTGGCACTATAACTCATGTGAAATCCCCAACGTCTTCTTCTGCAACTTGGTTCCACATTGTGCAAAATTAAAATTTCAAGATCAGAAGATTACTATCATCTTAGTATGGACATAAAGAGTAGTTTCTCTGTTGGGGCTCTATTTGCAAACTGAGAAAGTCAATATATGCAGCACACTTTTGCTCCGGTGATGCAAGGACTGTGCTTTAGGAGCTGTGCTTAAGGCTGATTTCAATTGTCACAGGCATGATGTAAAACTCATTGTAGCTTGATGGGTGTGATAACCCATGTATTTCAAACAAAAGTAAACAAAACAGAAACACCATGAGTGCATCTGTATTTGATCTACTAACAGAGATAAGTTATGCTACTTAGCTAATTCTTAAAAGTAAATTCCTTCTAGTCTCCTGACAATTAAAATCCATGCAAAGCAATGTTTATGATGCAGAATCTGTGCACTAGGGATTGCTTTCCATGCCAATGAAACAGCTTCCAGTGATCAGGTAAAGTTCTTCATATTATTCCTAGAGAGTAACATTCTGTCTCTCAAAGGCAATGAAACAAGTAAACATTGGTTGCTGGGTTTGAATTTTGCGTCCTAATGGGGTGAAGACAATTCAAGCCAGTTTCTTAAACATTACTACAGGAAGCATAAACTTTGGTGAGTGTGTTCTCATTTTGTTTCCCAACAGAGGTTATGCTAATTAGCTGAATTTCAAAAGTTAATTTCATCAATTCTATGGCAAAGAAAAAATCCTTGCAAGGCAATGTCAAGCATACAGAATTTGCGCAATAGGTTATGCTATATATGCCAATGAGGGAACTACAGAGATAAAGTAAAACTCTTCATAATATGCCTAGTTAGCAACAGTCTGTTCCTCAAATGGTAAGAAACAAGAGAACTTTGGTGGGGTTGTGAGAATTTCCATCCTAATGATTGAAAAGTCAGACTCCTTAGCCAGATTTAAAGCTATGATTTTCAAGTGCCAAAAATGAGCAAAAGCTGGAGAGTGAGCCCAAAGAACCTTTTAACAGTGGTTTCTGTAGTGTAGTGGTCATCACATTCGCCTAACACGCGAAAGGTCCTCAGTTCGAAACTGGGCAGAAACATCCCTCTTGATAGCACACTAGTGGGGCAATTGTTGTGTGTATGAAGTGGTTCTCTTTTTGCAGTTTGCCCTTTAGGTCCTGAGACTGAGACGCCAAGCTCCTTGTCTAATTGCGGCATCATTTTGTCATAAATCCTGTTAACAACCAGACCTTTTGGGGGTATAATTATTGATTGATATAGATGTTGAACACTCTTGATTTTTCTAGAGTAGTGGTCAATGCATTTGCTTTCCAGGTCACAGGTCCCAGTTTATATACTGTGCAGAAGCATTTCTCATCCATTTTTGCAGTTTGAAATAGTTGGAACAAAGGGAAGCATGGGCAGGTGAGGCTAAAGAACTGCACAGGGAAATCAACTTAAACTCAGCATCATGGAACTGCAGCTGAGCTGCTTTTTAACTGTATTCAAAACGTTAAAAGAAGGCAATACTGTTCATGACTTCAAAGTACAATTGAGATGAGTGAGGTTCTGAGCACAACTATTGGGACTGCAAAGAAAAAGATCTTCGGGTTTTATGGCCTTAAGCAGTGAAGATCTCACATGGCCCTGCTGCATAAGTTTAGAAAGCCAGAACAGAACCTACCATTTTCCAGGACCACCAGTTTGGACTGAAGTGTCGCTCGGACTAGAGGGTTTCCTGTCAGCTATCCAATATTTTTTCTGCAAGTTTGAATCAGATATTTCTGAAAAATTGGAATTGTGAACCAATTGAATTTTAGGTACATCTGCTCATTATTAGCATTTTAGGCCATCCAACATACCCACTAAATTTGCGTAAAATGGCAGCTATTTGTGAACTTGCTAATATGAAAGGTTTTGGCATAAATGATATTCATTCTTTTACTCAATAACTTGCACTCATTATCAGTTTTGGGTATGAGTTGGTGAAAAGATTGTTCTGAAAGTGCATTGATACCATACTGCATCAAGCTGTCTTTGCATGATTTCTGTAGTGAAGTGGTCATCACCTTTGCATTATACGTAAAAGGTCCTTGAATTGAAGCTGAGCAGAAACAGTAGTTGGTTCTTGGGTTTCTGACTCTTGTATTTGAAGTAGACATCAGGGAATCGAATGGCCTTCTTGCAGCAGAGTGAAAAGATTTTTTGAACTCCCTACTTACTCCGATTGAGTTCTCCAATTCCTGTACTCCAAAATCTGGCACTATAACTCATGTGAAATCCCCAACGTCTTCTTCTGCAACTTGGTTCCACATTGTGCAAAATTAAAATTTCAAGATCAGAAGATTACTATCATCTTAGTATGGACATAAAGAGTAGTTTCTCTGTTGGGGCTCTATTTGCAAACTGAGAAAGTCAATATATGCAGCACACTTTTGCTCCGGTGATGCAAGGACTGTGCTTTAGGAGCTGTGCTTAAGGCTGATTTCAATTGTCACAGGCATGATGTAAAACTCATTGTAGCATGATGGGTGTGCTAATCCATGTATTTCAAACAAAAGTAAACAAAACAGAAACACCACGAGTGCATCTGTATTTGATCTACTAACAGAGATAAGTTATGCTACTTAGCTAATTCTTAAAAGTAAATTCCTTCTAGTCTCCTGACAATTAAAATCCATGCAAAGCAATGTTTATGATGCAGAATCTGTGCACTAGGGATTGCTTTCCATGCCAGTGAAACAGCTTCCAGTGATCAGGTAAAGTTCTTCATATTATTCCTAGAGAGTAACATTCTTTCTCTCAAAGGCAATGAAACAAGTAAACATTGGTTGCTGGGTTTGAATTTTGCGTCCTAATGGGGTGAAGACAATTCAAGCCAGTTTCTTAAACATTACTACAGGAAGCATAAACTTTGGTGAGTGTGTTCTCATTTTGTTTCCCAACAGAGGTTATGCTAATTAGCTGAATTTCAAAAGTTAATTTCATCAATTCTATGGCAAAGAAAAAATCCTTGCAAGGCAATGTCAAGCATACAGAATTTGCGCAATAGGTTATGCTCTATATGCCAATGAGGGAACTACAGAGATAAAGTAAAACTCTTCATAATATGCCTAGTTAGCAACAGTCTGTTCCTCAAATGGTAAGAAACAAGAGAACTTTGGTGGGGTTGTGAGAATTTCCATCCTAATGATTGAGAAGTCAGACTCCTTAGCCAGATTTAAAGCTATGATTTTCAAGTGCCAAAAATGAGCAAAAGCTGGAGAGTGAGCCCAAAGAACCTTTTAACATTGGTTTCTGTAGTGTAGTGGTCATCACATTCGCCTAACACGCGAAAGGTCCTCAGTTCGAAACTGGGCAGAAACATCCCTCTTGATAGCACACTAGTGGGGCAATTGTTGTGTGTATGAAGTGGTTCTCTTTTTGCAGTTTGCCCTTTAGGTCCTGAGACTGAGACGCCAAGCTCCTTGTCTAATCGCGGCATCATTTTGTCATAAATCCTGTTAACAACCAGACCTTTTGGGGGTATAATTATTGATTGATATAGATGTTGAACACTCTTGATTTTTCTAGAGTAGTGGTCAATGCATTTGCTTTCCAGGTCACAGATCCCAGTTTATATACTGTGCAGAAGCATTTCTCATCCATTTTTGCTGTTTGAAATAGTTGGAACAAAGGGAAGCATGGGCAGGTGAGGCTAAAGAACTGTACAGGGAAATCAACTTAAACTCAGCATCATGGAACTGCAGCTGAGCTGCTTTTTAACTGTATTCAAAACGTTAAAAGAAGGCAATACTGTTCATGACTTCAAAGTACAATTGAGATGAGTGAGGTTCTGAGCACAACTATTGGGACTGCAAAGAAAAAGATCTTCGGGTTTTATGGCCTTAAGCAGTGAAGATCTCACATGGCCCTGCTGCATAAGTTTAGAAAGCCAGAACAGAACCTACCATTTTCCAGGACCACCAGTTTGGACTGAAGTGTCGCTCGGACTAGAGGGTTTCCTGTCAGCTATCCAATATTTTTTCTGCAAGTTTGAATCAGATATTTCTGAAAAATTGGAATTGTGAACCAATTGAATTTTAGGTACATCTGCTCATTATTAGCATTTTAGGCCATCCAACATACCCACTAAATTTGCGTAAAATGGCAGCTATTTGTGAACTTGCTAATATGAAAGGTTTTGGCATAAATGATATTCATTCTTTTACTCAATAACTTGCACTCATTATCAGTTTTGGGTATGAGTTGGTGAAAAGATTGTTCTGAAAGTGCATTGATACCATACTGCATCAAGCTGTCTTTGCATGATTTCTGTAGTGAAGTGGTCATCACCTTTGCATTATACGTAAAAGGTCCTTGAATTGAAGCTGAGCAGAAACAGTAGTTGGTTCTTGGGTTTCTGACTCTTGTATTTGAAGTAGACATCAGGGAATCGAATGGCCTTCTTGCAGCAGAGTGAAAAGATTTTTTGAACTCCCTACTTACTCCGATTGAGTTCTCCAATTCCTGTACTCCAAAATCTGGCACTATAACTCATGTGAAATCCCCAACGTCTTCTTCTGCAACTTGGTTCCACATTGTGCAAAATTAAAATTTCAAGATCAGAAGATTACTATCATCTTAGTATGGACATAAAGAGTAGTTTCTCTGTTGGGGCTCTATTTGCAAACTGAGAAAGTCAATATATGCAGCACACTTTTGCTCCGGTGATGCAAGGACTGTGCTTTAGGAGCTGTGCTTAAGGCTGATTTCAATTGTCACAGGCATGATGTAAAACTCATTGTAGCATGATGGGTGTGCTAATCCATGTATTTCAAACAAAAGTAAACAAAACAGAAACACCACGAGTGCATCTGTATTTGATCTACTAACAGAGATAAGTTATGCTACTTAGCTAATTCTTAAAAGTAAATTCCTTCTAGTCTCCTGACAATTAAAATCCATGCAAAGCAATGTTTATGATGCAGAATCTGTGCACTAGGGATTGCTTTCCATGCCAGTGAAACAGCTTCCAGTGATCAGGTAAAGTTCTTCATATTATTCCTAGAGAGTAACATTCTTTCTCTCAAAGGCAATGAAACAAGTAAACATTGGTTGCTGGGTTTGAATTTTGCGTCCTAATGGGGTGAAGACAATTCAAGCCAGTTTCTTAAACATTACTACAGGAAGCATAAACTTTGGTGAGTGTGTTCTCATTTTGTTTCCCAACAGAGGTTATGCTAATTAGCTGAATTTCAAAAGTTAATTTCATCAATTCTATGGCAAAGAAAAAATCCTTGCAAGGCAATGTCAAGCATACAGAATTTGCGCAATAGGTTATGCTCTATATGCCAATGAGGGAACTACAGAGATAAAGTAAAACTCTTCATAATATGCCTAGTTAGCAACAGTCTGTTCCTCAAATGGTAAGAAACAAGAGAACTTTGGTGGGGTTGTGAGAATTTCCATCCTAATGATTGAGAAGTCAGACTCCTTAGCCAGATTTAAAGCTATGATTTTCAAGTGCCAAAAATGAGCAAAAGCTGGAGAGTGAGCCCAAAGAACCTTTTAACATTGGTTTCTGTAGTGTAGTGGTCATCACATTCGCCTAACACGCGAAAGGTCCTCAGTTCGAAACTGGGCAGAAACATCCCTCTTGATAGCACACTAGTGGGGCAATTGTTGTGTGTATGAAGTGGTTCTCTTTTTGCAGTTTGCCCTTTAGGTCCTGAGACTGAGACGCCAAGCTCCTTGTCTAATCGCGGCATCATTTTGTCATAAATCCTGTTAACAACCAGACCTTTTGGGGGTATAATTATTGATTGATATAGATGTTGAACACTCTTGATTTTTCTAGAGTAGTGGTCAATGCATTTGCTTTCCAGGTCACAGATCCCAGTTTATATACTGTGCAGAAGCATTTCTCATCCATTTTTGCTGTTTGAAATAGTTGGAACAAAGGGAAGCATGGGCAGGTGAGGCTAAAGAACTGCACAGGGAAATCAACTTAAACTCAGCATCATGGAACTGCAGCTGAGCTGCTTTTTAACTGTATTCAAAACGTTAAAAGAAGGCAATACTGTTCATGACTTCAAAGTACAATTGAGATGAGTGAGGTTCTGAGCACAACTATTGGGACTGCAAAGAAAAAGATCTTCGGGTTTTATGGCCTTAAGCAGTGAAGATCTCACATGGCCCTGCTGCATAAGTTTAGAAAGCCAGAACAGAACCTACCATTTTCCAGGACCACCAGTTTGGACTGAAGTGTCGCTCGGACTAGAGGGTTTCCTGTCAGCTATCCAATATTTTTTCTGCAAGTTTGAATCAGATATTTCTGAAAAATTGGAATTGTGAACCAATTGAATTTTAGGTACATCTGCTCATTATTAGCATTTTAGGCCATCCAACATACCCACTAAATTTGCGTAAAATGGCAGCTATTTGTGAACTTGCTAATATGAAAGGTTTTGGCATAAATGATATTCATTCTTTTACTCAATAACTTGCACTCATTATCAGTTTTGGGTATGAGTTGGTGAAAAGATTGTTCTGAAAGTGCATTGATACCATACTGCATCAAGCTGTCTTTGCATGATTTCTGTAGTGAAGTGGTCATCACCTTTGCATTATACGTAAAAGGTCCTTGAATTGAAGCTGAGCAGAAACAGTAGTTGGTTCTTGGGTTTCTGACTCTTGTATTTGAAGTAGACATCAGGGAATCGAATGGCCTTCTTGCAGCAGAGTGAAAAGATTTTTTGAACTCCCTACTTACTCCGATTGAGTTCTCCAATTCCTGTACTCCAAACTCTGGCACTATAACTCATGTGAAATCCCCAACGTCTTCTTCTGCAACTTGGTTCCACATTGTGCAAAATTAAAATTTCAAGATCAGAAGATTACTATCATCTTAGTATGGACATAAAGAATAGTTTCTCTGTTGGGGCTCTATTTGCAAACCGAGAAAGTCAATATATGCAGCAGGCTTGTCCTCCGGTGATGCAAGGACTGTGCTTTAGGAGCTGTGTTTAAGGCTGATTTCAATTGTCACAGGGATGATGTAAAACTCATTGTAGCATGATGGGTGTGCTAATCCATGTATTTCAAACAAAAGTAAACAAAACAGAAACACCACGAGTGCATCTGTATTTGATCTACTAACAGAGATAAGTTATGCTACTTAGCTAATTCTTAAAAGTAAATTCCTTCTAGTCTCCTGACAATTAAAATCCATGCAAAGCAATGTTTATGATGCAGAATCTGTGCACTAGGGATTGCTTTCCATGCCAATGAAACAGCTTCCAGTGATCAGGTAAAGTTCTTCATATTATTCCTAGAGAGTAACATTCTGTCTCTCAAAGGCAATGAAACAAGTAAACATTGGTTGCTGGGTTTGAATTTTGCGTCCTAATGGGGTGAAGACAATTCAAGCCAGTTTCTTAAACATTACTACAGGAAGCATAAACTTTGGTGAGTGTGTTCTCATTTTGTTTCCCAACAGAGGTTATGCTAATTAGCTGAATTTCAAAAGTTAATTTCATCAATTCTATGGCAAAGAAAAAATGCTTGCAAGGCAATGTCAAGCATACAGAATTTGCGCAATAGGTTATGCTCTATATGCCAATGAGGGAACTACAGAGATAAAGTAAAACTCTTCATAATATGCCTAGTTAGCAACAGTCTGTTCCTCAAATGGTAAGAAACAAGAGAACTTTGGTGGGGTTGTGAGAATTTCCATCCTAATGATTGAGAAGTCAGACTCCTTAGCCAGATTTAAAGCTATGATTTTCAAGTGCCAAAAATGAGCAAAAGCTGGAGAGTGAGCCCAAAGAATCTTTTAACAGTGGTTTCTGTAGTGTAGTGGTCATCACATTCGCCTAACATGCGAAAGGTCCTCAGTTCGAAACTGGGCAGAAACATCCATCTTGATAGCACACTAGTGGGGCAATTGTTGTTTGTAAACAGTGTATGAAGTGGTTCTCTTTTTGCAGTTTGCCCTTTAGGTCCTGAGACTGAGACGCCAAGCTCCTTGTCTAATTGCAGCATCATTTTGTTATAAATCCTGTTAACAACCAGACCTTTTGGGGGTATAATTATTGATTGATATAGATGTTGAACACTCTTGATTTTTCTAGAGTAGTGGTCAATGCATTTGCTTTCCAGGTTACAGGTCCCAGCTTATATACTGTGCAGAAGCATTTCTCATCCATTTTTGCTGTTTGAAATAGTTGGAACAAAGGGAAGCATGGGCAGGCGAGGCTAAAGAACTGCACAGGGAAATCAACTTAAACTCACCATCATTGAACTGCAGCTGAGCTGCTTTTTAACTATATTCAAAATGTTAAAAGAAGGCAATACTGCTCATGACTTCAAAGTACAATTGAGAGGAGTGAGGTTCTGAGCCCAACTATTGGGACTGCAAAGAAAGAGATCTTCGGGTTTTATGGCCTTAAGCAGTGAAGATCTCACATGGCCCTGCTGCATAAGTTTAGAAAGCCAGAACAGAACCTACCATTTTCCAGGACCAGCAGTTTGGACTGAAGTGTCGCTCGGACTAGAGGGTTTCCTGTCAGCTAACCAATATTTTTTCTGCAAGTTTGAATCAGATATTTCTGAAAAATTGGACTTGTGAACCATTTGAATTTTAGGTAAATCTGCTCATTATTAGCATTTTAGGCCATCCAACATACCCACTAAATTTGCGTAAAATGGCAGCTATTTGTGAACTTGCAAATATGAAAGGTTTTGGCATAAATTATATTCATTCTTTTACTCAATAACTTGCACTCATTATCAGTTTTGGGTATGAGTTGGTGAAAAGATTGTTCTGAAAGTGCATTGATACCATACTGCATCAAGGAGTCTTTGCATGATTTCTGTAGTCAAGTGGTCATCACCTTTGCATTATACGTAAAAGGTCCTTGAATTGAAGCTGAGCAGAAACAGTAGTTGGTTCTTGGGTTTCTGACTCTTGTATTTGAAGTAGACATCAGGGAATCGAATGGCCTTCTTGCAGCAGAGTGAAAAGATTTTTTGAACTCCCTACTTACTCCGATTGAGTTCTCCAATTCCTGTACTCCAAAATCTGGCACTATAACTCATGTGAAATCCCCAACGTCTTCTTCTGCAACTTGGTTCCACATTGTGCAAAATTAAAATTTCAAGATCAGAAGATGACTATCATCTTAGTATGGACATAAAGAATAGTTTCTCTGTTGGGGCTCTATTTGCAAACCGAGAAAGTCAATATATGCAGCAGGCTTGTCCTCCGGTGATGCAAGGACTGTGCTTTAGGAGCTGTGTTTAAGGCTGATTTCAATTGTCACAGGGATGATGTAAAACTCATTGTAGCATGATGGGTGTGCTAATCCATGTATTTCAAACAAAAGTAAACAAAACAGAAACACCACGAGTGCATCTGTATTTGATCTACTAACAGAGATAAGTTATGCTACTTAGCTAATTCTTAAAAGTAAATTCCTTCTAGTCTCCTGACAATTAAAATCCATGCAAAGCAATGTTTATGATGCAGAATCTGTGCACTAGGGATTGCTTTCCATGCCAATGAAACAGCTTCCAGTGATCAGGTAAAGTTCTTCATATTATTCCTAGAGAGTAACATTCTGTCTCTCAAAGGCAATGAAACAAGTAAACATTGGTTGCTGGGTTTGAATTTTGCGTCCTAATGGGGTGAAGACAATTCAAGCCAGTTTCTTAAACATTACTACAGGAAGCATAAACTTTGGTGAGTGTGTTCTCATTTTGTTTCCCAACAGAGGTTATGCTAATTAGCTGAATTTCAAAAGTTAATTTCATCAATTCTATGGCAAAGAAAAAATGCTTGCAAGGCAATGTCAAGCATACAGAATTTGCGCAATAGGTTATGCTCTATATGCCAATGAGGGAACTACAGAGATAAAGTAAAACTCTTCATAATATGCCTAGTTAGCAACAGTCTGTTCCTCAAATGGTAAGAAACAAGAGAACTTTGGTGGGGTTGTGAGAATTTCCATCCTAATGATTGAGAAGTCAGACTCCTTAGCCAGATTTAAAGCTATGATTTTCAAGTGCCAAAAATGAGCAAAAGCTGGAGAGTGAGCCCAAAGAATCTTTTAACAGTGGTTTCTGTAGTGTAGTGGTCATCACATTCGCCTAACACGCGAAAGGTCCTCAGTTCGAAACTGGGCAGAAACATCCATCTTGATAGCACACTAGTGGGGCAATTGTTGTTTGTAAACAGTGTATGAAGTGGTTCTCTTTTTGCAGTTTGCCCTTTAGGTCCTGAGACTGAGACGTCAAGCTCCTTGTCTAATTGCAGCATCATTTTGTTATAAATCCTGTTAACAACCAGACCTTTTGGGGGTATAATTATTGATTGATATAGATGTTGAACACTCTTGATTTTTCTAGAGTAGTGGTCAATGCATTTGCTTTCCAGGTTACAGGTCCCAGCTTATATACTGTGCAGAAGCATTTCTCATCCATTTTTGCTGTTTGAAATAGTTGGAACAAAGGGAAGCATGGGCAGGCGAGGCTAAAGAACTGCACAGGGAAATCAACTTAAACTCACCATCATTGAACTGCAGCTGAGCTGCTTTTTAACTATATTCAAAATGTTAAAAGAAGGCAATACTGCTCATGACTTCAAAGTACAATTGAGAGGAGTGAGGTTCTGAGCACAACTATTGGGACTGCAAAGAAAGAGATCTTCGGGTTTTATGGCCTTAAGCAGTGAAGATCTCACATGGCCCTGCTGCATAAGTTTAGAAAGCCAGAACAGAACCTACCATTTTCCAGGACCAGCAGTTTGGACTGAAGTGTCGCTCGGACTAGAGGGTTTCCTGTCAGCTAACCAATATTTTTTCTGCAAGTTTGAATCAGATATTTTTGAAAAATTGGACTTGTGAACCATTTGAATTTTAGGTACATCTGCTCATTATTAGCATTTTAGGCCATCCAACATACCCACTAAATTTGCGTAAAATGGCAGCTATTTGTGAACTTGCAAATATGAAAGGTTTTGGCATAAATTATATTCATTCTTTTACTCAATAACTTGCACTCATTATCAGTTTTGGGTATGAGTTGGTGAAAAGATTGTTCTGAAAGTGCATTGATACCATACTGCATCAAGGAGTCTTTGCATGATTTCTGTAGTGAAGTGGTCATCACCTTTGCAGTATACGTAAAAAGTCCTTGAATTGAAGCTGAGCAGAAACAGTAGTTGGTTCTTGGGTTTCTGACTCTTGTATTTGAAGTAGACATCAGGGAATCGAATGGCCTTCTTGCAGCAGAGTGAAAAGATTTTTTGAACTCCCTACTTACTCCGATTGAGTTCTCCAATTCCTGTACTCCAAAATCTGGCACTATAACTCATGTGAAATCCCCAACGTCTTCTTCTGCAACTTGGTTCCACATTGTGCAAAATTAAAATTTCAAGATCAGAAGATTACTATCATCTTAGTATGGACATAAAGAGTAGTTTCTCTGTTGGGTCTCTATTTGCAAACTGAGAAAGTCAATATATGCAGCACACTTGTGCTCCGGTGATGCAAGGACTGTGCTTTAGGAGCTGTGCTTAAGGCTGATTTCAATTGTCACAGGCATGATGTAAAACTCATTGTAGCATGATGGGTGTGCTAATCCATGTATTTCAAACAAAAGTAAACAAAACAGAAACACCACGAGTGCATCTGTATTTGATCTACTAACAGAGATAAGTTATGCTACTTAGCTAATTCTTAAAAGTAAATTACTTCTAGTCTCCTGACAATTAAAATCCATGCAAAGCAATGATTATGATGCAGAATCTGTGCACTAGGGACTGCTTTCCATGCCAATGAAACAGCTTCCAGTGATCAGGTAAAGTTCTTCATATTATTCCTAGAGAGTAACATTCTGTCTCTCAAAGGCAATGAAACAAGTAAACATTGGTTGCTGGGATTGAATTTTGCATCCTAATGGGGTGAAGACAATTCAAGCCAGTTTCTTAAACATTACTACAGGAAGCATAAACTTTGGTGAGTGTGTTCTCATTTTGTTTCCTAACAGAGGTTATGCTAATTAGCTGAATTTCAAAAGTTAATTTCATCAATTCTATGGCAAAGAAAAAATCCTTGCAAGGCAATGTCAAGCATAAAGAATTTGCGCAATAGGTTATGCTCTATATGCCAATGAGAGAACTACAGAGATAAAGTAAAACTCTTCATATTATGCCTAGTTAGCAACAGTCTGTTCCTCAAATGGTAAGAAACAAGAGAACTTTGGTGGGGTTGTGAGAATTTTCATCCTAATGATTGAGAAGTCAGACTCCTTAGCCAGATTTAAAGCTATGATTTTCAAGTGCCAAAAATGAGCAAAAGCTGGAGAGTGAGCCCAAAGAATCTTTTTGCAGTGGTTTCTGTAGTGTAGTGGTCATCACATTTGCCTAACATGCGAAAGGTCTTCAGTTTGAAACTGGGCAGAAACATCCCTCTTGATAGCACACTAGTGGGGCAAGTGTTTTTTGTAAACAGTGTATGAAGTGGGTGTCTCTTTTTGCAGTTTGCTCTTTAGGTCCTGAGACTGAGACACCAAGCTCCTTGTCTAATCGCAGCATCATTTTATCATAAATCCTGTTAACTACCAGACCTTTTGGGGGGATAATTATTGATTGATATAGATGTTGAACTCTCTTGATTTTTCTAGAGTAGTGGTCAATGCATTTGCTTTCCAGTTCACAGGTCCCAGCTTATATACTGTGCAGAAACATTTCTCATCCAGTTTTGCTGTTTGAAATAGTTGGAACAAAGGGAAGCATGGGCAGGCGAGGCTAAAGAACTGCACAGGGAAATCAACTTAAACTCACCATCATGGAACTGCAGCTGAGCTGCTTTTTAACTGTATTCAAAACGTTAAAAGAAGGCAATACTGTTCATGACTTCAAAGTACAATTGAGAGGAGTGAGGTTCTGAGGACAACTATTGGGACAGCAAAGAAAGAGATCTTTGGGTTTTATGGCCTTAAGCAGTGAAGATCTCACATGGCCCTGCTGCATAAGTTTAGAAAGCCAGAACAGAACCTACCACTTTCCAGGACCACCAGTTTGGACTGAAGTGTCGCTCAGACTAGAGGGTTCCCTGTCAGCTAAACAATATTTTTTCTGCAAGTTTGAATCAGATATTTCTGAAAAATTAGAATTGTGAACCATTTGAATTTTAGGTACATCTGCTCATTATTTGCATTTTAGGCCATCCAACATACCAACTAAATTTGCGTAAAATGGCAGCTATTTGTGAACTTCCAAATATGAAAGGTTTTGGCATAAATGATGTTCATTCTTTCTCCTAAATAATTTGCACACATTTTCAGTTTTGGGGATGAGCTGGTGAAAAAATTGTTCTGAAATTGCAGTGATACCATACTGCATCAAGGCATTTTTGCATGGTGTCTGTAGTGAATTGGTCATCACGTTTGCATTATGTGTGAAAGGACCTTGAATTGAAGCTGAGCAGAAACATTAGCTGGTTCTTTGGTTTCTGTGTCTTCTATTTGAAGTAGACACCAGGGAATCGAATGGCCTTCTTGCAGCAGAGGGAAATGATTTTCTGAACTCCCCAGTTACTCCAATTGAGTTCTCCAAGTCCTGTACTCCAAACTCCGGCACTATAACGCATGTGAAATCCCTAACCTCTTCGTCTGCAACTTGGTTCTACATTGTACAAAATGGAAATTTCAAGATCAGAAGATTACTAGCATCTTAGTATGGACATAAAGAGTAGCTTCTCTGTTGGAAAAAAATATCCCATCACTGTCTCCATTTGCAAACCGAGAAAGTCAATATATGCAGCAGGCTTGTCCTCCGGTGATGCAAGGACTGTGCTTTAGGAGCTGTGTTTAAGGCTGATTTCAATTGTCACAGGGATGATTTAAAACTCATTGTAGCATGATGGGTGTGCTAATCCATGTATTTCAAACAAAATTAAACAAAACAGAAACTCCACGAGTGCATCTGTATTTGATCTCCTAACAGAGATAAGTTATGCTACTTAGCTAATTCTTAAAAGTAACATCCTTATAGTCTCCTGACAATTAAAATCTATGCAAAGCAATGTTAATGATGCAGAATTTGTGCACTAGGGACTGCTTTCCATGCCGATGAATAAGCCTACAGTGATCCGGTAAAGCTCTTCATATTATTCCTAGGGAGTAACATTCTGTCTCTCAAAGGCAATGAAACAAGAAAACATTGCTTGGTGGGATTGAATTTTGCGTCCTAACGGGGAGAAGACAATTCAAGCCAGTTTTTAAACTATGCCTTGCAGGCACCAAATAGGAGGAAATGCTGGGCTGATCCTGAACGGCCAGTGCTGTAGGGTTTCTGTAGTGTAGTGGTTATCACGTTCGCCTTACACGCGAAAGGTCCCTGGCTCGATACCAGGCAGAAACACCACTCTTGGTAGATGTTTAACTGCTGTCCTTTCTATTGAATGGAGAGCTATTCTTCACAGAGAAAAGTCAGGCTCCTTAATTAATGGCCAACCTGATTAGTTAAAACTCTTAGCATAATGGCTATGCTAATTCAAGTCTTTCAAGCATAAACTTCAGTGAGTGTGTTCTCATTTTGTTTCCTAACAGAGGTTATGCTAATTAGCTGAAATTTAAAAGTTACTTTCATCAAGTCTATGGCAAAGAACAAATCCTTGCAAGGCAATATCAAGCATAAACAATTTGTGCAATAGGTTATGCTCTAAATGCCAATGAGAGAACTACAGAGATAAAGTAAAACTCTTCATATTATGCCTAGTTAGCAACAGTCTGTTTCTCGAAGGGTAGGAAACAAGAGAAGTTTGGTGGGGTTGTCTGAATTTTCATCCTAATGCTTGAGAAGTCATACTGCTTATCCAGATTTAAAGTTATGATTTTCAAGCCCCAAAAATGAGCAAAAGCTGGAGAGGCAAAGAAGCATTTTAAAGTGGTTTCTGTAGTGTAGTGCTCAGCATGTTCGCCTGACACGGGAAAGGTCCTCTGTTCCATACCTGGCAGAAACATCCCTCTTGATAGCACATTAGTTGGGCACGTGCTTTTTGTAAGCAGTGTATCAAGTGGGAGACTCTTTGTGCGGTTTGCCCTTTAGGTCCTCAGACTGAGGCACCAAGCTCCTTGTCTAATCGCAACATCATTTTGTCATAAATCCTGTTGACTAAAAGACCTTTTTGGGGGATCATTATTGATTGATATAGATCTTGAACTCTCTTGATTGTCTAGAGTAGTGGTCATTGCATTTGCTTTCCAGGTCACATGTCCCAGCTTCCATACTGTGCAGAAGCATTTCTCTTTCATCCATTTTTGGTCTTTACTGTATAAAATGGTTGGAACAAAGGGAAGCATGGACAGGCGAGGCTAAAGTACTGCACAGGGAAATCAACTTAAACTCAGCATCATGGAACTGCAGCTGAGCTGCTTTTTAACTGCAATCAAAATGGTAAAAGAAGGCAATACTGTTCATGACTTCAAGGTAGAATTGAGAGGAGTGAGGTTCTGAGGACAACTATTGGGACTGCAATGAAAGAGATCTTCGGTTTTTATGGCCTTAAGCAGTGAAGAGCTCACACGGCCCTGCTACATATGTTTAGAAAGCAAGAACAGAACCTACAATTTTCCAGGACCACCAGTTTCGACTGATGTGTAGGTCGGACTAGAGGGTTCCCTTTCAGCTAAACAGCATTTTTTTCTGACAGTTTGAATCAGATATTTCTGAAAATTACAACTGTGAACCATTTGAATTTTAGGTACGTCTGCTCATGAAACGCATTTTAGGCCATCCAACATACCCACGAAATTTGCATAAAATGGCAGCTATTTGTGAACTTCCAAATATGAAAGGTTTTGGCATAAATGATGTTCATTCTTTCTCCTAAATAATTTGCACACATTTTCAGTTTTGGGGATGAGTTGGTGAAAAAATTATTCTGAAATTGCAGTGATACCATACTGCATCAAGGCATTTTTGCATGGTGTCTGTAGTGAATTGGTCATCACGTTTGCATTATGTGTGAAAGGACCTTGAATTGAAGCTGAGCAGAAACATTAGCTGGTTCTTTGGTTTCTGTGTCTTCTATTTGAAGTAGACACCAGGGAATCGAATGGCCTTCTTGCAGCAGAGGGAAAAGATTTTTTGAACTCCCTACTGACTCCGATTGAGTTCTCCAATTCCTGTACTCCAAAATCTGGCACTATAACTCATGTGAAATCCCCAACGTCTTCTTCTGCAACTTGGTTCCACATTGTGCAAAATTAAAATTTCAAGATCAGAAGATTACTATCATCTTAGTATGGACATAAAGAGTAGTTTCTCTGTTGGGTCTCTATTTGCAAACTGAGAAAGTCAATATATGCAGCACACTTGTGCTCCGGTGATGCAAGGACTGTGCTTTAGGAGCTGTGCTTAAGGCTGATTTCAATTGTCACAGGCATGATGTAAAACTCATTGTAGCATGATGGGTGTGCTAATCCATGTATTTCAAACAAAAGTAAACAAAACAGAAACACCACGAGTGCATCTGTATTTGATCTACTAACAGAGATAAGTTATGCTACTTAGCTAATTCTTAAAAGTAAATTACTTCTAGTCTCCTGACAATTAAAATCCATGCAAAGCAATGATTATGATGCAGAATCTGTGCACTAGGGACTGCTTTCCATGCCAATGAAACAGCTTCCAGTGATCAGGTAAAGTTCTTCATATTATTCCTAGAGAGTAACATTCTGTCTCTCAAAGGCAATGAAACAAGTAAACATTGGTTGCTGGGATTGAATTTTGCATCCTAATGGGGTGAAGACAATTCAAGCCAGTTTCTTAAACATTACTACAGGAAGCATAAACTTTGGTGAGTGTGTTCTCATTTTGTTTCCTAACAGAGGTTATGCTAATTAGCTGAATTTCAAAAGTTAATTTCATCAATTCTATGGCAAAGAAAAAATCCTTGCAAGGCAATGTCAAGCATAAAGAATTTGCGCAATAGGTTATGCTCTATATGCCAATGAGAGAACTACAGAGATAAAGTAAAACTCTTCATATTATGCCTAGTTAGCAACAGTCTGTTCCTCAAATGGTAAGAAACAAGAGAACTTTGGTGGGGTTGTGAGAATTTTCATCCTAATGATTGAGAAGTCAGACTCCTTAGCCAGATTTAAAGCTATGATTTTCAAGTGCCAAAAATGAGCAAAAGCTGGAGAGTGAGCCCAAAGAATCTTTTTGCAGTGGTTTCTGTAGTGTAGTGGTCATCACATTTGCCTAACATGCGAAAGGTCTTCAGTTTGAAACTGGGCAGAAACATCCCTCTTGATAGCACACTAGTGGGGCAAGTGTTTTTTGTAAACAGTGTATGAAGTGGGTGTCTCTTTTTGCAGTTTGCTCTTTAGGTCCTGAGACTGAGACACCAAGCTCCTTGTCTAATCGCAGCATCATTTTATCATAAATCCTGTTAACTACTAGACCTTTTGGGGGGATAATTATTGATTGATATAGATGTTGAACTCTCTTGATTTTTCTAGAGTAGTGGTCAATGCATTTGCTTTCCAGTTCACAGGTCCCAGCTTATATACTGTGCAGAAACATTTCTCATCCAGTTTTGCTGTTTGAAATAGTTGGAACAAAGGGAAGCATGGGCAGGCGAGGCTAAAGAACTGCACAGGGAAATCAACTTAAACTCACCATCATGGAACTGCAGCTGAGCTGCTTTTTAACTGTATTCAAAACGTTAAAAGAAGGCAATACTGTTCATGACTTCAAAGTACAATTGAGAGGAGTGAGGTTCTGAGGACAACTATTGGGACAGCAAAGAAAGAGATCTTTGGGTTTTATGGCCTTAAGCAGTGAAGATCTCACATGGCCCTGCTGCATAAGTTTAGAAAGCCAGAACAGAACCTACCACTTTCCAGGACCACCAGTTTGGACTGAAGTGTCGCTCAGACTAGAGGGTTCCCTGTCAGCTAAACAATATTTTTTCTACAAGTTTGAATCAGATATTTCTGAAAAATTAGAATTGTGAACCATTTGAATTTTAGGTACATCTGCTCATTATTTGCATTTTAGGCCATCCAACATACCAACTAAATTTGCGTAAAATGGCAGCTATTTGTGAACTTCCAAATATGAAAGGTTTTGGCATAAATGATGTTCATTCTTTCTCCTAAATAATTTGCACACATTTTCAGTTTTGGGGATGAGCTGGTGAAAAAATTGTTCTGAAATTGCAGTGATACCATACTGCATCAAGGCATTTTTGCATGGTGTCTGTAGTGAATTGGTCATCACGTTTGCATTATGTGTGAAAGGACCTTGAATTGAAGCTGAGCAGAAACATTAGCTGGTTCTTTGGTTTCTGTGTCTTCTATTTGAAGTAGACACCAGGGAATCGAATGGCCTTCTTGCAGCAGAGGGAAATGATTTTCTGAACTCCCCAGTTACTCCAATTGAGTTCTCCAAGTCCTGTACTCCAAACTCCGGCACTATAACGCATGTGAAATCCCTAACCTCTTCGTCTGCAACTTGGTTCTACATTGTACAAAATGGAAATTTCAAGATCAGAAGATTACTAGCATCTTAGTATGGACATAAAGAGTAGCTTCTCTGTTGGAAAAAAATATCCCATCACTGTCTCCATTTGCAAACCGAGAAAGTCAATATATGCAGCAGGCTTGTCCTCCGGTGATGCAAGGACTGTGCTTTAGGAGCTGTGTTTAAGGCTGATTTCAATTGTCACAGGGATGATTTAAAACTCATTGTAGCATGATGGGTGTGCTAATCCATGTATTTCAAACAAAATTAAACAAAACAGAAACTCCACGAGTGCATCTGTATTTGATCTCCTAACAGAGATAAGTTATGCTACTTAGCTAATTCTTAAAAGTAACATCCTTATAGTCTCCTGACAATTAAAATCTATGCAAAGCAATGTTAATGATGCAGAATTTGTGCACTAGGGACTGCTTTCCATGCCAATGAATAAGCCTACAGTGATCCGGTAAAGCTCTTCATATTATTCCTAGGGAGTAACATTCTGTCTCTCAAAGGCAATGAAACAAGAAAACATTGCTTGGTGGGATTGAATTTTGCGTCCTAACGGGGAGAAGACAATTCAAGCCAGTTTTTAAACTATGCCTTGCAGGCACCAAATAGGAGGAAATGCTGGGCTGATCCTGAACGGCCAGTGCTGTAGGGTTTCTGTAGTGTAGTGGTTATCACGTTCGCCTTACACGCGAAAGGTCCCTGGCTCGATACCAGGCAGAAACACCACTCTTGGTAGATGTTTAACTGCTGTCCTTTCTATTGAATGGAGAGCTATTCTTCACAGAGAAAAGTCAGGCTCCTTAATTAATGGCCAACCTGATTAGTTAAAACTCTTAGCATAATGGCTATGCTAATTCAAGTCTTTCAAGCATAAACTTCAGTGAGTGTGTTCTCATTTTGTTTCCTAACAGAGGTTATGCTAATTAGCTGAAATTTAAAAGTTACTTTCATCAAGTCTATGGCAAAGAACAAATCCTTGCAAGGCAATATCAAGCATAAACAATTTGTGCAATAGGTTATGCTCTAAATGCCAAAGAGAGAACTACAGAGATAAAGTAAAACTCTTCATATTATGCCTAGTTAGCAACAGTCTGTTTCTCGAAGGGTAGGAAACAAGAGAAGTTTGGTGGGGTTGTCTGAATTTTCATCCTAATGCTTGAGAAGTCATACTGCTTATCCAGATTTAAAGTTATGATTTTCAAGCCCCAAAAATGAGCAAAAGCTGGAGAGGCAAAGAAGCATTTTAAAGTGGTTTCTGTAGTGTAGTGCTCAGCATGTTCACCTGACACTGGAAAGGTCCTCTGTTCCATACCTGGCAGAAACATCCCTCTTGATAGCACATTAGTTGGGCACGTGCTTTTTGTAAGCAGTGTATCAAGTGGGAGACTCTTTGTGCGGTTTGCCCTTTAGGTCCTCAGACTGAGGCACCAAGCTCCTTGTCTAATCGCAACATCATTTTGTCATAAATCCTGTTGACTAAAAGACCTTTTTGGGGGATCATTATTGATTGATATAGATCTTGAACTCTCTTGATTGTCTAAAGTAGTGGTCATTGCATTTGCTTTCCAGGTCACATGTCCCAGCTTCCATACTGTGCAGAAGCATTTCTCTTTCATCCATTTTTGGTCTTTACTGTATAAAATGGTTGGAACAAAGGGAAGCATGGACAGGCGAGGCTAAAGAACTGCACAGGGAAATCAACTTAAACTCAGCATCATGGAACTGCAGCTGAGCTGCTTTTTAACTGCAATCAAAATGGTAAAAGAAGGCAATACTGTTCATGACTTCAAGGTAGAATTGAGAGGAGTGAGGTTCTGAGGACAACTATTGGGACTGCAATGAAAGAGATCTTCGGTTTTTATGGCCTTAAGCAGTGAAGAGCTCACACGGCCCTGCTACATAGGTTTAGAAAGCAAGAACAGAACCTACAATTTTCCAGGACCACCAGTTTCGACTGATGTGTAGGTCGGACTAGAGGGTTCCCTTTCAGCTAAACAGCATTTTTTTCTGACAGTTTGAATCAGATATTTCTGAAAATTACAACTGTGAACCATTTGAATTTTAGGTACGTCTGCTCATGAAATGCATTTTAGGCCATCCAACATACCCACGAAATTTGCATAAAATGGCAGCTATTTGTGAACTTCCAAATATGAAAGGTTTTGGCATAAATGATGTTCATTCTTTCTCCTAAATAATTTGCACACATTTTCAGTTTTGGGGATGAGTTGGTGAAAAAATTATTCTGAAATTGCAGTGATACCATACTGCATCAAGGCATTTTTGCATGGTGTCTGTAGTGAATTGGTCATCACGTTTGCATTATGTGTGAAAGGACCTTGAATTGAAGCTGAGCAGAAACATTAGCTGGTTCTTTGGTTTCTGTGTCTTCTATTTGAAGTAGACACCAGGGAATCGAATGGCCTTCTTGCAGCAGAGGGAAATGGTTTTCTGAACTCCCTAGTTACTCCAATTGAGTTCTCCAAGTCCTGTACTCCAAACTCCGGCACTATAACGCATTTGAAATCCCTAACCTCTTCGTCTGCAACTTGGTTCTACATTGTGCAAAATGGAAATTTCAAGATCAGAAGATTACTAGCATCTTAGTATGGACATAAAGAGTAGCTTCTCTGTTGGAAAAAAATATCCCATCACTGTCTCCATTTGCAAACCGAGAAAGTCAATATATGCAGCAGGCTTGTCCTCCGGTGATGCAAGGACTGTGCTTTAGGAGCTGTGTTTAAGGCTGATTTCAATTGTCACAGGGATGATGTAAAACTCATTGTAGCATGATGGGTGTGCTAATCCATGTATTTCAAACAAAATTAAACAAAACAGAAACTCCACGAGTGCATCTGTATTTGATCTCCTAACAGAGATAAGTTATGCTACTTAGCTAATTCTTAAAAGTAACATCCTTATAGTCTCCTGACAATTAAAATCTATGCAAAGCAATGTTAATGAAGCAGAATTGGTGCACTAGGGACTGCTTTCCATGCCGATGAATAAGCCTACAGTTATCCGGTAAAGCTCTTCATATTATTCCTAGGGAGTAACATTCTGTCTCTCAAAGGCAATGAAACAAGAAAACATTGCTTGGTGGGATTGAATTTTGCGTCCTTACGGGGAGAAGACAATTCAGCCAGTTTTTAAACTATGCCTTGCAGGCACCAAAAAGGAGGAAATGCTGGGATGATCCTGAACAGCCAGTGCTGTAGGGTTTCTGTAGTGTAGTGGTTATTACTTTCGCCTCACACGCGAAAGGTCCCTGGCTCGATACCAGGCAGAAACACGACTCTTGGTAGATGTGTAACTGCTGTCCTTTTAATTGAATGGAGAGCCATTCTTCACTGAGAAAAGTCAGGCTCCTTAATTAATAGCCAAGCTGATTAATTAAAACTCTTAGCATAATGGCTATTCTAATTCAAGTCTTTCAAGCATAAACTTTAGTGAGTGTGTTCTCATTTTGTTTCCTAACAGAGGTTATGCTAATTAGCTGAAATTTAAAAGTTACTTTCATCAAGTCTATGGCAAAGAACAAATCCTTGCAAGGCAATATCAAGCCTACACAATTTGTGCAATAGGTTATGCTCTAAATGCCAATGAGAGAACTACAGAGATAAAGTAAAACTCTTCATATTATGCCTAGTTAGCAACAGTCTGTTTCTCGAAGTTTAGGAAACAAGAGAACTTTGGTGGAGTTGTCTGAATTTTCATCCTAATGCTTGAGATGTCATACTGCTTATCCAGATTTAAAGCTATGATTTTCAAGCCCCAAAAATGAGCAAAAGCTGGAGAGGCAAAGAAGCATTTTAAAGTGGTTTCTGTAGTGTAGTGCTCAGCATGTTCGCCTAACACGAGAAAGGTCCTCTGTTCCATACCTGGCAGAAACATCCCTCTTGATAGCACAGTAGTTGGGCACGTGCTTTTTGTAAGCAGTGTATCAAGTGGGAGACTCTTTGTGCGGGTGTCTCTTTTTGCAGTTTGCTCTTTAGGTCCTGAGACTGAGACACCAAGCTCCTTGTCTAATCGCAGCATCATTTTGTCATAAATCCTGTTAACTACCAGACCTTTTGGGGGGATAATTATTGTTTGATATAGATGTTGAACTCTCTTGATTTTTCTAGAGTAGTGGTCAATGCATTTGCTTTCCAGTTCACAGGTCCCAGCTTATATACTGTGCAGAAGCATTTCTCATCCATTTTTGCTGTTTGAAATAGTTGGAACAAAGGGAAGCATGGGCAGGCGAGGCTAAAGAACTGCACAGGGAAATCAACTTAAACTCACCATCATGGAACTGCAGCTGAGCTGCTTTTTAACTGTATTCAAAACGTTAAAAGAAGGCAATACTGTTCATGACTTCAAAGTACAATTGAGAGGAGTGAGGTTCTGAGGACAACTATTGGGACAGCAAAGAAAGAGATCTTTGGGTTTTATGGCCTTAAGCAGTGAAGATCTCACATGGCCCTGCTGCATAAGTTTAGAAAGCCAGAACAGAACCTACCACTTTCCAGGACCACCAGTTTGGACTGAAGTGTCGCTCAGACTAGAGGGTTCCCTGTCAGCTAAACAATATTTTTTCTGCAAGTTTGAATCAGATATTTCTGAAAAATTAGAATTGTGAACCATTTGAATTTTAGGTACATCTGCTCATTATTTGCATTTTAGGCCATCCAACATACCAACTAAATTTGCGTAAAATGGCAGCTATTTGTGAACTTCCAAATATGAAAGGTTTTGGCATAAATGATGTTCATTCTTTTACTCAATAACTTGCACTCATTATCAGTTTTGGGGATGAGTTGGTGAAAAGATTGTTCTGAAAGTGCAGTGATACCATACTGCATCAAGGAGTCTTTGCATGATTTCTGTAGTGAAGTGGTCATCACGTTTGCATTATATGTAAAAGGTCCTTGAATTGAAGCTGAGCAGAAACAGTAGTTGGTTCTTTGGTTTCTGTCTCTTGTATTTGAAGTAGACATCAGGGAATCGAATGGCCTTCTTGCAGCAGAGTGAAAAGATTTTTTGAACTCCCTAGTTACTCCGATTGAGTTCTCCAATTCCTGTACTCCAAACTCTGGCACTATAACTCATTTGAAATCCCCAACGTCTTCTTCTGCAACTTGGTTCCACATTGTGCAAAATTAAAATTTCAAGATCAGAAGATTACTATCATCTTAGTATGGACATAAAGAGTAGTTTCTCTGTTGGGTCTCTATTTGCAAACTGAGAAAGTCAATATATGCAGCACACTTGTGCTCCGGTGATGCAAGGACTGTGCTTTAGGAGCTGTGCTTAAGGCTGATTTCAATTGTCACAGGCATGATGTAAAACTCATTGTAGCATGATGGGTGTGCTAATCCATGTATTTCAAACAAAAGTAAACAAAACAGAAACACCACGAGTGCATCTGTATTTGATCTACTAACAGAGATAAGTTATGCTACTTAGCTAATTCTTAAAAGTAAATTACTTCTAGTCTCCTGACAATTAAAATCCATGCAAAGCAATGATTATGATGCAGAATCTGTGCACTAGGGACTGCTTTCCATGCCAATGAAACAGCTTCCAGTGATCAGGTAAAGTTCTTCATATTATTCCTAGAGAGTAACATTCTGTCTCTCAAAGGCAATGAAACAAGTAAACATTGGTTGCTGGGATTGAATTTTGCATCCTAATGGGGTGAAGACAATTCAAGCCAGTTTCTTAAACATTACTACAGGAAGCATAAACTTTGGTGAGTGTGTTCTCATTTTGTTTCCTAACAGAGGTTATGCTAATTATCTGAATTTCAAACATTAATTTCATCAATTCTATGGCAAAGAAAAAATGCTTGCAAGGCAATGTCAAGCATACAGAATTTGCGCAATAGGTTATGCTCTATATGCCAATGAGAGAACTACAGAGATAAAGTAAAACTCTTCATATTATGCCTAGTTAGCAACAGTCTGTTCCTCAAATGGTAAGAAACAAGAGAACTTTGGTGGGGTTGTGAGAATTTTCATCCTAATGATTGAGAAGTCAGACTCCTTAGCCAGATTTAAAGCTATGATTTTCAAGTGCCAAAAATGAGCAAAAGCTGGAGAGTGAGCCCAAAGAATCTTTTAGCAGTGGTTTCTGTAGTGTAGTGGTCACCACATTCGCCTAACAAGCGAAAGGTCCTCAGTTCGAAACTGGGCAGAAACATCCCTCTTGATAGCACACTAGTGGGGCAATTGTTTTTTGTAAACAGTGTATGAAGTGGGTGTCTCTTTTTGCAGTTTGCTCTTTAGGTCCTGAGACTGAGACACCAAGCTCCTTGTCTAATCGCAGCATCATTTTGTCATAAATCCTGTTAACTACCAGACCTTTTGGGGGGATAATTATTGTTTGATATAGATGTTGAACTCTCTTGATTTTTCTAGAGTAGTGGTCAATGCATTTGCTTTCCAGTTCACAGGTCCCAGCTTATATACTGTGCAGAAGCATTTCTCATCCATTTTTGCTGTTTGAAATAGTTGGAACAAAGGGAAGCATGGGCAGGCGAGGCTAAAGAACTGCACAGGGAAATCAACTTAAACTCACCATCATGGAACTGCAGCTGAGCTGCTTTTTAACTGTATTCAAAACGTTAAAAGAAGGCAATACTGTTCATGACTTCAAAGTACAATTGAGAGGAGTGAGGTTCTGAGGACAACTATTGGGACAGCAAAGAAAGAGATCTTTGGGTTTTATGGCCTTAAGCAGTGAAGATCTCACATGGCCCTGCTGCATAAGTTTAGAAAGCCAGAACAGAACCTACCACTTTCCAGGACCACCAGTTTGGACTGAAGTGTCGCTCAGACTAGAGGGTTCCCTGTCAGCTAAACAATATTTTTTCTGCAAGTTTGAATCAGATATTTCTGAAAAATTAGAATTGTGAACCATTTGAATTTTAGGTACATCTGCTCATTATTTGCATTTTAGGCCATCCAACATACCAACTAAATTTGCGTAAAATGGCAGCTATTTGTGAACTTGCTAATATGAAAGGTTTTGGCATAAATTATATTCATTCTTTTACTCAATAACTTGCACTCATTATCAGTTTTGGGGATGAGTTGGTGAAAAGATTGTTCTAAAAGTGCAGTGATACCATACTGCATCAAGGAGTCTTTGCATGATTTCTGTAGTGAAGTGGTCATCACGTTTGCATTATATGTAAAAGGTCCTTGAATTGAAGCTGAGCAGAAACAGTAGTTGGTTCTTTGGTTTCTGTCTCTTGTATTTGAAGTAGACATCAGGGAATCGAATGGCCTTCTTGCAGCAGAGTGAAAAGATTTTTTGAACTCCCTAGTTACTCCGATTGAGTTCTCCAATTCCTGTACTCCAAACTCTGGCACTATAACTCATTTGAAATCCCCAACGTCTTCTTCTGCAACTTGGTTCCACATTGTGCAAAATTAAAATTTCAAGATCAGAAGATTACTATCATCTTAGTATGGACATAAAGAGTAGTTTCTCTGTTGGGTCTCTATTTGCAAACTGAGAAAGTCAATATATGCAGCACACTTGTGCTCCGGTGATGCAAGGACTGTGCTTTAGGAGCTGTGCTTAAGGCTGATTTCAATTGTCACAGGCATGATGTAAAACTCATTGTAGCATGATGGGTGTGCTAATCCATGTATTTCAAACAAAAGTAAACAAAACAGAAACACCACGAGTGCATCTGTATTTGATCTACTAACAGAGATAAGTTATGCTACTTAGCTAATTCTTAAAAGTAAATTACTTCTAGTCTCCTGACAATTAAAATCCATGCAAAGCAATGATTATGATGCAGAATCTGTGCACTAGGGACTGCTTTCCATGCCAATGAAACAGCTTCCAGTGATCAGGTAAAGTTCTTCATATTATTCCTAGAGAGTAACATTCTGTCTCTCAAAGGCAAGGAAACAAGTAAACATTGGTTGCTGGGATTGAATTTTGCATCCTAATAGGGTGAAGACAATTCAAGCCAGTTTCTTAAACATTAATACAGGAAGCATAAACTTTGGTGAGTGTGTTCTCATTTTGTTTCCTAACAGAGGTTATGCTAATTAGCTGAATTTCAAAAATTAATTTCATCAATTCTATGGCAAAGAAAAAATGCTTGCAAGGCAATGTCAAGCATACAGAATTTGCGCAATAGGTTATGCTCTATATGCCAATGAGAGAACTACAGAGATAAAGTAAAACTCTTCATATTATGCCTAGTTAGCAACAGTCTGTTCCTCAAATGGTAAGAAACAAGAGAACTTTGGTGGGGTTGTGAGAATTTTCATCCTAATGATTGAGAAGTCAGACTCCTTAGCCAGATTTAAAGCTATGATTTTCAAGTGCCAAAAATGAGCAAAAGCTGGAGAGTGAGCCCAAAGAATCTTTTAGCAGTGGTTTCTGTAGTGTAGTGGTCATCACATTCGCTTAACACGCGAAAGGTCCTCAGTTCGAAACTGGGCAGAAACATCCCTCTTGATAGCACACTAGTGGGGCAATTGTTTTTTGTAAACAGTGTATGAAGTGGGTGTCTCTTTTTGCAGTTTGCTCTTTAGGTCCTGAGACTGAGACACCAAGCTCCTTGTCTAATCGCAGCATCATTTTGTCATAAATCCTGTTAACCACCAGACCTTTTGGGGGGATAATTATTGTTTGATATAGATGTTGAACTCTCTTGATTTTTCTAGAGTAGTGGTCAATGCATTTGCTTTCCAGTTCACAGGTCCCAGCTTATATACTGTGCAGAAGCATTTCTCATCCATTTTTGCTGTTTGAAATAGTTGGAACAAAGGGAAGCATGGGCAGGCGAGGCTAAAGAACTGCAAAGGGAAATCAACTTAAACTCACCATCATGGAACTGCAGCTGAGCTGCTTTTTAACTGTATTCAAAACGTTAAAAGAAGGCAATACTGTTCATGACTTCAAAGTACAATTGAGAGGAGTGAGGTTCTGAGGACAACTATTGGGACAGCAAAGAAAGAGATCTTTGGGTTTTATGGCCTTAAGCAGTGAAGATCTCACATGGCCCTGCTGCATAAGTTTAGAAAGCCAGAACAGAACCTACCACTTTCCAGGACCACCAGTTTGGACTGAAGTGTCGCTCAGACTAGAGGGTTCCCTGTCAGCTAAACAATATTTTTTCTGCAAGTTTGAATCAGATATTTCTGAAAAATTAGAATTGTGAACCATTTGAATTTTAGGTACATCTGCTCATTATTTGCATTTTAGGCCATCCAACATACCAACTAAATTTGCGTAAAATGGCAGCTATTTGTGAACTTGCTAATATGAAAGGTTTTGGCATAAATTATATTCATTCTTTTACTCAATAACTTGCACTCATTATCAGTTTTGGGGATGAGTTGGTGAAAAGATTGTTCTGAAAGTGCAGTGATACCATACTGCATCAAGGAGTCTTTGCATGATTTCTGTAGTGAAGTGGTCATCACGTTTGCATTATATGTAAAAGGTCCTTGAATTGAAGCTGAGCAGAAACAGTAGTTGGTTCTTTGGTTTCTGTCTCTTGTATTTGAAGTAGACATCAGGGAATCGAATGGCCTTCTTGCAGCAGAGTGAAAAGATTTTTTGAACTCCCTAGTTACTCCGATTGAGTTCTCCAATTCCTGTACTCCAAACTCTGGCACTATAACTCATTTGAAATTCCCAACGTCTTCTTCTGCAACTTGGTTCCACATTGTGCAAAATTAAAATTTCAAGATCAGAAGATTACTATCATCTTAGTATGGACATAAAGAGTAGTTTCTCTGTTGGGTCTCTATTTGCAAACTGAGAAAGTCAATATATGCAGCACACTTGTGCTCCGGTGATGCAAGGACTGTGCTTTAGGAGCTGTGCTTAAGGCTGATTTCAATTGTCACAGGCATGATGTAAAACTCATTGTAGCATGATGGGTGTGCTAATCCATGTATTTCAAACAAAAGTAAACAAAACAGAAACACCACGAGTGCATCTGTATTTGATCTACTAACAGAGATAAGTTATGCTACTTAGCTAATTCTTAAAAGTAAATTACTTCTAGTCTCCTGACAATTAAAATCCATGCAAAGCAATGATTATGATGCAGAATCTGTGCACTAGGGACTGCTTTCCATGCCAATGAAACAGCTTCCAGTGATCAGGTAAAGTTCTTCATATTATTCCTAGAGAGTAACATTCTGTCTCTCAAAGGCAATGAAACAAGTAAACATTGGTTGCTGGGATTGAATTTTGCATCCTAATGGGGTGAAGACAATTCAAGCCAGTTTCTTAAACATTACTACAGGAAGCATAAACTTTGGTGAGTGTGTTCTCATTTTGTTTCCTAACAGAGGTTATGCTAATTAGCTGAATTTCAAAAGTTAATTTCATCAATTCTATGGCAAAGAAAAAATCCTTGCAAGGCAATGTCAAGCATAAAGAATTTGCGCAATAGGTTATGCTCTATATGCCAATGAGAGAACTACAGAGATAAAGTAAAACTCTTCATATTATGCCTAGTTAGCAACAGTCTGTTCCTCAAATGGTAAGAAACAAGAGAACTTTGGTGGGGTTGTGAGAATTTTCATCCTAATGATTGAGAAGTCAGACTCCTTAGCCAGATTTAAAGCTATGATTTTCAAGTGCCAAAAATGAGCAAAAGCTGGAGAGTGAGCCCAAAGAATCTTTTTGCAGTGGTTTCTGTAGTGTAGTGGTCATCACATTTGCCTAACATGCGAAAGGTCCTCAGTTTGAAACTGGGCAGAAACATCCCTCTTGATAGCACACTAGTGGGGCAAGTGTTTTTTGTAAACAGTGTATGAAGTGGGTGTCTCTTTTTGCAGTTTGCTCTTTAGGTCCTGAGACTGAGACACCAAGCTCCTTGTCTAATCGCAGCATCATTTTATCATAAATCCTGTTAACTACCAGACCTTTTGGGGGGATAATTATTGATTGATATAGATGTTGAACTCTCTTGATTTTTCTAGAGTAGTGGTCAATGCATTTGCTTTCCAGTTCACAGGTCCCAGCTTATATACTGTGCAGAAACATTTCTCATCCAGTTTTGCTGTTTGAAATAGTTGGAACAAAGGGAAGCATGGGCAGGCGAGGCTAAAGAACTGCACAGGGAAATCAACTTAAACTCACCATCATGGAACTGCAGCTGAGCTGCTTTTTAACTGTATTCAAAACGTTAAAAGAAGGCAATACTGTTCATGACTTCAAAGTACAATTGAGAGGAGTGAGGTTCTGAGGACAACTATTGGGACAGCAAAGAAAGAGATCTTTGGGTTTTATGGCCTTAAGCAGTGAAGATCTCACATGGCCCTGCTGCATAAGTTTAGAAAGCCAGAACAGAACCTACCACTTTCCAGGACCACCAGTTTGGACTGAAGTGTCGCTCAGACTAGAGGGTTCCCTGTCAGCTAAACAATATTTTTTCTGCAAGTTTGAATCAGATATTTCTGAAAAATTAGAATTGTGAACCATTTGAATTTTAGGTACATCTGCTCATTATTTGCATTTTAGGCCATCCAACATACCAACTAAATTTGCGTAAAATGGCAGCTATTTGTGAACTTCCAAATATGAAAGGTTTTGGCATAAATGATGTTCATTCTTTCTCCTAAATAATTTGCACACATTTTCAGTTTTGGGGATGAGCTGGTGAAAAAATTGTTCTGAAATTGCAGTGATACCATACTGCATCAAGGCATTTTTGCATGGTGTCTGTAGTGAATTGGTCATCACGTTTGCATTATGTGTGAAAGGACCTTGAATTGAAGCTGAGCAGAAACATTAGCTGGTTCTTTGGTTTCTGTGTCTTCTATTTGAAGTAGACACCAGGGAATCGAATGGCCTTCTTGCAGCAGAGGGAAATGATTTTCTGAACTCCCCAGTTACTCCAATTGAGTTCTCCAAGTCCTGTACTCCAAACTCCGGCACTATAACGCATGTGAAATCCCTAACCTCTTCGTCTGCAACTTGGTTCTACATTGTACAAAATGGAAATTTCAAGATCAGAAGATTACTAGCATCTTAGTATGGACATAAAGAGTAGCTTCTCTGTTGGAAAAAAATATCCCATCACTGTCTCCATTTGCAAACCGAGAAAGTCAATATATGCAGCAGGCTTGTCCTCCGGTGATGCAAGGACTGTGCTTTAGGAGCTGTGTTTAAGGCTGATTTCAATTGTCACAGGGATGATGTAAAACTCATTGTAGCATGATGGGTGTGCTAATCCATGTATTTCAAACAAAATTAAACAAAACAGAAACTCCACGAGTGCATCTGTATTTGATCTCCTAACAGAGATAAGTTATGCTACTTAGCTAATTCTTAAAAGTAACATCCTTATAGTCTCCTGACAATTAAAATCTATGCAAAGCAATGTTAATGATGCAGAATTTGTGCACTAGGGACTGCTTTCCATGCCAATGAATAAGCCTACAGTGATCCGGTAAAGCTCTTCATATTATTCCTAGGGAGTAACATTCTGTCTCTCAAAGGCAATGAAACAAGAAAACATTGCTTGGTGGGATTGAATTTTGCGTCCTAACGGGGAGAAGACAATTCAAGCCAGTTTTTAAACTATGCCTTGCAGGCACCAAATAGGAGGAAATGCTGGGCTGATCCTGAACGGCCAGTGCTGTAGGGTTTCTGTAGTGTAGTGGTTATCACGTTCGCCTTACACGCGAAAGGTCCCTGGCTCGATACCAGGCAGAAACACCACTCTTGGTAGATGTTTAACTGCTGTCCTTTCTATTGAATGGAGAGCTATTCTTCACAGAGAAAAGTCAGGCTCCTTAATTAATGGCCAACCTGATTAGTTAAAACTCTTAGCATAATGGCTATGCTAATTCAAGTCTTTCAAGCATAAACTTCAGTGAGTGTGTTCTCATTTTGTTTCCTAACAGAGGTTATGCTAATTAGCTGAAATTTAAAAGTTACTTTCATCAAGTCTATGGCAAAGAACAAATCCTTGCAAGGCAATATCAAGCATAAACAATTTGTGCAATAGGTTATGCTCTAAATGCCAATGAGAGAACTACAGAGATAAAGTAAAACTCTTCATATTATGCCTAGTTAGCAACAGTCTGTTTCTCGAAGGGTAGGAAACAAGAGAAGTTTGGTGGGGTTGTCTGAATTTTCATCCTAATGCTTGAGAAGTCATACTGCTTATCCAGATTTAAAGTTATGATTTTCAAGCCCCAAAAATGAGCAAAAGCTGGAGAGGCAAAGAAGCATTTTAAAGTGGTTTCTGTAGTGTAGTGCTCAGCATGTTCGCCTGACACGGGAAAGGTCCTCTGTTCCATACCTGGCAGAAACATCCCTCTTGATAGCACATTAGTTGGGCACGTGCTTTTTGTAAGCAGTGTATCAAGTGGGAGACTCTTTGTGCGGTTTGCCCTTTAGGTCCTCAGACTGAGGCACCAAGCTCCTTGTCTAATCGCAACATCATTTTGTCATAAATCCTGTTGACTAAAAGACCTTTTTGGGGGATCATTATTGATTGATATAGATCTTGAACTCTCTTGATTTGTCTAGAGTAGTGGTCATTGCATTTGCTTTCCAGGTCACATGTCCCAGCTTCCATACTGTGCAGAAGCATTTCTCTTTCATCCATTTTTGGTGTTTACTGTATAAAATGGTTGGAACAAAGGGAAGCATGGACAGGCGAGGCTAAAGAACTGCACAGGGAAATCAACTTAAACTCAGCATCATGGAACTGCAGCTGAGCTGCTTTTTAACTGCACTCAAAATGGTAAAAGAAGGCAATACTGTTCATGACTTCAAGGTAGAATTGAGAGGAGTGAGGTTCTGAGGACAACTATTGGGACTGCAATGAAAGAGATCTTCGGTTTTTATGGCCTTAAGCAGTGAAGAGCTCACACGGCCCTGCTACATAGGTTTAGAAAGCAAGAACAGAACCTACAATTTTCCAGGACCAACAGTTTGGACTGATGTGTAGGTCGGACTAGAGGGTTCCCTTTCAGCTAAACAGCATTTTTTTCTGACAGTTTGAATCAGATATTTCTGAAAATTACAATTGTGAACCATTTGAATTTTAGTTACGTCTGCTCATGAAACGCATTTTAGGCCATCCAACATACCCACGAAATTTGCATAAAATGGCAGCTATTTGTGAACTTCCAAATATGAAAGGTTTTGGCATAAATGATGTTCATTCTTTCTCCTAAATAATTTGCACACATTTTCAGTTTTGGGGATGAGCTGGTGAAAAAATTGTTCTGAAATTGCAGTGATACCATACTGCATCAAGGCATTTTTGCATGGTGTCTGTAGTGAATTGGTCATCACGTTTGCATTATGTGTGAAAGGACCTTGAATTGAAGCTGAGCAGAAACATTAGCTGGTTCTTTGGTTTCTGTGTCTTCTATTTGAAGTAGACACCAGGGAATCGAATGGCCTTCTTGCAGCAGAGGGAAATGATTTTCTGAACTCCCTAGTTACTCCAATTGAGTTCTCCAAGTCCTGTACTCCAAACTCCGGCACTATAAGGCATGTGAAATCCCTAACCTCTTCGTCTGCAACTTGGTTCTACATTGTGCAAAATGGAAATTTCAAGATCAGAAGATTACTAGCATCTTAGTATGGACATAAAGAGTAGCTTCTCTGTTGGAAAAAAATATCCCATCACTGTCTCCATTTGCAAACCGAGAAAGTCAATATATGCAGCAGGCTTGTCCTCCGGTGATGCAAGGACTGTGCTTTAGGAGCTGTGTTTAAGGCTGATTTCAATTGTCACAGGGATGATGTAAAACTCATTGTAGCATGATGGGTGTGCTAATCCATGTATTTCAAACAAAATTAAACAAAACAGAAACTCCACGAGTGCATCTGTATTTGATCTCCTAACAGAGATAAGTTATGCTACTTAGCTAATTCTTAAAAGTAACATCCTTATAGTCTCCTGACAATTAAAATCTATGCAAAGCAATGTTAATGATGCAGAATTTGTGCACTAGGGACTGCTTTCCATGCCAATGAATAAGCCTACAGTGATCCGGTAAAGCTCTTCATATTATTCCTAGGGAGTAACATTCTGTCTCTCAAAGGCAATGAAACAAGAAAACATTGCTTGGTGGGATTGAATTTTGCGTCCTAACGGGGAGAAGACAATTCAAGCCAGTTTTTAAACTATGCCTTGCAGGCACCAAATAGGAGGAAATGCTGGGCTGATCCTGAACGGCCAGTGCTGTAGGGTTTCTGTAGTGTAGTGGTTATCACGTTCGCCTTACACGCGAAAGGTCCCTGGCTCGATACCAGGCAGAAACACCACTCTTGGTAGATGTTTAACTGCTGTCCTTTCTATTGAATGGAGAGCTATTCTTCACAGAGAAAAGTCAGGCTCCTTAATTAATGGCCAACCTGATTAGTTAAAACTCTTAGCATAATGGCTATGCTAATTCAAGTCTTTCAAGCATAAACTTCAGTGAGTGTGTTCTCATTTTGTTTCCTAACAGAGGTTATGCTAATTAGCTGAAATTTAAAAGTTACTTTCATCAAGTCTATGGCAAAGAACAAATCCTTGCAAGGCAATATCAAGCATAAACAATTTGTGCAATAGGTTATGCTCTAAATGCCAATGAGAGAACTACAGAGATAAAGTAAAACTCTTCATATTATGCCTAGTTAGCAACAGTCTGTTTCTCGAAGGGTAGGAAACAAGAGAAGTTTGGTGGGGTTGTCTGAATTTTCATCCTAATGCTTGAGAAGTCATACTGCTTATCCAGATTTAAAGTTATGATTTTCAAGCCCCAAAAATGAGCAAAAGCTGGAGAGGCAAAGAAGCATTTTAAAGTGGTTTCTGTAGTGTAGTGCTCAGCATGTTCGCCTGACACGGGAAAGGTCCTCTGTTCCATACCTGGCAGAAACATCCCTCTTGATAGCACATTAGTTGGGCACGTGCTTTTTGTAAGCAGTGTATCAAGTGGGAGACTCTTTGTGCGGTTTGCCCTTTAGGTCCTCAGACTGAGGCACCAAGCTCCTTGTCTAATCGCAACATCATTTTGTCATAAATCCTGTTGACTAAAAGACCTTTTTGGGGGATCATTATTGATTGATATAGATCTTGAACTCTCTTGATTGTCTAGAGTAGTGGTCATTGCATTTGCTTTCCAGGTCACATGTCCCAGCTTCCATACTGTGCAGAAGCATTTCTCTTTCATCCATTTTTGGTCTTTACTGTATAAAATGGTTGGAACAAAGGGAAGCATGGACAGGCGAGGCTAAAGTACTGCACAGGGAAATCAACTTAAACTCAGCATCATGGAACTGCAGCTGAGCTGCTTTTTAACTGCAATCAAAATGGTAAAAGAAGGCAATACTGTTCATGACTTCAAGGTAGAATTGAGAGGAGTGAGGTTCTGAGGACAACTATTGGGACTGCAATGAAAGAGATCTTCGGTTTTTATGGCCTTAAGCAGTGAAGAGCTCACACGGCCCTGCTACATATGTTTAGAAAGCAAGAACAGAACCTACAATTTTCCAGGACCACCAGTTTCGACTGATGTGTAGGTCGGACTAGAGGGTTCCCTTTCAGCTAAACAGCATTTTTTTCTGACAGTTTGAATCAGATATTTCTGAAAATTACAACTGTGAACCATTTGAATTTTAGGTACGTCTGCTCATGAAACGCATTTTAGGCCATCCAACATACCCACGAAATTTGCATAAAATGGCAGCTATTTGTGAACTTCCAAATATGAAAGGTTTTGGCATAAATGATGTTCATTCTTTCTCCTAAATAATTTGCACACATTTTCAGTTTTGGGGATGAGTTGGTGAAAAAATTATTCTGAAATTGCAGTGATACCATACTGCATCAAGGCATTTTTGCATGGTGTCTGTAGTGAATTGGTCATCACGTTTGCATTATGTGTGAAAGGACCTTGAATTGAAGCTGAGCAGAAACATTAGCTGGTTCTTTGGTTTCTGTGTCTTCTATTTGAAGTAGACACCAGGGAATCGAATGGCCTTCTTGCAGCAGAGGGAAATGGTTTTCTGAACTCCCTAGTTACTCCAATTGAGTTCTCCAAGTCCTGTACTCCAAACTCCGGCACTATAACGCATTTGAAATCCCTAACCTCTTCGTCTGCAACTTGGTTCTACATTGTGCAAAATGGAAATTTCAAGATCAGAAGATTACTAGCATCTTAGTATGGACATAGAGTAGCTTCTCTGTTGGAAAAAAATATCCCATCACTGTCTCCATTTGCAAACCGAGAAAGTCAATATATGCAGCAGGCTTGTCCTCCGGTGATGCAAGGACTGTGCTTTAGGAGCTGTGTTTAAGGCTGATTTCAATTGTCACAGGGATGATGTAAAACTCATTGTAGCATGATGGGTGTGCTAATCCATGTATTTCAAACAAAATTAAACAAAACAGAAACTCCACGAGTGCATCTGTATTTGATCTCCTAACAGAGATAAGTTATGCTACTTAGCTAATTCTTAAAAGTAACATCCTTATAGTCTCCTGACAATTAAAATCTATGCAAAGCAATGTTAATGAAGCAGAATTTGTGCACTAGGGACTGCTTTCCATGCCGATGAATAAGCCTACAGTTATCCGGTAAAGCTCTTCATATTATTCCTAGGGAGTAACATTCTGTCTCTCAAAGGCAATGAAACAAGAAAACATTGCTTGGTGGGATTGAATTTTGCGTCCTTACGGGGAGAAGACAATTCAGCCAGTTTTTAAACTATGCCTTGCAGGCACCAAAAAGGAGGAAATGCTGGGATGATCCTGAACAGCTAGTGCTGTAGGGTTTCTGTAGTGTAGTGGTTATTACTTTTGCCTCACACGCGAAAGGTCCCTGGCTCGATACCAGGCAGAAACACGACTCTTGGTAGATGTGTAACTGCTGTCCTTTTAATTGAATGGAGAGCCATTCTTCACTGAGAAAAGTCAGGCTCCTTAATTAATAGCCAAGCTGATTAATTAAAACTCTTAGCATAATGGCTATTCTAATTCAAGTCTTTCAAGCATAAACTTTAGTGAGTGTGTTCTCATTTTGTTTCCTAACAGAGGTTATGCTAATTAGCTGAAATTTAAAAGTTACTTTCATCAAGTCTATGGCAAAGAACAAATCCTTGCAAGGCAATATCAAGCCTACACAATTTGTGCAATAGGTTATGCTCTAAATGCCAATGAGAGAACTACAGAGATAAAGTAAAACTCTTCATATTATGCCTAGTTAGCAACAGTCTGTTTCTCGAAGTTTAGGAAACAAGAGAACTTTGGTGGAGTTGTCTGAATTTTCATCCTAATGCTTGAGATGTCATACTGCTTATCCAGATTTAAAGCTATGATTTTCAAGCCCCAAAAATGAGCAAAAGCTGGAGAGGCAAAGAAGCATTTTAAAGTGGTTTCTGTAGTGTAGTGCTCAGCATGTTCGCCTAACACGAGAAAGGTCCTCTGTTCCATACCTGGCAGAAACATCCCTCTTGATAGCACAGTAGTTGGGCACGTGCTTTTTGTAAGCAGTGTATCAAGTGGGAGACTCTTTGTACTGTTTGCCCTTTAGGTCCTCAGACTGAGGCACCAAGCTCCTTGTCTAATCGCAACATCATTTTGTCATAAATCCTGTTGACTAAAAGACCTTTTTGGGGGATCATTATTGATTGATATAGATCTTGAACTCTCTTGATTTGTCTAGAGTAGTGGTCATTGCATTTGCTTTCCAGGTCACATGTCCCAGCTTCCATACTGTGCAGAAGCATTTCTCTTTCATCCATTTTTGGTGTTTACTGTATAAAATGGTTGGAACAAAGGGAAGCATGGGCAGGCGAGGCTAAAGAACTGCACAGGGAAATCAACTTAAACTCACCATCATGGAACTGCAGCTGAGCTGCTTTTGAACAGTATTCAAAACGTTAAAAGAAGGCAATACTGTTCATGACTTCAAAGTACAATTGAGAGGAGTGAGGTTCTGAGGACAACTATGGGGACTGCAAAGAAAGAGATCTTTGGGTTTTATGGCCTTAAGCAGTGAAGATCTCACATGTCCCTGTTGCATAAGTTTAGAAAGCCAGAACAGAACCTACCATTTTCCAGGACCACCAGTTTGGACTGAAGTGTCGCTTGGACTAGAGGGTTCCCAGTCAGCTAAACAATATTTTTTCTGCAAGTTTGAATCAGATATTTCTGAACAATTAGAATTGTGAACCATTTGAATTTTAGGTACATCTGCTCATTATTAGCATTTTAGGCCATCCAACATACCAACTAAATTTGCGTAAAATGGCAGCTATTTGTGAACTTGCAAATATGAAAGGTTTTGGCATAAATGATATTCATTCTTTTACTCAATAAATTGCACTCATTATCAGTTTTGGGGATGAGTTGGTGAAAAGATTGTTCTGAAAGTGCAGTGATACCATACTGCATCAAGGAGTCTTTGCATGATTTCTGTAGTGAAGTGATCATTACGTTTGCATTATACGTAAAAGGTCCTTGAATTGAAGCTGAGCAGAAACAGTAGTTGGTTCTTGGGTTTCTGACTCTTGTATTTGAAGTAGACATCAGGGAATCGAATGGCCTTCTTGCAGCAGAGTGAAAAGATTTTTTGAACTCCCTACTTACTCCGATTGAGTTCTCCAATTCCTGTACTCCAAAATCTGGCACTATAAGTCATGTGAAATCCCCAACGTCTTCTTCTGCAACTTGGTTCCACATTGTTCAAAATTAAAATTTCAAGATCAGAAGATTACTATCATCTTAGTATGGACATAAAGAGTAGTTTCTCTGTTGGGTCTCTATTTGCAAACTGAGAAAGTCAATATATGCAGCACACTTGTGCTCCGGTGATGCAAGGACTGTGCTTTAGGAGCTGTGCTTAAGGCTGATTTCAATTGTCACAGGCATGATGTAAAACTCATTGTAGCATGATGGGTGTGCTAATCCATGTATTTCAAACAAAAGTAAACAAAACAGAAACACCACGAGTGCATCTGTATTTGATCTACTAACAGAGATAAGTTATGCTACTTAGCTAATTCTTAAAAGTAAATTACTTCTAGTCTCCTGACAATTAAAATCCATGCAAAGCAATGATTATGATGCAGAATCTGTGCACTAGGGACTGCTTTCCATGCCAATGAAACAGCTTCCAGTGATCAGGTAAAGTTCTTCATATTATTCCTAGAGAGTAACATTCTGTCTCTCAAAGGCAATGAAACAAGTAAACATTGGTTGCTGGGATTGAATTTTGCGTCCTAATGGGGTGAAGACAATTCAAGCCAGTTTCTTAAACATTACTACAGGAAGCATAAACTTTGGTGAGTGTGTTCTCATTTTGTTTCCTAACAGAGGTTATGCTAATTAGCTGAATTTCAAAAGTTAATTTCATCAATTCTATGGCAAAGAAAAAATGCTTGCAAGGCAATGTCAAGCATACAGAATTTGCGCAATAGGTTATGCTCTATATGCCAATGAGAGAACTACAGAGATAAAGTAAAACTCTTCATATTATGCCTAATTAGCAACAGTCTGTTCCTCAAATGGTAAGAAACAAGAGAACTTTGGTGGGGTTGTGAGAATTTTCATCCTAATGATTGAGAAGTCAGACTCCTTAGCCAGATTTAAAGTTATGATTTTCAAGCCCCAAAAATGAGCAAAAGCTGGAGAGGCAAAGAAGCATTTTAAAGTGGTTTCTGTAGTGTAGTGCTCAGCATGTTCGCCTGACACGAGAAAGGTCCTCTGTTCCATACCTGGCAGAAACATCCCTCTTGATAGCACAGTAGTTGGGCACGTGCTTTTTGTAAGCAGTGTATCAAGTGGGAGACTCTTTGTGCGGGTGTCTCTTTGCAGTTTGCTCTTTAGGTCCTGAGACTGAGACACCAAGCTCCTTGTCTAATCGCAGCATCATTTTGTCATAAATCCTGTTAACTACTAGACCTTTTGGGGGGATAATTATTGTTTGATATAGATGTTGAACTCTCTTGATTTTTCTAGAGTAGTGGTCAATGCATTTGCTTTCCAGTTCACAGGTCCCAGCTTATATACTGTGCAGAAGCATTTCTCATCCATTTTTGCTGTTTGAAATAGTTGGAACAAAGGGAAGCATGGGCAGGCGAGGCTAAAGAACTGCACAGGGAAATCAACTTAAACTCACCATCATGGAACTGCAGCTGAGCTGCTTTTTAACTGTATTCAAAACGTTAAAAGAAGGCAATACTGTTCATGACTTCAAAGTACAATTGAGAGGAGTGAGGTTCTGAGGACAACTATTGGGACAGCAAAGAAAGAGATCTTTGGGTTTTATGGCCTTAAGCAGTGAAGATCTCACATGGCCCTGCTGCATAAGTTTAGAAAGCCAGAACAGAACCTACCACTTTCCAGGACCACCAGTTTGGACTGAAGTGTCGCTCAGACTAGAGGGTTCCCTGTCAGCTAAACAATATTTTTTCTGCAAGTTTGAATCAGATATTTCTGAAAAATTAGAATTGTGAACCATTTGAATTTTAGGTACATCTGCTCATTATTTGCATTTTAGGCCATCCAACATACCAACTAAATTTGCGTAAAATGGCAGCTATTTGTGAACTTGCTAATATGAAAGGTTTTGGCATAAATTATATTCATTCTTTTACTCAATAACTTGCACTCATTATCAGTTTTGGGGATGAGTTGGTGAAAAGATTGTTCTAAAAGTGCAGTGATACCATACTGCATCAAGGAGTCTTTGCATGATTTCTGTAGTGAAGTGGTCATCACGTTTGCATTATATGTAAAAGGTCCTTGAATTGAAGCTGAGCAGAAACAGTAGTTGGTTCTTTGGTTTCTGTCTCTTGTATTTGAAGTAGACATCAGGGAATCGAATGGCCTTCTTGCAGCAGAGTGAAAAGATTTTTTGAACTCCCTAGTTACTCCGATTGAGTTCTCCAATTCCTGTACTCCAAACTCTGGCACTATAACTCATTTGAAATCCCCAACGTCTTCTTCTGCAACTTGGTTCCACATTGTGCAAAATTAAAATTTCAAGATCAGAAGATTACTATCATCTTAGTATGGACATAAAGAGTAGTTTCTCTGTTGGGTCTCTATTTGCAAACTGAGAAAGTCAATATATGCAGCACACTTGTGCTCCGGTGATGCAAGGACTGTGCTTTAGGAGCTGTGCTTAAGGCTGATTTCAATTGTCACAGGCATGATGTAAAACTCATTGTAGCATGATGGGTGTGCTAATCCATGTATTTCAAACAAAAGTAAACAAAACAGAAACACCACGAGTGCATCTGTATTTGATCTACTAACAGAGATAAGTTATGCTACTTAGCTAATTCTTAAAAGTAAATTACTTCTAGTCTCCTGACAATTAAAATCCATGCAAAGCAATGATTATGATGCAGAATCTGTGCACTAGGGACTGCTTTCCATGCCAATGAAACAGCTTCCAGTGATCAGGTAAAGTTCTTCATATTATTCCTAGAGAGTAACATTCTGTCTCTCAAAGGCAAGGAAACAAGTAAACATTGGTTGCTGGGATTGAATTTTGCATCCTAATAGGGTGAAGACAATTCAAGCCAGTTTCTTAAACATTAATACAGGAAGCATAAACTTTGGTGAGTGTGTTCTCATTTTGTTTCCTAACAGAGGTTATGCTAATTAGCTGAATTTCAAAAATTAATTTCATCAATTCTATGGCAAAGAAAAAATGCTTGCAAGGCAATGTCAAGCATACAGAATTTGCGCAATAGGTTATGCTCTATATGCCAATGAGAGAACTACAGAGATAAAGTAAAACTCTTCATATTATGCCTAGTTAGCAACAGTCTGTTCCTCAAATGGTAAGAAACAAGAGAACTTTGGTGGGGTTGTGAGAATTTTCATCCTAATGATTGAGAAGTCAGACTCCTTAGCCAGATTTAAAGCTATGATTTTCAAGTGCCAAAAATGAGCAAAAGCTGGAGAGTGAGCCCAAAGAATCTTTTAGCAGTGGTTTCTGTAGTGTAGTGGTCATCACATTCGCTTAACACGCGAAAGGTCCTCAGTTCGAAACTGGGCAGAAACATCCCTCTTGATAGCACACTAGTGGGGCAATTGTTTTTTGTAAACAGTGTATGAAGTGGGTGTCTCTTTTTGCAGTTTGCTCTTTAGGTCCTGAGACTGAGACACCAAGCTCCTTGTCTAATCGCAGCATCATTTTGTCATAAATCCTGTTAACTACTAGACCTTTTGGGGGGATAATTATTGTTTGATATAGATGTTGAACTCTCTTGATTTTTCTAGAGTAGTGGTCAATGCATTTGCTTTCCAGTTCACAGGTCCCAGCTTATATACTGTGCAGAAGCATTTCTCATCCATTTTTGCTGTTTGAAATAGTTGGAACAAAGGGAAGCATGGGCAGGCGAGGCTAAAGAACTGCACAGGGAAATCAACTTAAACTCACCATCATGGAACTGCAGCTGAGCTGCTTTTTAACTGTATTCAAAACGTTAAAAGAAGGCAATACTGTTCATGACTTCAAAGTACAATTGAGAGGAGTGAGGTTCTGAGGACAACTATTGGGACAGCAAAGAAAGAGATCTTTGGGTTTTATGGCCTTAAGCAGTGAAGATCTCACATGGCCCTGCTGCATAAGTTTAGAAAGCCAGAACAGAACCTACCACTTTCCAGGACCACCAGTTTGGACTGAAGTGTCGCTCAGACTAGAGGGTTCCCTGTCAGCTAAACAATATTTTTTCTGCAAGTTTGAATCAGATATTTCTGAAAAATTAGAATTGTGAACCATTTGAATTTTAGGTACATCTGCTCATTATTTGCATTTTAGGCCATCCAACATACCAACTAAATTTGCGTAAAATGGCAGCTATTTGTGAACTTGCTAATATGAAAGGTTTTGGCATAAATTATATTCATTCTTTTACTCAATAACTTGCACTCATTATCAGTTTTGGGGATGAGTTGGTGAAAAGATTGTTCTAAAAGTGCAGTGATACCATACTGCATCAAGGAGTCTTTGCATGATTTCTGTAGTGAAGTGGTCATCACGTTTGCATTATATGTAAAAGGTCCTTGAATTGAAGCTGAGCAGAAACAGTAGTTGGTTCTTTGGTTTCTGTCTCTTGTATTTGAAGTAGACATCAGGGAATCGAATGGCCTTCTTGCAGCAGAGTGAAAAGATTTTTTGAACTCCCTAGTTACTCCGATTGAGTTCTCCAATTCCTGTACTCCAAACTCTGGCACTATAACTCATTTGAAATCCCCAACGTCTTCTTCTGCAACTTGGTTCCACATTGTGCAAAATTAAAATTTCAAGATCAGAAGATTACTATCATCTTAGTATGGACATAAAGAGTAGTTTCTCTGTTGGGTCTCTATTTGCAAACTGAGAAAGTCAATATATGCAGCACACTTGTGCTCCGGTGATGCAAGGACTGTGCTTTAGGAGCTGTGCTTAAGGCTGATTTCAATTGTCACAGGCATGATGTAAAACTCATTGTAGCATGATGGGTGTGCTAATCCATGTATTTCAAACAAAAGTAAACAAAACAGAAACACCACGAGTGCATCTGTATTTGATCTACTAACAGAGATAAGTTATGCTACTTAGCTAATTCTTAAAAGTAAATTACTTCTAGTCTCCTGACAATTAAAATCCATGCAAAGCAATGATTATGATGCAGAATCTGTGCACTAGGGACTGCTTTCCATGCCAATGAAACAGCTTCCAGTGATCAGGTAAAGTTCTTCATATTATTCCTAGAGAGTAACATTCTGTCTCTCAAAGGCAATGAAACAAGTAAACATTGGTTGCTGGGATTGAATTTTGCATACTAATGGGGTGAAGACAATTCAAGCCAGTTTCTTAAACATTACTACAGGAAGCATAAACTTTGTTGAGTGTGTTCTCATTTTGTTTCCTAACAGAGGTTATGCTAATTAGCTGAATTTCAAAAGTTAATTTCATCAATTCTATGGCAAAGAAAAAATGCTTGCAAGGCAATGTCAAGCATACAGAATTTGCGCAATAGGTTATGCTCTATATGCCAATGAGAGAACTACAGAGATAAAGTAAAACTCTTCATATTATGCCTAGTTAGCAACAGTCTGTTCCTCAAATGGTAAGAAACAAGAGAACTTTGGTGGGGTTGTGAGAATTTTCATCCTAATGATTGAGAAGTCAGACTCCTTAGCCAGATTTAAAGCTATGATTTTCAAGTGCCAAAAATGAGCAAAAGCTGGAGAGTGAGCCCAAAGAATCTTTTAGCAGTGGTTTCTGTAGTGTAGTGGTCATCACGTTTGCCTAACACGCGAAAGGTCCTCAGTTTGAAACTGGGCAGAAACATCCCTCTTGATAGCACACTAGTGGGGCAAGTGTTTTTTGTAAACAGTGTATGAAGTGGGTGTCTCTTTTTGCAGTTTGCTCTTTAGGTCCTGAGACTGAGACACCAAGCTCCTTGTCTAATCGCAGCATCATTTTATCATAAATCCTGTTAACTACCAGACCTTTTGGGGGGATAATTATTGATTGATTTAGATGTTGAACTCTCTTGATTTTTCTAGAGTAGTGGTCAATGCATTTGCTTTCCAGTTCACAGGTCCCAGCTTATATACTGTGCAGAAGCATTTCTCATCCAGTTTTGCTGTTTGAAATAGTTGGAACAAAGGGAAGCATGGGCAGGCGAGGCTAAAGAACTGCACAGGGAAATCAACTTAAACTCACCATCATGGAACTGCAGCTGAGCTGCTTTTTAACTGTATTCAAAACGTTAAAAGAAGGCAATACTGTTCATGACTTCAAAGTACAATTGAGAGGAGTGAGGTTCTGAGGACAACTATTGGGACAGCAAAGAAAGTGATCTTTGGGTTTTATGGCCTTAAGCAGTGAAGATCTCACATGGCCCTGCTGCATAAGTTTAGAAAGCCAGAACAGAACCTACCACTTTCCAGGACCACCAGTTTGGACTGAAGTGTCGCTCAGACTAGAGGGTTCCCTGTCAGCTAAACAATATTTTTTCTGCAAGTTTGAATCAGATATTTCTGAAAAATTAGAATTGTGAACCATTTGAATTTTAGGTACATCTGCTCATTATTTGCATTTTAGGCCATCCAACATACCAACTAAATTTGCGTAAAATGGCAGATATTTGTGAACTTGCTAATATGAAAGGTTTTGGCATAAATTATATTCATTCTTTTACTCAATAACTTGCACTCATTATCAGTTTTGGGGATGAGTTGGTGAAAAGATTGTTCTGAAAGTGCAGTGATACCATACTGCATCAAGGAGTCTTTGCATGATTTCTGTAGTGAAGTGGTCATCACGTTTCCATTATATGTAAAAGGTCCTTGAATTGAAGCTGAGCAGAAACAGTAGTTGGTTCTTTGGTTTCTGTCTCTTGTATTTGAAGTAGACATCAGGGAATCGAATGGCCTTCTTGCAGCAGAGTGAAAAGATTTTTTGAACTCCCTAGTTACTCCGATTGAGTTCTTCAATTCCTGTACTCCAAACTCTGGCACTATAACTCATTTGAAATCCCCAACGTCTTCTTCTGCAACTTGGTTCCACATTGTGCAAAATTAAAATTTCAAGATCAGAAGATTACTATCATCTTAGTATGGACATAAAGAGTAGTTTCTCTGTTGGGTCTCTATTTGCAAACTGAGAAAGTCAATATATGCAGCACACTTGTGCTCCGGTGATGCAAGGACTGTGCTTTAGGAGCTGTGCTTAAGGCTGATTTCAATTGTCACAGGCATGATGTAAAACTCATTGTAGCATGATGGGTGTGCTAATCCATGTATTTCAAACAAAATTAAACAAAACAGAAACACCACGAGTGCATCTGTATTTGATCTACTAACAGAGATAAGTTATGCTACTTAGCTAATTCTTAAAAGTAAATTCTTTCTAGTCTCCTGACAATTAAAATCCATGCAAAGCAATGTTTATGATGCAGAATCTGTGCAATAGGGACTGCTTTCCATGCCAATGAAACAGCTTCCAGTGATCAGGTAAAGTTCTTCATATTATTCCTAGAGAGTAACATTCTGTCTCTCAAAGGCAAGGAAACAAGTAAACATTGGTTGCTGGGATTGAATTTTGCATCCTAATAGGGTGAAGACAATTCAAGCCAGTTTCTTAAACATTACTACAGGAAGCATAAACTTTGTTGAGTGTGTTCTCATTTTGTTTCCTAACAGAGGTTATGCTAATTAGCTGAATTTCAAAAGTTAATTTCATCAATTCTATGGCAAAGAAAAAATGCTTGCAAGGCAATGTCAAGCATACAGAATTTGCGCAATAGGTTATGCTCTATATGCCAATGAGAGAACTACAGAGATAAAGTAAAACACTTCATATTATGCCTAGTTAGCAACAGTCTGTTCCTCAAATGGTAAGAAACAAGAGAACTTTGGTGGGGTTGTGAGAATTTTCATCCTAATGATTGAGAAGTCAGACTCCTTAGCCAGATTTAAAGCTATGATTTTCAAGTGCCAAAAATGAGCAAAAGCTGGAGAGTGAGCCCAAAGAATCTTTTAGCAGTGGTTTCTGTAGTGTAGTGGTCATCACATTTGCCTAACACGCGAAAGGTCCTCAGTTCGAAACTGGGCAGAAACATCCCTCTTGATAGCACACTAGTGGGGCAAGTGTTTTTTGTAAACAGTGTATGAAGTGGGTGTCTCTTTTTGCAGTTTACTCTTTAGGTCCTGAGACTGAGACACCAAGCTCCTTGTCTAATCGCAGCATCATTTTATCATAAATCCTGTTAACTACCAGACCTTTTGGGGGGATAATTATTGATTGATTTAGATGTTGAACTCTCTTGATTTTTCTAGAGTAGTGGTCAATGCATTTGCTTTCCAGTTCACAGGTCCCAGCTTATATACTGTGCAGAAGCATTTCTCATCCAGTTTTGCTGTTTGAAATAGTTGGAACAAAGGGAAGCATGGGCAGGCGAGGCTAAAGAACTGCACAGGGAAATCAACTTAAACTCACCATCATGGAACTGCAGCTGAGCTGCTTTTTAACTGTATTCAAAACGTTAAAAGAAGGCAATACTGTTCATGACTTCAAAGTACAATTGAGAGGAGTGAGGTTCTGAGGACAACTATTGGGACAGCAAAGAAAGTGATCTTTGGGTTTTATGGCCTTAAGCAGTGAAGATCTCACATGGCCCTGCTGCATAAGTTTAGAAAGCCAGAACAGAACCTACCACTTTCCAGGACCACCAGTTTGGACTGAAGTGTCGCTCAGACTAGAGGGTTCCCTGTCAGCTAAACAATATTTTTTCTGCAAGTTTGAATCAGATATTTCTGAAAAATTAGAATTGTGAACCATTTGAATTTTAGGTACATCTGCTCATTATTTGCATTTTAGGCCATCCAACATACCAACTAAATTTGCGTAAAATGGCAGCTATTTGTGAACTTGCTAATATGAAAGGTTTTGGCATAAATTATATTCATTCTTTTACTCAATAACTTGCACTCATTATCAGTTTTGGGGATGAGTTGGTGAAAAGATTGTTCTGAAAGTGCAGTGATACCATACTGCATCAAGGAGTCTTTGCATGATTTCTGTAGTGAAGTGGTCATCACGTTTGCATTATATGTAAAAGGTCCTTGAATTGAAGCTGAGCAGAAACAGTAGTTGGTTCTTTGGTTTCTGTCTCTTGTATTTGAAGTAGACATCAGGGAATCGAATGGCCTTCTTGCAGCAGAGTGAAAAGATTTTTTGAACTCCCTAGTTACTCCGATTGAGTTCTTCAATTCCTGTACTCCAAACTCTGGCACTATAACTCATTTGAAATCCCCAACGTCTTCTTCTGCAACTTGGTTCCACATTGTGCAAAATTAAAATTTCAAGATCAGAAGATTACTATCATCTTAGTATGGACATAAAGAGTAGTTTCTCTGTTGGGTCTCTATTTGCAAACTGAGAAAGTCAATATATGCAGCACACTTGTGCTCCGGTGATGCAAGGACTGTGCTTTAGGAGCTGTGCTTAAGGCTGATTTCAATTGTCACAGGCATGATGTAAAACTCATTGTAGCATGATGGGTGTGCTAATCCATGTATTTCAAACAAAAGTAAACAAAACAGAAACACCACGAGTGCATCTGTATTTGATCTACTAACAGAGATAAGTTATGCTACTTAGCTAATTCTTAAAAGTAAATTCTTTCTAGTCTCCTGACAATTAAAATCCATGCAAAGCAATGTTTATGATGCAGAATCTGTGCAATAGGGACTGCTTTCCATGCCAATGAAACAGCTTCCAGTGATCAGGTAAAGTTCTTCATATTATTCCTAGAGAGTAACATTCTGTCTCTCAAAGGCAAGGAAACAAGTAAACATTGGTTGCTGGGATTGAATTTTGCATCCTAATAGGGTGAAGACAATTCAAGCCAGTTTCTTAAACATTACTACAGGAAGCATAAACTTTGGTGAGTGTGTTCTCATTTTGTTTCCTAACAGAGGTTATGCTAATTAGCTGAATTTCAAAAGTTAATTTCATCAATTCTATGGCAAAGAAAAAATGCTTGCAAGGCAATGTCAAGCATACAGAATTTGCGCAATAGGTTATGCTCTATATGCCAATGAGAGAACTACAGAGATAAAGTAAAACACTTCATATTATGCCTAGGTAGCAACAGTCTGTTCCTCAAATGGTAAGAAACAAGAGAACTTTGGTGGGGTTGTGAGAATTTTCATCCTAATGATTGAGAAGTCAGACTCCTTAGCCAGATTTAAAGCTATGATTTTCAAGTGCCAAAAATGAGCAAAAGCTGGAGAGTGAGCCCAAAGAATCTTTTAGCAGTGGTTTCTGTAGTGTAGTGGTCATCACATTCGCCTAACCAGCGAAAGGTCTTCAGTTCGAAACTGGGCAGAAACATCCCTCTTGATAACACACTAGTGGGGCAATTGTTGTTTGTGAACAGTGTATGAAGTGGGTGTCTCTTTTTGCAGTTTGCTCTTTAGGTCCTGAGACTGAGACACCAAGCTCCTTGTCTAATCGCAGCATCATTTTATCATAAATCCTGTTAACTACCAGACCTTTTGGGGGGATAATTATTGATTGATTTAGATGTTGAACTCTCTTGATTTTTCTAGAGTAGTGGTCAATGCATTTGCTTTCCAGTTCACAGGTCCCAGCTTATATACTGTGCAGAAGCATTTCTCATCCAGTTTTGCTGTTTGAAATAGTTGGAACAAAGGGAAGCATGGGCAGGCGAGGCTAAAGAACTGCACAGGGAAATCAACTTAAACTCACCATCATGGAACTGCAGCTGAGCTGCTTTTTAACTGTATTCAAAACGTTAAAAGAAGGCAATACTGTTCATGACTTCAAAGTACAATTGAGAGGAGTGAGGTTCTGAGGACAACTATTGGGACAGCAAAGAAAGAGATCTTTGGGTTTTATGGCCTTAAGCAGTGAAGATCTCACATGGCCCTGCTGCATAAGTTTAGAAAGCCAGAACAGAACCTACCACTTTCCAGGACCACCAGTTTGGACTGAAGTGTCGCTCAGACTAGAGGGTTCCCTGTCAGCTAAACAATATTTTTTCTGCAAGTTTGAATCAGATATTTCTGAAAAATTAGAATTGTGAACCATTTGAATTTTAGGTACATCTGCTCATTATTTGCATTTTAGGCCATCCAACATACCAACTAAATTTGCGTAAAATGGCAGCTATTTGTGAACTTGCTAATATGAAAGGTTTTGGCATAAATTATATTCATTCTTTTACTCAATAACTTGCACTCATTATCAGTTTTGGGGATGAGTTGGTGAAAAGATTGTTCTAAAAGTGCAGTGATACCATACTGCATCAAGGAGTCTTTGCATGATTTCTGTAGTGAAGTGGTCATCACGTTTGCATTATATGTAAAAGGTCCTTGAATTGAAGCTGAGCAGAAACAGTAGTTGGTTCTTTGGTTTCTGTCTCTTGTATTTGAAGTAGACATCAGGGAATCGAATGGCCTTCTTGCAGCAGAGTGAAAAGATTTTTTGAACTCCCTAGTTACTCCGATTGAGTTCTCCAATTCCTGTACTCCAAACTCTGGCACTATAACTCATTTGAAATCCCCAACGTCTTCTTCTGCAACTTGGTTCCACATTGTGCAAAATTAAAATTTCAAGATCAGAAGATTACTATCATCTTAGTATGGACATAAAGAGTAGTTTCTCTGTTGGGTCTCTATTTGCAAACTGAGAAAGTCAATATATGCAGCACACTTGTGCTCCGGTGATGCAAGGACTGTGCTTTAGGAGCTGTGCTTAAGGCTGATTTCAATTGTCACAGGCATGATGTAAAACTCATTGTAGCATGATGGGTGTGCTAATCCATGTATTTCAAACAAAAGTAAACAAAACAGAAACACCACGAGTGCATCTGTATTTGATCTACTAACAAAGATAAGTTATGCTACTTAGCTAATTCTTAAAAGTAAATTACTTCTAGTCTCCTGACAATTAAAATCCATGCAAAGCAATGATTATGATGCAGAATCTGTGCACTAGGGATTGCTTTCCATGCCAATGAAACAGCTTCCAGTGATCAGGTAAAGTTCTTCATATTATTCCTAGAGAGTAACATTCTGTCTCTCAAAGGCAATGAAACAAGTAAACATTGGTTGCTGGGATTGAATTTTGCATCCTAATGGGGTGAAGACAATTCAAGCCAGTTTCTTAAACATTACTACAGGAAGCATAAACTTTGGTGAGTGTGTTCTCATTTTGTTTCCTAACAGAGGTTATGCTAATTAGCTGAATTTCAAAAGTTAATTTCATCAATTCTATGGCAAAGAAAAAATCCTTGCAAGGCAATGTCAAGCATACAGAATTTGCGCAATAGGTTATGCTCTATATGCCAATGAGAGAACTACAGAGATAAAGTAAAACTCTTCATATTATGCCTAGTTAGCAACAGTCTGTTCCTCAAATGGTAAGAAACAAGAGAACTTTGGTGGGGTTGTGAGAATTTTCATCCTAATGATTGAGAAGTCAGACTCCTTAGCCAGATTTAAAGCTATGATTTTCAAGTGCCAAAAATGAGCAAAAGCTGGAGAGTGAGCCCAAAGAATCTTTTAGCAGTGGTTTCTGTAGTGTAGTGGTCATCACATTCGCTTAACACGCGAAAGGTCCTCAGTTCGAAACTGGGCAGAAACATCCCTCTTGATAGCACACTAGTGGGGCAATTGTTTTTTGTAAACAGTGTATGAAGTGGGTGTCTCTTTTTGCAGTTTGCTCTTTAGGTCCTGAGACTGAGACACCAAGCTCCTTGTCTAATCGCAGCATCATTTTGTCATAAATCCTGTTAACTACTAGACCTTTTGGGGGGATAATTATTGTTTGATATAGATGTTGAACTCTCTTGATTTTTCTAGAGTAGTGGTCAATGCATTTGCTTTCCAGTTCACAGGTCCCAGCTTATATACTGTGCAGAAGCATTTCTCATCCATTTTTGCTGTTTGAAATAGTTGGAACAAAGGGAAGCATGGGCAGGCGAGGCTAAAGAACTGCACAGGGAAATCAACTTAAACTCACCATCATGGAACTGCAGCTGAGCTGCTTTTTAACTGTATTCAAAACGTTAAAAGAAGGCAATACTGTTCATGACTTCAAAGTACAATTGAGAGGAGTGAGGTTCTGAGGACAACTATTGGGACAGCAAAGAAAGAGATCTTTGGGTTTTATGGCCTTAAGCAGTGAAGATCTCACATGGCCCTGCTGCATAAGTTTAGAAAGCCAGAACAGAACCTACCACTTTCCAGGACCACCAGTTTGGACTGAAGTGTCGCTCAGACTAGAGGGTTCCCTGTCAGCTAAACAATATTTTTTCTGCAAGTTTGAATCAGATATTTCTGAAAAATTAGAATTGTGAACCATTTGAATTTTAGGTACATCTGCTCATTATTTGCATTTTAGGCCATCCAACATACCAACTAAATTTGCGTAAAATGGCAGCTATTTGTGAACTTGCTAATATGAAAGGTTTTGGCATAAATTATATTCATTCTTTTACTCAATAACTTGCACTCATTATCAGTTTTGGGGATGAGTTGGTGAAAAGATTGTTCTAAAAGTGCAGTGATACCATACTGCATCAAGGAGTCTTTGCATGATTTCTGTAGTGAAGTGGTCATCACGTTTGCATTATATGTAAAAGGTCCTTGAATTGAAGCTGAGCAGAAACAGTAGTTGGTTCTTTGGTTTCTGTCTCTTGTATTTGAAGTAGACATCAGGGAATCGAATGGCCTTCTTGCAGCAGAGTGAAAAGATTTTTTGAACTCCCTAGTTACTCCGATTGAGTTCTCCAATTCCTGTACTCCAAACTCTGGCACTATAACTCATTTGAAATCCCCAACGTCTTCTTCTGCAACTTGGTTCCACATTGTGCAAAATTAAAATTTCAAGATCAGAAGATTACTATCATCTTAGTATGGACATAAAGAGTAGTTTCTCTGTTGGGTCTCTATTTGCAAACTGAGAAAGTCAATATATGCAGCACACTTGTGCTCCGGTGATGCAAGGACTGTGCTTTAGGAGCTGTGCTTAAGGCTGATTTCAATTGTCACAGGCATGATGTAAAACTCATTGTAGCATGATGGGTGTGCTAATCCATGTATTTCAAACAAAAGTAAACAAAACAGAAACACCACGAGTGCATCTGTATTTGATCTACTAACAGAGATAAGTTATGCTACTTAGCTAATTCTTAAAAGTAAATTACTTCTAGTCTCCTGACAATTAAAATCCATGCAAAGCAATGATTATGATGCAGAATCTGTGCACTAGGGACTGCTTTCCATGCCAATGAAACAGCTTCCAGTGATCAGGTAAAGTTCTTCATATTATTCCTAGAGAGTAACATTCTGTCTCTCAAAGGCAATGAAACAAGTAAACATTGGTTGCTGGGATTGAATTTTGCATACTAATGGGGTGAAGACAATTCAAGCCAGTTTCTTAAACATTACTACAGGAAGCATAAACTTTGTTGAGTGTGTTCTCATTTTGTTTCCTAACAGAGGTTATGCTAATTAGCTGAATTTCAAAAGTTAATTTCATCAATTCTATGGCAAAGAAAAAATGCTTGCAAGGCAATGTCAAGCATACAGAATTTGCGCAATAGGTTATGCTCTATATGCCAATGAGAGAACTACAGAGATAAAGTAAAACTCTTCATATTATGCCTAGTTAGCAACAGTCTGTTCCTCAAATGGTAAGAAACAAGAGAACTTTGGTGGGGTTGTGAGAATTTTCATCCTAATGATTGAGAAGTCAGACTCCTTAGCCAGATTTAAAGCTATGATTTTCAAGTGCCAAAAATGAGCAAAAGCTGGAGAGTGAGCCCAAAGAATCTTTTAGCAGTGGTTTCTGTAGTGTAGTGGTCATCACATTTGCCTAACACGCGAAAGGTCCTCAGTTTGAAACTGGGCAGAAACATCCCTCTTGATAGCACACTAGTGGGGCAAGTGTTTTTTGTAAACAGTGTATGAAGTGGGTGTCTCTTTTTGCAGTTTGCTCTTTAGGTCCTGAGACTGAGACACCAAGCTCCTTGTCTAATCGCAGCATCATTTTATCATAAATCCTGTTAACTACCAGACCTTTTGGGGGGATAATTATTGATTGATTTAGATGTTGAACTCTCTTGATTTTTCTAGAGTAGTGGTCAATGCATTTGCTTTCCAGTTCACAGGTCCCAGCTTATATACTGTGCAGAAGCATTTCTCATCCAGTTTTGCTGTTTGAAATAGTTGGAACAAAGGGAAGCATGGGCAGGCGAGGCTAAAGAACTGCACAGGGAAATCAACTTAAACTCACCATCATGGAACTGCAGCTGAGCTGCTTTTTAACTGTATTCAAAACGTTAAAAGAAGGCAATACTGTTCATGACTTCAAAGTACAATTGAGAGGAGTGAGGTTCTGAGGACAACTATTGGGACAGCAAAGAAAGTGATCTTTGGGTTTTATGGCCTTAAGCAGTGAAGATCTCACATGGCCCTGCTGCATAAGTTTAGAAAGCCAGAACAGAACCTACCACTTTCCAGGACCACCAGTTTGGACTGAAGTGTCGCTCAGACTAGAGGGTTCCCTGTCAGCTAAACAATATTTTTTCTGCAAGTTTGAATCAGATATTTCTGAAAAATTAGAATTGTGAACCATTTGAATTTTAGGTACATCTGCTCATTATTTGCATTTTAGGCCATCCAACATACCAACTAAATTTGCGTAAAATGGCAGCTATTTGTGAACTTGCTAATATGAAAGGTTTTGGCATAAATTATATTCATTCTTTTACTCAATAACTTGCACTCATTATCAGTTTTGGGGATGAGTTGGTGAAAAGATTGTTCTGAAAGTGCAGTGATACCATACTGCATCAAGGAGTCTTTGCATGATTTCTGTAGTGAAGTGGTCATCACGTTTGCATTATATGTAAAAGGTCCTTGAATTGAAGCTGAGCAGAAACAGTAGTTGGTTCTTTGGTTTCTGTCTCTTGTATTTGAAGTAGACATCAGGGAATCGAATGGCCTTCTTGCAGCAGAGTGAAAAGATTTTTTGAACTCCCTAGTTACTCCGATTGAGTTCTCCAATTCCTGTACTCCAAACTCTGGCACTATAACTCATTTGAAATCCCCAACGTCTTCTTCTGCAACTTGGTTCCACATTGTGCAAAATTAAAATTTCAAGATCAGAAGATTACTATCATCTTAGTATGGACATAAAGAGTAGTTTCTCTGTTGGGTCTCTATTTGCAAACTGAGAAAGTCAATATATGCAGCACACTTGTGCTCCGGTGATGCAAGGACTGTGCTTTAGGAGCTGTGCTTAAGGCTGATTTCAATTGTCACAGGCATGATGTAAAACTCATTGTAGCATGATGGGTGTGCTAATCCATGTATTTCAAACAAAAGTAAACAAAACAGAAACACCACGAGTGCATCTGTATTTGATCTACTAACAGAGATAAGTTATGCTACTTAGCTAATTCTTAAAAGTAAATTACTTCTAGTCTCCTGACAATTAAAATCCATGCAAAGCAATGTTTATGATGCAGAATCTGTGCAATAGGGACTGCTTTCCATGCCAATGAAACAGCTTCCAGTGATCAGGTAAAGTTCTTCATATTATTCCTAGAGAGTAACATTCTGTCTCTCAAAGGCAAGGAAACAAGTAAACATTGGTTGCTGGGATTGAATTTTGCATCCTAATAGGGTGAAGACAATTCAAGCCAGTTTCTTAAACATTACTACAGGAAGCATAAACTTTGGTGAGTGTGTTCTCATTTTGTTTCCTAACAGAGGTTATGCTAATTAGCTGAATTTCAAAAGTTAATTTCATCAATTCTATGGCAAAGAAAAAATGCTTGCAAGGCAATGTCAAGCATACAGAATTTGCGCAATAGGTTATGCTCTATATGCCAATGAGAGAACTACAGAGATAAAGTAAAACTCTTCATATTATGCCTAGTTAGCTTTGTAGTTTAACAGAGTAGTTATTTGTCTAATGTGCTGTGGCTTACCAGAGTGACTTTTGAACACATTCACTTATGAGTTTTGCAGCATGTGGTTCTATTCTAGATGTTGAGCGCTGCATCGTGTATGTGTGTGTGCGCGCGTGTGTGCTAATTTCTGCTTGTTAATGACTTTATGATCACCTGCTCTATACTTTACTCTACTGGGTCTTTTGGGGCAGATCAGTGCACTCTAACTTCTGAATCAAACAAAGTAGGAAAGAGCCAGAAAAGTTACAAGACTAGAGGTTCAGGAGAAGTGAAGTCCCACCAAATGATGGTCCTTACAGGTTCATGTGAGACGGTTTTAGCCAATCAAATTTTGTCATTTTATTAGACTAAATAAACATGCACAGAAGTAACTCAAACTTGCAGAAGTGTGTCTCTGTGACATGTACCATGTAAAATAGAGTGAACAAACAGTCTATAAAAAATCACGAGGAAGACATGAGCTCTCCTGACTGATAAATGACATATGTGACATTTTGTGGGTTTCACAAGTAGAGTTGGGTATCGTTTGGGTTTTTCAGATGCCGGTACTAAAATGATACTTTTAACAACTGTGCTGGTGCCTAAATGGTGCCTGAGTCTGTACTAGGAAAGGGAGGTCTACGACATTAAAGAATGTTTTTTTTTTTTTTTTTTTTATTTACTACCTACTAGTTACCGGTAGTCATCTGCTGGCCTTTAACTAGTGATGACCATGAGTCATGGAGTAACGCTTCTGTTACCTGTAGTGTCTGTTTCAGAGCATCAGAGGGGAAATATTTTAATAGACAGCTCAGGCATTTAAAGGAGTATTTAGTTGTGTGTGTGTGCTTGGTGATAACTTTATTATGATCACCTGCTCTATGGCAGTACCTTTTATGCCTTTTTTAGGCAGCTCACTGCACTCAGAAGTAACTCCTGAATCAACCGAAGTAGTAGAAAAGAGCCAGAAAGGTTACAAGACGAGAGGGACAGGAGATAAACGTCCTAACAGGTCATATCAGATTCATGTCAGATGGTTTTAGTTATCAAAAAGATGTAATTTTATTAGAATCCTCGAACATCATGCACTGAAGTAACTCAAACATGCAGAGACATGGCACTGTGACATATACCATAGAAAATAATGGGAAAAAACAGTCTATAAAAGTCTATAAAATGATTCACGAGGAGGACATGAAATCTGCTGACTGATAACCGGCAACAGCAACCCAATCTAACCTTTGTAAATACATGCCCACAGATGACTCTCAACCAGCTCAAACAGCATCCAGGTCTTAATAAAGGTCTCACAGACTTTTCAATGTGCAGTATGACTCACTGTGAACTAGAAAAGTGAATAAACTCGTCACCACAATCTGGATGAGGTTTGAGCAGGTTGAGAAAGGTTTGTGGACATGTAGCGAGCTAACTTATGTTTGAACACTATGTACTAAAGTTATTCTTGGGTTGCTGTTGACCTCCAGTGTCCAACATAATACAATGGCTATTGGCTGCTGTTGCTGTTGGCTTTCAAGTTTCAAGTTTGATTTATTCGTCACATACATAGCCATACACAGCAAAACTCGCAGTGAAATGGTGGAGAGTGCTCTGTCCAAACTGAGGAAAAGAAAACAGGGGTGCATAGAGAAATATAGATATTCTCTATATGTGAAATATATATATGCAAAGAGAAATATATATATTCTATGTATGTACAAAATATATTAACAATGTATGTACAATATATGTATATTATGATTATATACACAATGTATATGGTTGTGTGTATATATGTACACAATCTACAGAATGTACAGATCCATTTTGTATAATAACATATCTACAGTTGTTGTGTAACAAGGTAATTGAATATAAATATATAAATATATATATATATACACACACACACACAGATATACAGTTATGTTACATGGTGGTGGTGGTCCCCACAGTATCAGTTTCCCTGATTCAGGGCCCGAATGGCCTGTGGGAAGAAGCTCCTCTTCAGCCTCTCTGTCTTGGTCTTCAGGGAGCGAAAGCGCCTCCCTGACCTCAACAGAGAGCAGAGTCTATTGTTGGGATGGGTGGGGTCCTTCACAATTTTCCTGGCCTTGGTCTGGCACCGCTTGTAGTAGATGGTCTGCAGGACAGGAAGTTCCGTGTGAGTGATGCGCTCTGCTGAACGCACTACCCTTTGGAGTGCTTGTCTGTCCTGCTTGGTGCTATTCCCAAACCAGACTGTGATGTTCCCCGTGAGGATGCTCTCGATAGTCCAGGTGTAGAAGTTCCGCAGTACTTTGGAGGGCAGTCTGAAGTCTCTTGGGCGTCTGAGGTGGTAAAGATGCTGGTGAGCCTTCATTGCCAGGGAGTTGGTATGGCGGGACCAGGACAGGTCCTGCGAGATGTGAACACCAAGGTACCTGAAACTATCTACTCTCTCCACCGTGGTTCCACTGATCCTCACAGGTTGGTAGTGCCGCTCCTGCTTCTTGCTGCAATCCACGATCAGCTCCTTTGTCTTACTGATGTTTAGGAGGAGATTATTTTCCTGGCACCAGTTTTCCAGGTGTTTAATCTCCTCCAGGTAGGCCCTCTCGTCGTTGTCCGAGATCAGACCCATGACAACGGTGTCGTCAGCAAACTTGCCAATGATAGTGGAGCTGGAAGTGGCTGTGCAGTCGTAGGTGTACAGTGAGTAGAGCAGGGGGCTTAGGACACAACCCTGAGGAGCTCCAGTGCTGAGGGTGAGGGTGGATGAGGCGCAGTTGCCCACCCGTACTGATTGTGATCTGTCTGTTAGGAAGTTGGAGATCCATTCGCACAGGGATGTATGTAGTCCTAGATCCCCCAACTTAACACCATCATCCCCTCCCTACTCACTATTAAATGCTGAACTGTAGTCGACAAATAGCATTTTAACAATTTCCCCTCCCTTCGTCCAGGTGAGTCAGTGTAGTGTGGAGCAGATGTGCAATTGCATCGTCAGTGGAGCAGTTGTGGCGGTATGCAAACTGCAGTGGGTCCATGGAGGCTGGCAGTGAAGATGTGATGAAGTCTCTGACTAGCTTTTCAAAACACTTCATCACGACTGATGTGAGGGCGACAGGGCGGTAGTCATTGAGGTCGGAGGGTCGAGGTTTCTTCGGGATGATGGTGGACCGCTTGAAGCTGTTTCAGAGTTTGTTAGCAACATTAACAGCTTTTGTTCTAAACTAAAGGAGCAAAGCATGTCTCGGCCATCCGGGGTAAAGGAAAATAATGTAGTTTTGTTTGCCGGCCATTCCCTTTATGTAACACCGACATGAGGCAAGAAGCCTTTGGACTATATTCAAAATAGCTTACTACATACTATATGCTGCATACGGGACTCATTATATACCGTATACTGTTTACTGTTCCCTGTAGTAGTATGCATAATATCCAGTGTAAAAAACACAAACCATACTAAGGGCTCACGCGAACATATGAAATTCCACCCACTTCTGATTTACCTCCACCATTGCATGACGAGATGCAGTTCACCATAGGGACAGGCCTGGTCACGTACTGGATTATTTGGCCGGAGCAGTACGTCATTTGGGTGTCTTTCGTGTACTGGAAAAATTCATTTTGGTCAGACTAGTTTTCAAGCTCTCTTCAGTAAGCACTCATTAATTAAAGAAAAATTAATCAACACGCATTTATTATTTGTATTAAAAAGGGCAGGTGATGTATGTATGTATGTATGTATGTATGTGGTTACTCTCCTCTGCCACTCTATAAGGATCACCTTTACACTACATCCGGTTATCTTCTAGCTGCATTATATACCTGTGTGCAGTTCCACAGGCTTGTGTATAAACTGCAGACACACTGCTTTTCTTGTTACACACTCATACATGCCCTAAAGACACTACCACTGCAGAGACACTTGTTTCTTGACAGTGGTCCACCATCCAGGTTGGATCCACTCAGCAGTGCTCCAGTGGTCACCCAATAAACAGTGGTGCACACCTGTAAGATAGGTGCACATATTAAATTACAGACTGCAGTTGATTTCTTTGTCTTTATTAAAGTGGCCAGTGTGTTTAAATGTTTGTGAATGTATAAAACAGATTACACACGTGCTTGCATAAATTAAGTTATGGATTAAATGTATATTACAAGTCTCTAGTCAACACTTGTATTAATCCACACTACAGTGCGTGCATTATTCTGTACGTGTGTGTTAATATTTTGTAATTGTGATATTTTCTGCAGGATGATGTGTATTCTACTGTAGCCCATATTAACACCACTGGACCACCCACAGCAATGGATAATACAGAATACACGTGTCAAACTAAATTAACAAACCTAAACATACACATGAGCGTAAATGTATGTATGTATGTATACACAAACAAACAAACAAAAACACACACACACACACTTACACTTTTCTTGTATGGGAGCCAAAGAACTGTAGTTATGTTCTTTTGTCTTGGTTTCAGTGCTGACTTTGTATAATTTGCTGTATCTATTGGTAATTGCTAATTAACTGCTAATTAGTTACTTCAGGTGTGACTTCAGACTGGCATAAATTAGGAATTGTAGGGGGAGGACTAACAGTGACAGGGGCAGGACTAAGACTGATAACATTACAGTGTATTCACTCCAAGAACCAGAGTACTTGGGTTTTATTCCTCTTGGGTTCATTTTCCACTTGGGAAAGGAGGCTAACTGCTAAATCTAAATGTTAAATGCTGTAAATATCAATTTAAATATTCTCAGTCTACAACTATAATTGTGACTCCTACAAGCATCATTTTTGTTCTATACATTTGCAAAAACAATTAGTTTTTTTGTTACATTATGGGTTTTTTTTTTCAGCAGATTGTTTTTTCTGCATTTTATTTGTGTATCTGTTGAAGCATTTTTTTTGTACAGTATATTTAATCTTTAAATAGTAGCACGTTTTTCTGTTAATCAGGTAATTTTAGACTCAAATGCCGTTGGCTTTACGCATCACTTCCACTGTGATTCTATTGCTGTTTCATAAATAAAGAGCCAAAGCAGGACAGAGAGTTGTGGTTTCTGTTTACACCCACTGATAACCACATACATCATGAAGGTGTGTGGTGAAGTTTGACAGCAGAATGTGTGTAGAGTGCAGTTCACTGACAGCAGTTGGATGCCACTGTCTGTTTCTTTCTCTTTAGGACCTTAAAGTGGAAACCATTCTGAGCTGTGGTTTGGTTCACATGTACACATTACTGGTGTACAAATTCACCAATGCATTGGACCAGGAGTGCATTGGACCTCCTTGATCAGGAGGGTTGAACACCAAAGTAGAGCAGATGGTTCTGCAGAATTGTACACAGTGTGAAACCAGATCAGTGAATGGAAACAGTCTCACTCAGACTCAAGAAAAAACACCAAATATGAAAATCACCTTTTATCCCAAACAGGTGACTCTGGTCCAGTTCTTGGTGTGAAAGGGTTCATAGTTAGACTGGCCACAGGAGATGATGCTTAGGGCAGAAGAGCTGGCAGGGTTAGACAGTCCCCAGTTACCAAACAGGAAGAGTACAGACCAGCCTATGAGCGCTGTGCCATGTAGGGGCCCCATGAAAACAAATTTTAGAAATATTCTAGTGATGACACTAGAAAGACACTTTCATACATTTATTTTGTATGTGCGTGAGAGTCTGTATGTGAGAGAGAAAGAAGTCGAGGAAAACTTTGTTTTGCACTTGAAAACACGTCCTGTCTACTGTGTGGACATTAGAGTGGTGAATTTCAGTGTTCTACTGAGAGTTGTAGAGTTCCAGGTCATAGTTGTGTAGTGATTCTCACAGACAGACTGTAGTCTGGGCTGCAGTTTTCAGTGTTCAGTACACTGTAGTTTTGTAGAGTGTATAAGATGTGTAGCAGCATTACTGCTGTAGCTCTGTGTAGTGTGTTGTGGAACTCAGTAAGAATGCAGGTGTGTTTTTATATGCTTCTTGTGCTCCATATTACTGAAGGTGAGTGTTTAATTTTCTCTGCTATTGTAAGTACTTGGTTATATAGATACACTGCATGCATGTATACGCAGGAGTGTAGGGCACTAACATAGACTGATTTACAGCTTATTTCATTACCTTGATGTAATCCAAACTGGGTGAGTTGCTCATCAAACCTGCCCCACAACATATTCTATGGAGGTTTGTGAGATCATGTGATCTTAGAATACACATTCATCCTGAATCTGATGAGTTCTCAGGCAGACATTAGAAGTAGTGAAGGCTGGTTCATATTAAACTGACTCATCTGTTGATTTGTTGCTTTGTTGCAAAGACAGAAATGACTAAAGGCGTATATAAAAATCACTGATTACAAGACAAATATAATTTGACATAATCTATAATCAATATAATCAGACATTTAAATCTTATAACTTGATTGTCATGCATCCATCATACCAACATCGATTGGGAAATCTCTCAGTGATTTCCAGTACCATCATCAATTGGCTCAAGACAAATTCCAAATAACCATCCTGGTAGTTGACTAGACCTAGCAGTTAAGTATGTCATATATAATTGACATAATTAAGTACATGTACACGAGCAACTATGTTTAATAGCGAAAGCCTTTAAAAAGTGTGTTTCTACAGGCTGCATGCTGGTAGGGAATCAGAGGACAGACCTGATGAATCCAGCTCTATGGATTTTGTAGGTATGCTTTAGCAAACTCTTAGTTGTCTGAGTTACTTGTACTACTTGTACTTGTTCTGCTAAGTCTTATTTGTTGTTGTGCTGTCATCTGTGCACATTACCAGTAACGTTTAGTTCAGTGATGGTCAAATACTCCTTTAATTGTAACACATATCTTGTGCAGTTCAAGTAAGAATTTCTCAGGTTTTTAAAAAAACATGCACTGGAAATCGACACCTAGGCAGGTTTAATCTTATCTTTCACGATCACCTCCTCCCTGGAGGAACCCACAGCTGGTAGAAGAATGATTTACAGTCCTGAATAACAATTGATGAATAACAATATCTCTGCAAGAGACCACAGATGACCAGAGCAGTTGGGGCAGACAAGAACAAGACTTAATAGATGAGAGTTTGGCCTACACAAATGAATGTTATGATTATCTCTGTCGAAATGACATATGTCATGACAAATGACGTTGTAACTCAGTCTCTCTGTGTATACATGTCTCAGCTACCTGTATGAGGGCATTATGCAATTTGTAGTTCATGAAGCATTTATGTACAAAGTCTTTTTTTTTTTTTTTTTTTTTTGCTTAATCACGTAGCTGGTTGGGTTGAGGCTTTAAATTAGAATTTTCTGGAATGTCTATGGAAGTACTGACCAATCTGCTTGCAGAGCCAAGACTGCTGAATAAGGGTGTGGTCCCTGATCTCCCCCTGTCATATGCTACCTGCTAAAGTATCTTATTTAGGCTAAATTTAAATGCACTAACTCTGCTGTATAAAGCGTTCGTCATACCGAACACGAGTAAAATCTGCCTGGTGAAAAACCTCATTCACTTGAATGGGCAAGAATGTGAAAAATATGGAAACTTGCTTCTGGTAGTGAGTAATTTCATGTCACTGCCACTGATCTACAATATATAGATCTATATAACAGATCAGTGTTCTCTCCAAGTTCATGGAGTTTAATTTAATCCCGTCAATTAACACAGTTTGGAAGTGAGAACTAACGGGGCTGTGAACGGCACGACTGCCACAGAGCAAGCAGCAGGACACAAATATTTATTAGACACACTACGATGAACACAGTAGCACTCACGTGGAACAAGCAACGACAAACAGGAACATAACGTGCCTCACAAACAGAACCAAAGACCGACAAAGGCACACTCCAACAGGGATTTAAATACAAAATCTGCTGCCCATCCAGCACAAGACAGGCTAGGAGCTGCCAACAAGGGAGGTCTCTCAGTACATGACGGGGAAAGACAAAGTCTGTGCCTCTCCTGGGGCAGTCCGGTGATGCTCCATGGCAGGCCCATTGTTTCGTGTCCGAAAGCGCGGCTGCGGCGTTCCTCCTTGGTGGGACCCAGCCAGGGCAAACATTGCACCCACATGCACCGTGGGTGCACACAAAGACGAGTCGATGTGCCTGCAGACAAACACAAAAGGCGCCTTGACGTAGCCTGCTGGAAGGGCAGGCGCTGGAGGGGCATGTCCACCCTGAGTCCGGACGTGCTACGGCCCAAATGTCACCAGCCACCCAGGGAGAGCCCATCCTAGAGGTGGAGTCCTTGAGGCAGTCCTCTTCCTGAGCTTTGGGCAAACTAACAGGGGCTTTAAATACATACAAACATAACGACAATAAATCAGGTGCAGGTGTGTACCAACAGGAGAGTGGGTACAAATGTGGCGGGCTGTAGCACGTGAACAGTGGGAAGGGGAGCATTCCGTGACATTCTCTACACTCCAGTGTCAGTGCTAGTTCATTAGACAAATGAAGTCTAAACGTCATTTGTTATATATAAAACGCAAAATGGTATGTTTAATTTTTGTGGTTTGGACGCCCATGTTTAACAATGATCTCAAAGCATATTGTGAATGCCACAGAATAAAATGTGTCTGTTCTGGTCTGAGAGCTCAAGGTGTCTGACGTCTGTTGTGGTTTCATTTCTCAAGGTTTCTCGCAGTGGGCATCTACCAGATTAAAGCCAGAGCCCTTTTTAGACCAGAAGCAGCAACTGTTTCTGCACTGTTGGGGTGAAGCAGTGATCACACACAGTTTTTTTGTTTTGTTTCGAGTCTATTTTTTGCTAGAGATTATGATTTTACCCTTATATAGTGCCTTTCTCAGTACCCAGGAATGCTTTACAATCAACACACTGCACCATGTTTGTATATCCTGTCAACACAATCAGCAGTCAATTGTGCACAGCATACTCTCAACTGGAAATCACAGCCCCCCTGGGGGACTGCATCGTGTGCAGGAAGGGAAGAGAGAAGATAACACCCAAGACAAAGCACCATCCACCACTGAGCATGCAGTCATTAACACCTGGACAATCCAGAGTAACTTGCGTATCTTGAATATGGTTTCACAGAAGCAGTCGTTTGGTCAGTACCACAAAGCATCGTGTCACAGAACAGGAAATGATAGCAAGAGTTCTCAGCAGTCAGAGGATGACGTAGCACCATGTGTGTTTGGGGAAGTCTAAAAAGAACCGCTAATGATAAAATGAAAAGAAGAAATAAGAGCTCTGGACAAGTTCATTTGTTCCCAGTTCCTCTCTGCTGGGTGGACATTAGGGTCTGGTGGACTGAAGTACTGCTGAGAGACTGCTGGAGTCAGTGTGTGTCCACAGCGGTAGTGGGGATCTAGGTGTATAGTGGTCAGTGTATGCTGGAAGGTCAGTGGTGTTTCCATGGTGACAGTGCTGCTGAGTTTGTGTCTCCTCTTCACTGTGCTTCATGTCACTGAAGGTGAGTGTGAAATTCTCTCTTAATGCTGAGTGACATGAAACTACATTTTATATGAAACTGTACATTTATGTGTGAGTCGGTGAGTCTTTCTTGTCTTTCCTCTCAACAGAATTTGATTCATTGTTTGCTTCACAAATAATTATTGGTCACTCCTACATTTTGTGACTTAATTTTAAATACACAATAATGCTTCTAAAGGATTATCCTGATTATCTTAATTTACTGTTATGTGTTTCTGCAGGCTGCACTCTGAACAAAGAGTAGTAGAAGAACATTACATATCCAAACATATGTAGGAGACTCTGTACAGCTGCCCTGTTCCTGCACAGACCCACAAATCAGACCTGAGAGTTTCACCTGGCAGAAACAACAAAACTCCAGTTATACAGAGATCTCTAGTGAGAGTGAACAGTACAGAAACAGAGTTCAGCTGGGTACTGCTCACTCTCCAGGAAATCTCTCTCTACTCATATCACACCTGACTGAAGAGGATGAGGGAGACTACAGGTGTTTTATTAATGGCAGTGAATACACAGACATGCAACTCACTGTTACAGGTAAAAGGCATCACATCTCTATTTCTACTGACTTAACAAAACTCATTTTATACTAAACTGTATGTTGCTTTTTTAAACACGCATTGCAAATGTCTTTGACATCTCCTTGTAGGTCAACACTATTAACATTCTAAAGATCACCATGGAGTTGTATTTCTTAGTCACATGACTATTATGATTACATGATAGTTTATTTGAACTGTGTGTCTATAATGATTTGCTTTGGTTCCTGTGTGTTCCACTGACTGCACATCCACAGCTGGACAGATGAATCTACAGGGTTATGTGGGAGGGTCTGTTCTACTGCCCTGCTCCTGGACTAGACTACACACCAAAGCACACACTCTTAAATGGACCTTCAGAGACAAAGAAATCTACCCCACTGACCAGACTCAGCGTTACACAGGCAGAGTTCAGCGGCTCAGTTATTCTCCAGGAAATCTCTCTACTCATATCACAGCTGACTGAGCAGGATAAAGGAGCATTACCAAAGAAAAAGGAGTGTTGAGAGGGCGAGCAGAAAGGTGACGGTTCTCTCTCTCTCTCTCTCTCTCTCTCTCTCTCTCTCTCTCTCTCTCTCTCTCTCTCTCTCTCTCTCTCTCTCTCTCTCTCTCTCTCCACACTTTCACTACAAACTCTACTCCAGTGACCAAAGTCCACACTACACCAATACCATCAAGCACCTACTGGAACACACAACACAGAGACCCCAGATAAAGGTAAGAGGTTATAGTTCTTTTGTGTTTTGATAAGATGTGAAGATACAATGTGAAAGCTCGGCTGTGTCTTTAGTGAAATAGTAACATTTATTCCCATTTTATTTGTTACACATGCACACATTTTCTCTCTCTCTCTCTCACACACACACACGTTCCCTCCTTATTTATATTTTCCCACTTACAGATTCAGATTCTGCCAGCATGTATCACTTCATCCTCATTCCTGTTCTGCTGCTGCTTTTAGGAATTGGAGTTATCTACTGGAGATACAGAGGTACACACACACACACACGTTGTGCTTACTGTGCCTCATTCTGTCTGGTTTCATTCTGTAGTTCAGAGATGTGGGCAGAGTGAGAGCAGAGACGTGAGGACACAGGTGAGTACACACTCCCCCTTAAGACTGACAGCACGCTGTGTTCGCTCTATTCTAGCTGAACCCATATGGTTCATTAACATGCTTGCACACAAAAGCCACCTCAAAATGCAGGACACAGGCAGGGTAGCATGCTTTTCTCAGCTGTTACATCACTGAACACTGCCCCATTTTAAAGGGTCTTTTCAGCTTTCTTCCTTCATTCTGAAGGTACAAATGGTCTATTCTGTCAGACTTTCAATTTATCACACCCACAGTCCATGTTTACATGTACAGTATAAGGCAGATGTTGTTATCAATATCATCTCACATGTTTATCAGTATGACAGCATGTGTGCTCTCAATCAAACCCATGACTCTCGTGTTACCAGCACCGTGCACTACCTGTCTACCAGGTGAGCAGATAAGCAGGAGATGGATTACTGGATATTGTACAGAGAACTTCACACTGACACCTGTTATAATTGTGAACTTGTATAGAAATATATATATATGTGTGTGTGTGTGTGTGTGAGTATTAATGTTTATATTTTCTCTGCAGGATGATGTAATGTACTCCACTCTAGCGCACAGTAACACAACCAGAACAGCAAAGGTCAAAGACACTGCAGATAAAAGAGAATATACCACCATTAAACTTAACTAATACACACACACACAGTCATTAATTCTACATAGTTTTCCTTTTATATTCATTTAAATTTAAAATAAACAAATAAACAAAAGTTCTGAATTAACTCAGTGTATTTTTTGGTTACTGATAGTTTCCTGGCAATTTTCTTACACACGGCTTCAAAGTGTTTAACGACCAATCCAAGCACACGGTGTAGTTTAGCACAAGAAGAGGCTTCGCACGTGTCTATGATGATGGTGTAGGACACAGCATGGGCTGATGAAGGTAGTGGATGCAGTGTGGCGAGGTGATGTCATTGGTGGGCGGAGTTTGATAAATGCTAATGTATTATCTGCACACTGCTTATGTCTGTTTAAGATGGAGATTATGTAGGTATGGCAGGTGCTGGAGTCTCAGTTAGAAAATCCATAAGTTTATAGCTCATTTATGTACGTTTGTTTTGTGAAATTCATAGAATGGTGAATGATTAGTTTTCTTTGAGCTGTTAGTCACAGTTTCAGTTCCCACTGCTTCAACAAGTGATGGCTGCAGAGCTCCATTTTTTAAGGCCTGCTTTTGTGATGCGAGGAGGTAAAGCAGGATGTGAGGAAGAGTCATGTTACACACAACAAACATTTACTGTGATACACAAAAGACATCTAAGTGGTTAGCAGGCTAAGCGGGTTTAAACATCGACAACACTTATACTCAGACACAAGACTTATATACATGCATACTAATGACACACAATAAGGAGCAGGTGTGAAACACAGGGCGGGCATAGCCATACAGATAAACACACACACACACACACACACACACACACACACACACACACACACACACACACACACACACACACACACACACACACACACACACACACACACACACACATGTTTGGGGGGAGGGGCCATACCATCACAGCTTTCCTAACAAAGGTTCACCAACCCCAGGAAGGAGGCAGGACGCAGGAAGTGTTTATCTGTGCAAACCAAGAATTAGAGTTATAACATTAGTGTAGTTCAAATCACTTGCAGATTTACAATGAATCCACTTACACAAATATGGTAGTCAGAAAATGTAAACTGTGCACAAAAACTGTAAACTGTAAACTTGTACAGCACTTTCTTAAACCCAGTCTATAAAGAGCTTTACAGGGAATAGAATGAATAATAAAGCTTATTACATCCTGAGATCTATCATCTTATTTGCAAAAATTAAAAAGAAAAATAAATTAAAGTTGAACAATTTAAATAATACAATGCAAAATTAAATTAGGAATTAATAATTTAAAGTAAAAGGCAATTTACATGATTAAGTGATTATAAATAGACAGCACATTATAAATAAGAAAAGGGAAGACCTTACACACAAAGCACTTAACGCATTATGAATGTTCAGAACATTTTGCATCCATCAAGTCTTTATGGGCACTTGTAATACCTTATAGCATTATTTTAAAAAGATTTTGTAGTTTAAAGGATTAAAGGGTTAAAGGTTATGATTTGAAGCTTCAGTGTCTCACTCTGTCTGGGTCAGAACTGCTCTTTAAGGATAAATCCTGCATGAGTTCACATGCCAGCGTTTCTCCAGGATCGCTCTGATGTGCTGCACTCATCTGTAATATTAATCTGTTTCAGAAGTGTCAAATTATTGGCATACATCAAGCAGAGAAAACATCTAAGGAGATTGCTGAAACTAGTAGAATCAGATTAAGAACTGGCCAATGCCTTATTAAGTGAAAGGACAGTGGGAAAACATCATCTTCAAAGAAGGAATGTGGTCGGAATGAAATCTTGAATGATCGTCCTCGGCAATCACTTAAACGTGTTGTGAAATCAAATCATAGAAAAACAACAGTAGAACTCAGAGATATATTTAATAGTGAAAGTAGGAGCATTTACACACGCACAATGCGAAGTGAACTCAAGGGATTGGGGCTAAACAGCTGTGTAGCCTTAAGAAAACCACTTGTCAGTGAGGCTAACCTGCAAAAATGGCTTCAGTTTGCTAGGGAGCATAAATATTAGACTCTGGAGCAATGGAAGAAGGTCATTTGGTCTGATGAGTCCAGATTTACCCTGTTCCAGAGTGATGGTTGCATCAGGATAAGAAGAGAGGCGGCTGAAATGATGCATCCATCATGCCTAGTGACTAACGTACAAGCCTGTGGGGGCAGTGCTATGATCTGCGGTTGCTGCAATTGGTCAGGTCTAGGTTCAACAACGTTATGTTCCCAAAGAATGAGGTCAGCTGACTATCTGAATATACTGAATGACCAGGTTATTCCATCAATGGACTTTTTTCTTCCCTGATGGCATGGGCATATTCCAAGATGACAATGCCAGGATTCATCAGGCTCAAATTGTGAAAGACTGGTTCACCAGCATGAGACATCATTTTCACACATGGATTGGCCACCACAGAGTCCAGACCTGAACCCCATTGAGAATTTTTGGGATGTGCTGGAGAAGACTTTGCACAGTGGTCCAAATCTCCCATCATCAATACAAGATCTTTGAGAAAAATTGATGCAACTCTGGACAGAAATAAATGTTGTGACTTGCTTGTGGAAATGATGTCACAGCGAACGCATGCCGTAATCAAAGCTAAAGGTCGCCCAATGAAATATTAGAGTGTGTGACCTTTTTTTTGGTCAGGCAGTGTATTTTCTCAATGATTCTTGAAACTTGGTGCTCAAACAACCAGAGCTGAAATCTAAATGTCTTTATATGCCTCATGTCAGCCACAATTCCAGGGTGTTTATACTCTAATAGAAACACCTAGTATGTCCACAGTTAGAAAGTACAGCCTATCTGTTGCCATGAATATTTTGTGTTAGAGATCCACTATTTTATCACTGGTCAGTTTCTGACCACATGACCCAGGCACCTTGGACTAAATATGGGGAGATTAAAATAAAGCACAAACAGAACGTCATATTTTATTTCTGAGTGTTTCAGGTCTGTGATCTATTAGTGTTGCATCAGTGGGTTCAGATTCATATTTTAGATGACAATAGAATTCCATATTTGTCTAGTTGACTGTATTTTTATTCATAGTACGATAGTTATTGGTACAGACCAGTCACTAAGGGTAGTCAACATTTCATGCATACTATAAATATACAAGAGGTTGGTTTACCTGTTACTTGGAGTTGGACCTCTATAAGATGATGAATGCTGATGCAACACCTGTACTGTCCCCCGTCCTCTTTAGTCAGACCAGATATGAACAGAGAGAAATTTCCTGGAGCAGTAACCAGCTGAATTCTATCAGTGTAACAGTTTGTCTGGTCAGTTGACTAGATGACTTTAAATTCTTTATAAAAAAAACCCCTCCATCTGACAGTCTTTGGCTCGGCCAGCAGTTCAGTTTAAGATCTTCATCAGTTTTATTAAAATATGAATGGATTATAAAAATCTTGTATTTGTATTTGCACATACTCATTCAAGGTTACCGAGCACTAAATTATCCACTAGGTGGTGCTACTGAGAAAGAAATACAGTAGGGATACTGTGACGGTGGCATTTTGCATCAGTAACAATGTGTATCCTTGTTAAACCTTCGCTGATTTATTACTTTTGTTTTTTAATGCCTTATCTTATTTTCACAAAACAGATTAAATGTATTACTGCACAAAATCACACCCCCAATGAGCATTCATCTTTGACTTTTTGATATGAAGCATTATCTAGTGCTCGAGTCACCTGTTCTTGCGCTGCTCTGTCACTGGGTTTTAACATTTTTCCACGACCACAGGATGTGTCTTTCCACATGGTTGTTTAACAAATGAGAAGCTACTCACTGTCACGGAACGCTCGCCTCCCGCCAGGCATGCGGTTTGGCCAGCCACGTGCAGAGGGAAGACTTTCATTTGTGGCCACAATTAAAAGGATTTTTATGGTAGGCTCCACTGTAAGCCTCATTGTCAAGCATCCCAATAATAAGAGTTTTAGGGAGCAGTCCGAGGAAGAGGTTTTCTTGGGTGCACACACGACCCCCGGATGGTAAACTGAAGGTTTTCATACAAACTCTGTCGATGGCGGTGGCGCTTAAAAGAGCCAGTGCGTGACCTAATTTAACAGCTGGTGAAACAGACACTTTTTTTCACAAACAGAGAAGCCATGAGTATTTTTATAACGTAATCGTCGGCTCCTTCTTTCATTAGACAAAACTCATCTTTACTCCTCACCATTTTAATTTTCATATCAACGCCGTTCAGTAAAAGTTTATCCTGAAAAAATATGTCAGAATGAATGTGTCCGATCAAGTCAAAGGTTTTACTTTAGGCGCTGAAAGCGGCTCTGGTCCTTAGTCCAAATTTATGCCCTGTCGGGTCCGTAGCCTCCATATGTCCTTCTATGTCTCTGTAAAACAGCCCGGCAGAAAACTGTTTCCAGAGTGTCCCTGCTATAATTCAAAAGACATTCAATGACGGCTCTGTAGGGGTACGTGTTACTCGCTTGGTTGATGAAACGGTCACCCAACATAACATCCACTTGTGAAAACAGACGCTATAGGATAGTTTACCACGCCGACCTTAGCATCGTTAGCAATGTTACTCCCGTCGAGGTTCGTGATTTTACATCTTAGATGTAAAACGGTGTTATTCAAGCCCTGATAATCATCACCATTGACTGCCACATAAAATTCGATCGGAGAATTGTCGGTAATGGCTGAAAGCAGTGGGATGTCTACGTATGTGTACTTTTCGATACTTGTTTGGGTGTAAGGTAATGTGAAAATGTCTAGTTCCAACTTGGTGCAGACGGTCGACAGACTATGCAGGAAGGCCATAGCGTTAGAATGTGTTCTGTTTTCTTCGTTTGTTAGAGGAAGAGGATGAAGAAAGCTTGTTGCTTCTTCGTCTGTTCTTTTTCACGCAGACCTTACTCTTGGTGATCTTGTTTTTTATTTATTGATATCGCTTATGAGAGATTTGCTAACAGGTACGTAGTGTGGCTTGTCATACATTAAAGTGATTTTTTCATTGTTCTTCGCAGTTATATGTACACATCTCAGCAAAGGAACAAAACTGTCCCCTACTCTCTGATATTCTTTCATATCCGTGTATATGAACATGGTGTAAAACCCCGCGTGAATGTCGGCAGGGAATGGCGCTTCTGGCTCGTCACGTGTGAGAGGTTTATGATCCAGCCCCAGAATGTGTGAATGTGCGAATTTTGTGTTTCACGGGTTGTTAGATCAAGAGATAAACTTTTTATCTCCTTATTCATTTCCTTAACCAGATGTTCTATACTATTATAATACCCATGGTTCAGAAGACATGTAAATACCATGCCATTTTCTCCTTCTGCAGAGTGTTTAACAAAAAAGACACTTTCCATGTCCAGCTCCTTCAGCGAGTACCGTGTGTGGGTATTGTACCTCGGTGAGTGCGACCTCCCATCCACCAACTCTATAGGCTTCAGAAATTTGGTTGTGTAGCACGAAATCTTATTATCGGGGTAAATGTCTTTGGAGGCGTTGCTCAGTATAGTCACGTAGAATCCGCTCTCTTCCATGGTAATTGGATTATAATTTCATTTTGATTTAGCACCCCACCTTTTAACCTTTCACAATGTTAAGGACGTCCTCGGCCGGAATCCAGGAGTTAAATGTATTGGGCCACCCAACCCACCTGATCAAGCACATATTTTATCGGTTCCTAGTTTGTTCAGATATATTTTTTTCTATTTTAAAGGCTTTATCTTTTCCCACTAAAATATTTTGCAGCTCCTATTCATAAAAGGTCCCATCTACATTTTCCCCATCGAAATTCCGTAATTTGATATGGGAGGGTCTCTCCTTAGACATTCAAAAACGGTAAAATATTCAAATATTCATCCGTAAAGTTCCGCTCGTATCCTTTCTCACAATGTCTTTTTAATCGTGAAATTCTGACGGTATCGCCGACTCTAAACTTTAATCTTTTTGTCCCGTCCCGGTAGCAAAGCGATTGACGTTATGTTTTTTCATTAATGTTTTGAAGCTTTTATTAAAAATTATTTCCCTTCATCAGGCTGAAGTTTTTTAGGAACTCTGCCTTCTTTTAGAATCGATACAAAGGCTTTGGTAACCTCGGCACCTGTTTTGTTTTTCATCACGCGTACCCAAGCATACTTGGAAAGTATATCTATACACGTTAGCATAACTTTCATGTTCCCGTTATGTTGGTCATGTCCACCAAATTGGCCTGCCATTGTTCATCTATGTTTTTTACAATGACTCTGTTTCTTTTAAATTTTATACAGATTGGTTTATGTAGTGTGTATGCATCCTGAGCTGCTAACCAGTTTTTTATTTCCTTATCACCAACCCGTTTACCGCTTTCATCCACCACGGACCTTTGCAGACTCTCGACCCCTCCATAGGATCCCGGGTTTGAAGGAGTGTAGTAAATATTTTTCAGCAGATGTTTATAATATATAATAATAACCATTAAAGTATGTCATATGTAATAATTATGTCATACATTATAATAATAGTTAAGCATGTCATATATAATAATAACCATTTGAGATTTACATGTGCAGCCATGTTTAATACTGAAGGCCTTTATCATGTGTGTTTCTGCAGGCTGCATGTTGGTAGAGAAAAAGAAGACAGACTACATCACTGCATACACAGGAGACTCAGTACTGCTGCCCTGCTCCTGTACTGACGGACACACCAAACCTGAGAGTTTCACCTGGAAGAAACACAACACAAACAGAAACTCATGGGATGTGATCTCCAATGAGAGTGAACAGTACAGAAACAGAGTTCAGCTGGGTACTGCTCACTCTCCAGGAAATCTCTCTCTACACATATCACACCTGACTGAGGAGGACGAGGGAGTCTACAGGTGTTATTTTAACCAGTGGAAATATAAAAACATCAAACTCACCATTAAAGGTAAAACACTGTTTTTATCCAAATCCAACTGTAATAATGGTTGTATGAATAAATGTATCTCAATAAATCCAGCTCTAGGGTTTTCTTAGATATACACTAGCAAAGTCTTGGTTGTCTGAGTTACTTGTAGACTTATTGCTAAGTCATGTTTGGTGTTACCAAATGGTAAAAATATCTTGTCCTGTGTAAGTAAGAGTTTCATTACTTTAACACACTTACTCTGTAAATTGTCGCCTAGGCAGGTTTCAGCTCATCATTCTGAAAACTGCACAGTGTGCAGATCATTAATGTAGGTGGACCAGCTGGATCAAAATCACTAATGTGTTCTTATTTTAGATTTTTGATTTGAAAAGTAGGTAATGCTCTGCTATGACAAGTTGCAAATAGACATACACAAAAGTTTGACAGTCAACTCTGATGTCAAGTTGATATATGAAGTGACATATTTAGAGTTTTTGTTAATGTAATTATTTACCCCATCGTACTTACCTACAACCAAGGACAGAGGTGAAGACAAAGGTTTAATGCACATAAAACTTAAAAAAATGATCTGCTTTCAAATTAAGCCTGTAAATACAATTTATATTATGAAGAGCATCCTCTTATGCAAAGCCTAGCATGTGTTATGTTCAAATGTGTAACTAGGTTCCTTAGTTCTAATATATCCTGCTTTCTCACAGCTTTTCCATTCAGTCAGCCTAACTTTGGGTTTAACCTACTAAATGTGTGGTGCAGAGACTGGATACTTTATGTAACCCACCTTTTCTGTCTACATTGCGTTCTGGCAGTGTTAAGATCATGAGGCAAGAGGCAGTATTGGATCTTTTACTGTGATGACACATAAACATGTATCAATCAACTGTGTGTGTGACAGGCTTAACCCCCCCCCCCCAGTTCTGTTGATAAAAACCTTTTTTTTAAATTTGGAACTCCAAGTTGCAATATTGTATTTTATTGTAGGCGACTATTGTATTGTATTGTAATTGTTAACTTAGCACAACATTGTCCCATAACTAACATAAGTAGCCTAATGTAAAAATTAGATGGGTGATCATGAATGATCAAACATTAGAAACAGAATATTAAAATATTCAAAACAACAAGCTGATTACAATAAACATTTAGACTTAACTGATGCTTCCATCCAAAGCAACTTACAACTATAACCAAATACAACTTGAATAATTGAGTGCCTGGAGCCCAACAGTGGCAGGGTTTGAACCAACAACTTTCCAATTACATGTCAAGTACCTTAACCACCTAGCTTATGTTACCTCCAAAATTACACAATATCAAGACCACCCACAATCACCGGATTTTGCTCCACTCAGGCAAAAAAGGAGTGATGTGGCAGTTAGATGTGACAGACGCTTAAGTCTTCAAAAATATGAGAATGGTGTAACGTTGAGCAGTAAGGAGGCGGACGCATGTGCTGAGAGGAGCGAGATTTAATAGGGGAAAATCCAAAATCAGGGTCATTAAAGCAGTCCAGGGTCACAGAGCCGACATGGAGAGTACTGGGAAACATTACAAAACAAAAACACACAAAGGCTAACTAGGGAAGCAGGCTAGTAACTAAAGCTAGGAAACACAAAGGACTAGGAAACACAAAGACACAGAGTACAAAGAAACAAGGATCAAACATTCAAACATTAATTCAAAACGAAACAAACAGTCAAACCTCTGAACAAACAAACAATAAACAACAACGACCAAGGCACACAGCAGGGTTTAAATACATGAACTTAGAAATGAGGGACAGGTGTACGCAATCACTGTGAGGACAAAATGAAACTATGGAACGGAACAAAACAGAAGACATGGAAAACACGGAACATGGAGGGGACTGATCGTGACAAATGGGAATCTAATTGGAATGGGAATCTAACTGGATCATCTCTATAAGTTTCCATTTCTGTTAAAATTGTTCCTACTCAGACCTTTGCCTGTATAGACACAACACCAAACCCCTCACTAAACACAGACAAACTCAGGGAGGCGAGGTGGAAAACTGAACAAAGACGAGCACTTCAATAATGTGATCAGTATCATGTTGGATGTGGTAATTGATCACTGGCTTGATATAAAGAATTCTAGTGCTTCCACACTGACGCTCTATCACAGAGTTATACATATATTGTCTGATCTTTCTTTGACTGGTAGACTGGTGTGGCATTAGAGATCAATCACCATTTTATTAGTAACAAAATAAAACACTCTATTTAAGGACCAGGCCAGAACACTTTCAACACAGTGTCATTGTCAAAGCGTTCATTTATAACAGAGTCATATGTTTTTTTTATTTCAGCCTCCCAAGCCAGTGTCAAGAACAGGAAGGTACTACATGGTTTGAGGTGTTCACATCTGTTCAGTTTTCGTAGTAACTCATGTACCGCAACCGCCCTCAGTCTGTGTTTGCAACTCCCTCATCACCAGTTTACTAGTGTTTCCTATGTCTCATCTTTGCTACACTATTTATTCTTTCTGGTTCCATTAATTCCCTGTCAAGTATTATCACTGTTCTATCGCATGTACTGAGCAATTCCCTGGTGTGTTTATATCTGGCTATTACCCTGCCTGTTTCACTTTACAATTGTTGCTTAATCCGCTACAAATAAAACTCGGCTGTCCGCAAGCATCTGGCCTGTTCTAAGATGTCACACCTCACTTGGTAAGCAACATCTGATCATTAATGTTATATGCTGGACATGCCTGAAATACACTGAGCTACAAAGTCAGCAGTTATAAAGTTATATGATATTTCAACCAGTTCTGCCTCCACGGTCTGACGCCGTGACGGTATTGGTCATCAGCCCTGATTTTCCTCTGGGGGTATTGGGGTGGTTATAGTGGCAGTACTCATTCTCAGCCGACTCTGTCTCCTGGGGGGGTCTAGTTATGTTATTTTAACTGCAAACATATTTAAAACTTATGTAAAAAAACAAAAAAAACAAAAACAAAAACAACCTATAGTCCTTGAATGAAGTGTTATGTCAACTAACCAACTGACAGTATTGTGTTATAAAGAGACTGCATGACAGCTGTCTGACAGAATCAGCCTTTATTAATGTGTATTTAGTGTCACGGAACGCTCGCCCCTCGCGAGGCACGTGGTTTGGCCAGCCACGTGCAGTGGGAGGACTTTCATTTGTGGCCACGCCTACACACACCTGTACTTCGCTCCGTCTGTGTGTATTCAAACTCACGTCAGGGTGTGCGGCGTTGTTGATCGTTGTCTATGTAACGTGTTAATGTTTCTTCGTCATTGTGAAAGCGTATGCGTGTTCATCGTGTTTGTTTAAATGTCACTCGTTTCATGTTCATGTTATCGTTTGTAATACGTGTGAGTGCCGCTGTCATTTAAGTAATAAATGTTCGTATAACTATCATTGTTATAAGGATAGTCAATGTAATTAGAACAATGCTAAAAATCATATAATATTAAAGTAAATATTTATTACTCTAACAAGCAAATGTGGTGGAGTCTGACAGAAGGGTGTGTTTCTACAGGTTGAGTATTGGAACACAACAGGGAGACAAAACACATCACTGCACACACAGGAGACTCAGTACTGCTACCCTAGAGCTGCACAGACCTACACGCCAAACCTGCAAATTTCACCTGGAAGAAATGCAACCCAAACAGTAAAACATGGGAAGTGATCTCTAGTGAGAGTGAACAGTACAGAAACAGAGTTCAGCTGGGTATTGTTCACTCTCCAGGAAATCTCTCTCTACTCATATCACACCTGACTGAGGAAGATGAGGGAGATTATGATTGTATGCATAAGGAATATGAACAACTATACATCAGACTTACTTTTAAAGGTAAGTCATTTAGATCTGTATTCTTAGTGCATTGATAATCTCATAAATAAACTTTAGCAAATTAGTGTTACATTATACCTGTAGCAACTGTTACACCTATAGAGCACTCTTAGACTATCAAAGGCTATTATACTGGAGATAGGATGAATGCTACAAATCACTGGAGTAGTGTTTTCTCACTGATGTGACTTGTTAGGTGTTTGTTTGCAAAAGCACAGCTAAAACAAGTCCAGGGTAAATATACATTTCATCCATTTTTATAGGGGTGTATTTGTGGTTAAAGTGGTCTTGTACTTTAAAAATACTTGACTGGGATTTAAATTATGACTTAATCTTCTGGAAACAATCCATAATGTCACTGACCCTCATTTTGTCTTTCATGTTATTTCTAAAGTGCATAGTTGGACTATGACAGTATCAATAAACTGCCAGTGTAAAATTGTTTCCCAGCCACACTACATCTTATACACCCAAAGTGACAGAAATGTCCTGTTTTTGATTCATTGCTTAGTTCAGTTGTCCAAATAACTATTTTATCTATTTTACCTCATAATGACATTTTTCTTAAAGAGTCATGCGTCCTAACTACGACCATCCACAAACAGTAAGTAGGAACTGTGTGAACTGAAACCTCAAACTACTGTGGTTGGGGAAATTCTGTTTTGCACTGGCACTTTGATATTGTCATAGTCAGGACATGTCAAAATGTATGAAAGATACAAATTTGATGTAAAATGTATTACTTCACAAAATGACAGAAATGCACTGTTTTTGACTTAGCATCTTGTACTAGATGTGCTCCCCATTGTCCAAATACATATGTTTTACCTCAAAATTGTATTTTTTATTAACTTTCATAAGTCCAAAGTGATGTGTCCTAAGAAAGTACCAGCATCAAACTATTTCTCAGTCACACTAGTATGACCAAAGGCTATACCCAAAATGACAGAAGTGATCTGTTTTTGACTCATCTCACCCAGTATTAGATGTTTCACCTGAAAATGACATTTTTCTTCATGTGTCCTGACTATGACACTGTCAATAAAGTGACAGTGCAAAACTGTATTTCCCAACCACAGAAGTCCAATTACAGGCTATATACCCAAATTGACAGCTTTTTGGTCAACATACAAAACAAATTTAAAATATATATTTTAAATACTTTTAATACTTCATTGGGAATTTTATTTTGACATAATTTGATTTGTTTTGTGGCCGTATCACGATGCTCAAGAGGGATAATTCCATTGCATTAGTGTTGACTCTAATATAACATCATTACTTGGAAAGTCAACACTTTATTATAATTAGATTTAAACAACTTTTGCACTGATGAGCTTGTTCACCTGCCCCCCAGTCAGGCGCAATCTCATGTCTACTAGTGTCACGAATGTAAACCACCCTGAATGTTCCTATACACATTTATAATGGGTCAGTACTGTAGCCAAACTTGCAAACACAAGTAGTACTAAAGCAGTACACCATCTTATGCTAACAAAAACATCTCCCTCTCCAGGAATCTCAACAACAGAATTTACATCAAGATTTGATGGCAAAACAAGTGCAAAGGCTCCAGCTGACGCTTCCACTACTGGCAGTGCAAAGACTCTGACTGACGGTAACATGCATTTACAGCATATCAACAAGGTCTCCTAATATATTAAAAAGCAATTAAAATGCATGTTGTGTAAAAACACAAATACACATAACATTTGCCTTCAGATGTGGAAAACCCTGCTGGTGATCTATTATATATCCTCATGACTACTGCTGTGGGAGTTGTCCTCCTTCTGGAGATAGAAAGAAGGACACACACGCACACGCGCGCACACGCACGCGCACGCGCACACACACACGCGCACACACACACGCGCACGCACACACGCGCACACACACACGCGCACGCGCGCACGCGCACGCACACACGCGCACGCGCGCACGCGCACGCACACACGCGCACGCACACACGCGCACACACACGCGCACACACACACGCGCACACACACACGCGCACACACACACGCGCGCACACACACGCGCGCACACACACGCGCGCACACACGCGCACGCACACACGCGCACACACACACGCGCACACACACACGCGCACACACACACGCGCACACACACACGCGCACACACACACGCGCACACACACACGCGCACACACACACGCGCGCACACACACACGCGCGCACACACACACACGCGCACACACACACACGCGCACACACACGCGCACACACACGCGCACACACACGCGCACACACACGCGCACACACACGCGCACACACACGCGCACACACACGCGCACACACACGCGCACACACACACACGCATGCATACAAGTTGTGGGTCACACTGTCTTGTTTTCTAATGTAGTCCAGAGACATGGACAAACGAGGCTAAGAAAGTGGCAAACAGAAGAGAAGAGAGAGCAGGAGACACGTGAATGCTCACATACCATCCACTGTAACATAAGAAAAACAACCTCCACATCATTACTGACACATGTCCTTCAAGGTCAAATCTTCCATTGTGTGTGTGTGTGTGTGTGTGTGTGTTTGCATGCTTACAGACTCTGGAGACATAAAGCAGACAGCATTCTGTAGTGACAGTGCATAATAGTTCAAAGTATATTTACCAATAAAACAAATTTGATACAATGAATAAAATATTAAGTACACAGGACATCATAAGATAATGCAAACATAAAATATATCAAGCCATGAAAAAGTAATGCAAACATTTGTATGTGCACAAGCTTTGAGGTGATTAACTATATAAACTGCATTTAAAAACTAAACTTGGAGGAGTTTGAGAATAAGAGTGAGGGGATAATATGTCTGTTTTTTTCTCTCCTTTACATCAGACTCCACCCCCTTTGCTTTGTAATGAGCATGTGTGTCTCCTATATGGTTTCACAGATGCAGCATCATGGTCAGTGTGGGTTGTGGGATACATCACAAAGGAAGAAACAACCAGAGTCCTCACAGGTCAAAGGACATGATGGCACTGTGTGTGGTTTTGTATGTCTCCGTAAAGCTGGTGATGTGAACTTGAAAAGAAACATAAGAGCTCTGGCCAAGTTAATTTGTTCCCAGTTCCTCTCTGCTGGGTGGACATTAGGGTCTGGAGTACTGAAGTAATGCTGTGAGTTCTGGAGTCAGTGTGTGTCCACAGTGGTAGTGGAGATCTGGGTGTAGAGTTGTCAGTGTGTGCTGGGAAGTCAGTGGTGTTTCCATAGAGACAAGGATGCTCAGTTTGTGTTTTCTCTTTACTGTACTTCCTCTCACTAAAGGTGAGTGACATGAAACTGTACATATATGTGATAATCTAAAAATGTTATTAAAGTGAGTTGAATCATTCAAGATTTATTTGGCTGAATTAGAATCATAACCTGGTTGGTCTTAGAATGAAAAATATGATTTAAAGGTCCAGAATGCAAACAGACTATATCTTTGCATGAAGTAAAGTTTATTAATCAAAAATAAATCAAAAAGTCAAAAGATGTTATTTCAGAAAATGAAAAGATAGGTTGGGGAAAATGAACGGAAAAAAGAAATACAAAATAAATTGGTAAAAAGAGCTGGGAAAAGTTAAAGAGTAGGGCTAATTCTGTTGGAGCGCTTGGCACAGGACAAGGTGCTTTTTATAGCCTGCCATGCTCGTCTGAAGAAGATGCGTACTCTCTTCAACCTCTTGCATTCTGAGCCTTTATATTTGAAATAAAAGTATAATTTTTAAACTGGTGTCCATGGAGTGGATGTATGTAAACTCTGATTATTGATGTGGTGCTTTGATGCTACTCACCAGCTGGGGTGTTCTCCACTTTGACTGCCTCTGTAATAGATTCCCCTACTCCACTCAGATCCTCTCTTACATCTACAGATGTTTATTTTTCCCAAAAATCAATACAAGTGCAATTACATAATAAAGTACAGGCACATATTTAATGTGAACAAACATCATGTCCTACTGTGTGTTCTTAATGGAAAGCTAGATTTATGCAAGAAAGTACATCTGCACCTTCTACATGGGCGCTGTGGTCCAAAGAGCAAATCTCTCCCATTGATTCTGTGATCATAAAGTGTTCAGCAGTTCTGCTCCGGATGGCACAAACCTCCTTACAGTCCTCCTGTTTCTTGGGTGAGAAATGAGAAATAATCAGTGATGAATTGTAAAGGAAATGAATCATCCATTGACCACACCTCGGCAGTGGAAACTCCACTAATGCACAGCATATTTTGGACTGCCATGTGTACAAGTCAGGAAAGTGTGAAGGCTAAATAAATAAAACTAGATACAGTCTATATAAATCATTAAAATTATAGTATAAAATGATGTAGACACTTACACTTTCTCCCAGACTGGCCGAGTAATGCTGCTTAAACCCAGCAATAGTAGCAGTGTCTCTGACTCTTGTGTCTTCTGATAATGATATTAGTAATGAAGTTGTCCCTTGGCATCTAGAAAGGGCAGAAGAAAGCTCTATTGTACTGAACAATAATAAAGCTGTTTCATTTCTTTTAAAAAGTCATAACAGTTTGCTTATGTTTTTGGACAACTTAAAAAAACACCCTTTAATTTTTAAGAATTAAAGATTTATTCCTAACAAGTAATTGAATATGAAATGAAAATTGTGTTGCAATCAAAGCCTAATTTTCTACAAAACAAGGCTTATTTTACATGCTGCATTTGTACCCCAGTTTCATATCTCTATATGGAAAGGAGCAATCAACGCCTGTAGACTTTATTGTTTTATATAGTTATTATGTAACAGAACAAATGGCCACCCGTAGCTCAATTTCTTCTACAAATGTTAATAAATGTGAATCAAAATTTGGCTGTTGTCCGAAAGTGCATAATGGCCACACTAGTGGTCTTACAGAGGCTTTCCCTTGTCTCAGTCAACGCATTTCATCTAATGAAGGTCGGTTACCCGAATATTTTCAGCTACGTCCCCTTTTATTTATCAAGGTTTCCTTTTGTTAGTTCATTCTCTATTCAATTATTCCGCATTTTAAAATATTTGTGCGGTCCGTTAAATTAAACAGCTGAGACGGCCCGAGTGCCGCAGGTCCCACAAACTCCCTTGACGTAGACAGACGTTTATTAGACGAACACGAATAACGAACACAGTGGCGCTCACACGAAACAAGCAAGATGAACATGAGCAACGTTGAACACAGCTTACAAACATAAAGTGCACCACGTACGTAACCATTAGCGAACACAGACCGACAGAGATACACACATCAACCGGGGTTTAAACACACACAGACATTAGGAGAATAACCCGGTGCAGGTGTGTGTGACTACACAGTCGTGGTTTCACACAAGACCTTGAACTCCCATTGCAGGCGGCGGGCGGTACCACGTGACTAGTGGGGAGCGGAGCTCACTATCAGCCCACTAATTAGTTCTCCGTTCAGTCAAAAGTTCTCCATCATTAAAATGTATGTTCTCATTTTAAATTCGCATATTGGCTACTTGTTTATAATACGATTCCCTTATCAAATATTTAGTATCTAATTTGGGAAAAAAAACTGCCTTTGTAGATAAAACTAAATTCTACTTACGTTTTGTTTTCGTTTCTCAGTATCTCTTATGCTTGAAGAATTGTTTGTAGTCTCTGTTGATGTTTTGTCTAAAATGATCGTCATCGGCAAATCCACTCAATAAACTGATCTGGGGTCAGAAATAGAATGACACACATTATGACATAATGGAGCACTAAATTCTGTTCAGTGGCTGTTTAGAACAATGACAGAAGTGCAGCTGAAATGACATTATAGTCTAATTTTATAAATCACATTTTAAAATCATTTCCCCCTCTTTATGCTATCATTTTGTTATCAGGCTCAGATTAAAAAATCTAAATAAAGTAAATATAACCTATACATGTAAACTATATATTAATTAATTAGTAATCATTCCACATAGGTACAATTCACTCACTCTGTATTCGTTATAATCCAAAGCAATTTGAACACTCATTAAGGATCAAAATGCAACCTAAACAACAACAATAATAATAAATTCTTAAGAAATTATACAATAATTTCTGTAAAGCAGTTCAAGAACGTATCTGTAACACGAGATCGAACCCAGATCAGGTAAGTGATGACACTACTAGCCTACTGGGTGAACAACCATGCTCTAACAAGGGTGGGTCCCTGTGCAGAACAGTTAGATCTTGGATCACGTTTAAAAAAAGGAAAAAAAAACTAAACACCACGTCGAGTATGGAAAAAGGGAGAACAAAGGATGTGGTGGGAAGAAATGGCAATCCCACTGCACTGAGGAAAACCAAACTAAAACTTCCCAAACAAAACCAGAAAACGGAGGAACTTGAATGGCTAAGTGAAGCCTTGGGAGAGAAACAGACTCAATAGGGAAGGGGACATGTGAAAACCCAAACACCCTCACAGACAAGCAGTGAGGTGTAGCACGAGGGCTCACAGACCTCAATACCTGAAGTTACTGGCTAAGAGCTTAGCTCGAAACTTTAGCAAAGACCAAGCACTGAGTCATTGGGTCACTGGGCTTTTATAAGGTCTAACCCAGCTGTTGGGTGTTAAGCCTGATTAGTAGTCTGGTTGACTTAAGGCCTCCCTTTGGTGGCCGGAGGGGGCCTTGGCCTGGTGCCAACCCTTACAGTATCCTATATGAAGTGACCTGCATTAAGAAATTAATTGTTGATGTCACTTACTATTATTATTGGTAGTAGTAGTAGTAGTAGTAGTAGTAGTAGTATTTAGTAGGGAATCATTTTATGGTGTTGATTGGAGAATACTATTAAATACATTAATCTTACCATCAGTAGTAGTTGATGAAATTAATAACTTATAACCATCTGGAGATGTCATTGTTGTAGTAGGTTTAGTTGAAGCTGTTGGACTTGATGTGTCAGTGTCCACTGGAGTAAGATTTACAGGTTTATATGGAGCCTCTGCAAGAATAGAAAAGTGTGGTCAGTTATAAGTAAACTCTGTTTCTGTACTGTTCACTCTCACTGGAGATCACTTCCCATGTGTTTCTTTTTGTGTTGTATTTATATCAGGTGAAGCTCTCAGGTCTGGTGTGTATATCAGTGCAGGAACAGGGCAGCAGTACTGAGTCTCCTGCATAAACAGTGATCTCTGTGATTATGTGATGTTCCAGTGTACAGCCTTCAGCTACACCAGTTGAAGTCCCTCACTATCAATTTCTTCAGCACATGTGTATTTCAAATGATAAATTCAACATTGATTTTCTTTTTGACATGGCATAACTATCTCAAGCACACAGTGAATTGCTGTAAGCAGATTATTATTTGTAGAAAGCCTAATTATCTTTTACATACTTGTAAGTTACACTATACTATTACTTCCTTTAACTAGTAGAGGGATTGTTGAGAGTAAGATTTACTTCATCACAATATAACAATTGCTTACTTTGCTCTATAATACTCTAGCCTCAGTGTTGAAGCTGATATACATGAGATTTAACTACACCACAATATTACATTGATTTCAAGATTTATGACTGATGGCAGTCTAAAAAGCAAATCGTAATTGTTCAAATTCTACCTGGTCCCAACCCTTACAGTACTCCCGCCAGAAGGGGCGGCTCCTGACGTTCCAAGGCCAGCCACACGATCCCACCGAAAGCCTGAATGAGTTCACAGTCCAGGATGTGATAGGAGGGGACCCAGGGCCGCTCCTCAGGCCCGTATCCCTCCCAGTCCACCAAATACTGGACTCCACCATGAACTGGCTGGACGTCCAAGAGACGCTTGACCATGTGCACCGGTGCACCGTCCACCATATGCGGACCCGGCGGGTCGGAGGGGCCCACCGAACACAATACAGGCCTAAGGTGAGATACGTGGAAAGTGGGGTGGACATGCAACGATGGGGCAAGGGCAAGGCGATAGGAAACAGGGTTTACGCGGCGAAGAACCTTGAATGGCCCGATGTAGCGAGGGGCGAGTTTGCAGGTATAACCACGCAAAGGCAGGTCCTTGGCCGATAGCCAAACCCGCTGTCCCAGCTGATAAGTTGGCATAATGTTTTTGAGCAGCCGTAGCAGATAAGAGAGCCCTGCATGCCCTCTGCCAGGCCAAGCGGTAGCGCCTGACCGTCTGCTCAGCAGACCGGACACCCACATCAGCCTCCTGGTCGGCAAACAAGGGCAGAGCATAACCGTACTGGCACTCGAATGGTGACATGCCTAAGGAGGAGTGCCACAGGGTGCTGTGGGTGAACTCTGCCCAAAATAGGTGCTCAGACCAAGAGGATGTGCAGGAAGAGGCCAGACAGCGTAGGGAGTGCTCAAGGTCCTGGTTAACTCTCTCGGTCTGGCTGTTGGATTGGGAATGGAAGCCAGAGGACAAGCTGGCACTCTCACTGAGCATTACACTCCACATGCTTCTGGCTGAATTGTGCCTGGCACAGTGTAACCTCTCAGGTCTGGCATGCGGGTCAGTGCAGAAGCAGGGCAGCAGGACCGAGTCTCCTGTATAAGCAGTGACGTTCTCCATCTCCACGTTCCCTGCCAGACTGCAGACTGAACGACCACAGACACCCTCCATAAGCTCATGTAGACCCAACAGGAGGCCTTGCTAGTTTGGGGTAGGTTTTGCTGATTTCGATTTCAGATAAAAAAGCTAAAAGCTAAATGACACCACCCAAATGCTTTGACCCAGATGCTTCATCTGGAGTGTTTTTCTGCAGTGATCCCTACACTCTCAGAATGGAGAAGTGAGAAAAGATTGTTCAGAGAGAGTTTTATGTATTCTGTGTGTTAACAGCTGAAGTAAGTTCATAGCTGCAGTTTTATCTAAAATTAAAATTGTCATCTACTACCTCAGTGCTGACTGCTTGCAACCCTAATGGCATTCATTACAACATGGTGGTGCATTTGAGTAACATCTGGTTAAAGTATTGCTCTAAACATGGCTTAACACAGAAGGTCTGGAACAGTCAAAAGTTGTGGGTTCAGTCTAATGATGACATTATCACTGTGCTTGATAGAGATTTAACGGTGAGTACGGTGTCTTTATATTCTCTCCATTTAAGATAACACCTTTACACTCCCCCATCCCCTTCAGTCAGGTGTGATATGAGGAGAGAAAGATTTCCTGGTGAGTGAGCAGTATCCAGCTGAACTCTGTTTCTGTACTGTTCACTCTCACTGGAGATCATTTTCCATGTGTTTCTCTTAGTGTTGTGTTTCGCCCATGTGCTATCCAATGTGCAGCCTGCAGAAACGTGTGTGTTTTGTAAACGTCTGTGTGTGTGCGTTTGTGTGTGTGTTAACAGTTGTTAATGTGTTATTCCCACAAGATGATGTCACTTACTCCACTGTAGTACACAGTCAGAAAAGCAAACCAGCGTCCACGCCAATGGATAATGCAGATTATACAGAATATGCCAGCATCAAATTAAATTCAAATTAAGCACACACACACACACACACACACACACACACACACACACAAATGCAATCAAGCAAATGGAAAAAAAAAACAATCATACAAAAACATGGCTGGTAGCCAGTAAATAGCCAGTATTTTATTTGTTTCATCACTGTAAATGCCTCATTGGGGGTTAATCTGCTGAAAGGTGATTTGAATACTTCTGTGAATTGTTAGCTTTTCTGCATGTAATTTATTTAGTAGTAGTGCTTTTTGCTTTAATTAAATAAAAAATGATGTGTAAATTTTCACGGTACGGCTCCTCCTCCCAGACGTCTCTGTGTGTGTGTGTGTGTGTGTGTGTGTGTGTATGCATGTTTGTTCATATGGCCACGCCCTCCACGTGTTTCACACCTGCTTCTCATTTTGTGTCATTACTGTGCGTGTATATAAGTCTCCTGTTTAGTAGTGGATGTTGTCGATGATAGGCTAATACAATGTGCTATGTGGTCTGTTGTCTGGCGTTAATAAACGTAACTTTTGTCGGCTCGTTCGTGCGTCCTGTCTAGCCTCCATCGTTACATAAATGTGCATATCATTTTATGTCAAGTGCTTTATTGTTGACTGTAGCCATTACTTCACTGTGAGAATTTATTTCTGTTTTAAAAATAAAGAGCAAAAGCCAGATGAGTGTGGTTTCTATTTTTACCTGCTTAAAATGACACATTACACCTTTATAGAGGTGAAGCACTAAAATGAGTTTAGACTGTGTACTGAGTTACCAGTCTATAGGTACACCTGCCCCATAGCTATGACTGTAGAATTAGTTTAGGCTCTCTTTCTCTCTCCCTCCGTCAACTGGCCATTAGCGGCTGTAATTTAGAGCCCTCTGATTCGTGTTATCGGCGGGGCTGCCATTTCTCTCTCCGTTCGTCACCCCTCCATCCCTCTCTCCCTCTTTCCCCCTTATCCCTGCAGGCGAGAAGCAAAGTGAACCTCACAAAGACATCTAACAGGCTTCCAAAGAGGGCCTCTCATTGACTCCGAGTCACTCGATAATTAAACACACTCGGCTGTGCGTGCGTGTGCGTGCGTGTTTAAGGAATCCCACCCTCCTCTGCCTCTCCGATCCTGCTTAATTCAATAGAGGGCCAATTATCGACTGTACTGCCACTTTGAAATCCCTTTCAATTTATTTAAACTGTAAGTGTCTGAGGGTCAGGACCTCTGGTTTCATTCATACAGGAACACTTCACATATCACTCCAGTTAAAGCCAAGATCCAGATTCCCCCATCAGACCATGGCTCCAGTCACGTGACAGGACGTTAGTTTTATTTATTTGTGTATATAAGGGCACAGGGCAGACGTCGTGACAGAGTTATTCTATTAGCAGGTCATTTGCTGCAAATATTTCAACGGCGACTGGGAATTTATTGTTGGGCTTAGATCTTTGCTGAAGGACTCAAGAAAGCAAAAAAAAGAAAATCAGAATTTAGAAGACGAACAGCAGGCCTCCGCCCCTCGGCCCCGCCCATGGGCCCCGCCCCCTTGCATTACCTAATAAATGTGTACAGGTCCTTTTTCTCTGTTCTAAGGGTGGGCGGGGCCTCCCCTTGTGCCATGCTCCGACAACAACCAGCCATTGGCTCTCGGTCCCAGCCTGCTGCTGCATTAGACCTCTCCTTTCTAGAATGATCCAATCACACCTCGGCCTTCGGACCGACCGGCGCTGGTCGACCTAGCTGTCCGTGCATTTTGCGGGTATGCCGTTTCCAGTAGAATTGCGTGCGTACTCGCGTACGGACGAGGACGTGCGCTCTCACGCTTGCGAGAATCCCTTGCAAAAAGATCTCGGTCTGGGTCTGCACTCCGGCTGGACCCGCCGGGAACGTGACAAACAAGAAAGAGCCAGTGAGACAAGCGTGAGACCAGGATGAAACAACCAGGGCCAGACCTCTTCCCGTGGGCCACGAAGGTAAACAGGCCATTTTACACATCCACCCTCGATTATGGAAATGACAGCAGGCATGTGTGTGTGTGTGTGTGTGTGTGTGTGTGTGTGTGAAGAAGAGAGACAGAGACAAAGAGAGAGAGAGAGAGAGCGCCTCATCAGAGCGACAGCGTCAAGAGCCAATCACTGGGCCCACGCCGCACAGACGGACCCACCCCTCGCGCTCGGGGCACTCCCACGCGAGCACCCACTTTCCACCGCAGCCACCCAGCCGCGAAACGCTCCATGAGAAATCTCGATGGGTCGGGAACGGGAGCTCACTTACTTTCCGTATTCCTCGTTGTCCCGGTCGCAGCGCCTGTCCTTGTGCTTCTGCCAGTCCTTTCCATGACTGCAGGTGGTCAGCAGGATCACGTCGTCCCCATTGTGGACGTGGTGCAGAGCGTTCCGGGTCTCTGAGCCGATGCCGGTGAGGTAGAGCTTCCCCTTGAACACCAGCAGGTACCTCTGGGCGGGCGGCACATCGTTGGCCGTCAGTCAGCCCCTCCCGCCACCCTTCAGGGGGTGCTCCCTGGGGAACGTGGAAGCCGGGTCGAAAGTTCCCTGCGTCGGCGCTGGCCTTGGCCAGCATGGCGTGTCCGGTGTCGAAGCCCAGATCCTCGGCATAGTCAGGCCAGGTGCCTGAGTAGAGGTTGAAGACCAGGTGGTTGCGCCCCTCGTTCCAGAGCGGCAACGCCCGGATGCGGCCCCGGTCCTGGTCCAGCGTGTCTATGCTGAGCACGAAGAGGCAGGCCTCGGCCGGGTCGCGTGTGCGGTACCGCGACTCCTCAATGGCGGCCAGCACCTTGCGATAGCCCTCCGACGCGGCCTCGCCCCTCGCCGGCGGGTGCACGTAGACGCGGAAGGCGTGGCGGCAGCAGGAAAAGTCAAAGCAGGTCTCCATACGGCAGCGTCGGCTCTTGTACATGTTCCGGTGGACGTCGCGGCGCTCGCGGGGGGAGGTGTGTTGGTGCAAGAGGAGGGGACCATCCTCCTCATGCTCCGCCCCCTCCAGGTAGGACCGCAGCGGCGGGGGGGCCAGCAGCACCGGGCCCTGGGGGAGGCGGGTGTGGAGCTCGGCCACGCGCAGGGTCCAGGCGTAGGCTAGAAGCAACGCGCACGCCCCCGCCGACACCAGCAGGTAACGTTTCTTGGCCTGCATGTGGACAGCCGGCGCGACGGCGTGACACGGGGACGGCAGGCAGGGGTGACGCTCAGCCTGTAACTCCCATACCAGCGCTATAGCAGTGTCAGAGCACAGGCCACTGTGGACGGACACACACACACACACACACACACACACACTTTATGCTTAAACAAAAGAGAGTTGTTAACCACATTGGTGGTATTTATAGGTTCTCTGGTACAAGTACATCGATTTAGTTATAGGGATGTTAGAAATTCATGACATGGTAAAAATGTGTGTGTGTGTGTGTGTGTGTGCGTGCCTGCGCCGTTAGTAAAGAGCCACGGCACCGTTTCCACAGCAAGAACAGTTTATCACCCTCTTGAATAACTCGCATGTTTTTGAAAAAACATCCGAGCGAGGTGAAAATAAGTGCACGCGCGCGGAAACCGGTCCGCCGGCAGGCGCCGCTTACCTCGCCTGGGCACGTGTCCACGCGCGGGCAACTTTTCTCGGAGCCCTGGTCCTCAATGCACGTCACCGTCGACCAAGCAGGTCCATTGATAATTAACGCAATGCTGAGGCATTTTTGGTTTGTAAAAAAAAAGAGGTAATTTCTCTCTGTGTGTTTTTAATAGAATCGCAGTTCAGACAGGAGTCCTCGCCGAGCAGGATGTCGCGCGTGATAGCCACATAAGTCCTTCGAGGCTGCAAAACACGCGACAGTGAACTTCACGACTCCTGAACAGCATCACTCTCCAAAGTGTCTGAATACCCTAAATCTCTTTTATGCATGTTGACCGGGAACACATGCGATTACATTCCGGTAGGATCACGGTGCAAAACCGAGTCGGCGGGGCATCTCTGCGCCTCCCGTTTTACCTCCAGCACTCCAAACTGTCAAAGTCAAATCCGGACGTGCCGTGTCAGAAAGAGCGATTCCGTCGCGCGCCGTGCGCCCGTCGTCGTCCGTCGAACGCGCGCGCTTACCGGGTCCCGTCGGTGGTGCGCGACGCACGCACGTTCACAGCGACCGACGCTCGGTGTCCCGCGCGGGCGCCGCATGGCATTTTAACGGCTTGCGTCCGTCTTTGGGGACCAAGGCTCGTTCGGGACCGACGCGGTTCGCTCTTGCATCGGGACGGCCGTGGCGGAGACGTGACCGGACAGACGGGATTTAAAAAAAACAAACAAACAAACTGGAAGTCCGAATTTATGATCGTGACCCCCGTTAAACCAACCTGCTCACCTGGTTCAGGGCCCTCTGTTTGTCACATGATTTTGTTTCTTCTTTCTGTTTGTTTTTTATCATTACGTCTTTTTAAATCTTTCTTTCTTTCCAGTTGGCAAACTGGAATATGCTGCATTGTGGTGGCGGTCTCGTTTGTGTACTGCTAAAGTCGGCAAAGTATTAACAACAACAACAACAACAACAACAACAACAACAACAATAATAATAATAATAATCTGCTCATAGGAAAATCTGAGTGTATGAATACTGTTCACCTGTACGAAAAAAAAGACGCAGGCGTCCCTCTCAGCATCGTCGTAGTCTAGTAGCGCATAGTCTCAGGATCAGGGGTTACGCCACATGCACTGGTGATCTGGGAGTAAATGCTGCCATCTAGAGGCGCGATGGGTAACAGCAAGCGATTAAGAAAATCCCGCTTGTTGCCTATTAAATGGGGCTTTCAATCTTTATCTCTGATATGAAGCCATTATTAGTATTGCATACATTAAAAAAAAAGGTCTGGTTATTGTCAGTGTACCTGTATGTGCTATGATTTATGGGGTTACGTTTCCCGAATTCTCTCTCTAGTTTTTTTTTTTTTTTTTTTTTTGTACTTAAGGGCTTTCTTATTTCGTGCTAGCAGTGAGGCGGATGTACGGCACCAAATATTTCAGGGCAATTTCGCAGCAGCCTGAGGTTCACAGGTGTGCCTTCAGGCTGTAGTCACACCAGTGGCCTGAGAGAGAGAGAGAGAGAGAGAGAGAGAGAGAGAGAGAGAGAGAGAGACTGTCTTAATCAGGTGCTTAGTTCCCCATAGAGCAACAGTGTCATATAATTTGATCACAAAAGATAAACGGACATGAGCCACAGTTTAGTTGCTGAATTTGAAGTCAAACTTACGTGGGTTAAAGGGTATAAGTTTGAGTGAGCGGTGTGAAATGGTGTCTGTGTGTGTGCCTGTGTGTGTGTGTGTGAGGGGGGGGGGGGGGGTATATCTCGTGTTGATTAAAAGCCCACAATATCGTTGGATAACCTGAATCTTCCGATTTTGTAATGGGCTTGAACGTGTCCAATGCATCTCCGTGTGCAGTTAACGAGGTCACAACAGAGCGCGGATCTGTGTCTACCGCTAAACGCAAGAAGAAGCAAAAACGCGTTAGTCAGGTCTCTCCACTCCTGGTTAAATTCACCATGCCTCATTACAAAAATCCATCACCGTCTGTTCTTTAAAAAAAGTGTCAAAAGATCTGCTGACGTTACGGTTAGGTTCAGGTGTAAGCACAGTGATATTTAGCTGTGTGTGTGTGTGTGTGTGTGTGTGTGTGTGTGAGTGGACAGACAGAGAGAGTTGGAGGTCTCTAATTGAGAGTTGTGTACACACCCTGAACGAACAGTGGCAAATGGCATATGTGTGTGTTGGAGCGCAAATCTAATTTTCTACCCGCTTCCTCGTTTCCGTCGGTTCATTAGACCCATCACGGCTGCCCGTGCTGGAGGCGAGGCTACCGGGGAACGCACGCGCCCACGGAACGTGAAGGTTCCTCACACGCCGGCGCCTGAAAACGCCTCGCGACCTCTCACGCACGAACGGAACAGAACTCGCGGGACGTCGCTTTCATCGCTGTCTCTTTCTAAATATATATTTTTAAAAGTTGCATAACAGTGTTTAAAAATCCGACTTTTCCCTGACTCAGGACGGCGTGGAATTAATTTCACTTCAAATTCTAGCTTTCATTACTTACACCCCCCCTTGTAAAAAACGCTCGCTGCTATGCGAAATGACATTTACCAATTTTAGACTTTTGCAGGCCACCCCCCCCCCCCCAAAAAAAAAAAACGAAATAAAATTACGCATGACATCACATTATTGTTTGGAATAACAAAATATATCTCAGCAGAATTCATCCACAGTGGACACAAATAAGAAGCGGCGTGTGTGCTGCAGGCTAGCAGTTAGCCAGGCATCGCTCATCTGACAGAAACTGTGTACATAACCGTTTCCTTCCTGGCTAAAGGTTTACGGACAGAGTTGGATGGCCTCTCTGAATTATTGTGAGATTTTCATCGAAGGGTAGCCTTCGGAGACTTGTCAGTTAGGTACAAGGCCACAGTGTCGGTCTCACTTCTAGTCACCGGGGCTATAGGCCCGCCCCTTAGTGAAAATCATCCATTTCATTGGTCATATTTCCTGTCATTTTGCAGACGGACTTCCACCACAGAACCTTTCAAAATATCACAAGAGTTCCTGCAGACGTGCTACTGGGCAGGTTTGATTAGTTCCTATGATTTGTTGCCATTGTACTGTAGTTCACTGAACACATGGTCTTGCAAGCAAAAAGCCCAAGAAATGTTACGGATTTAGTTTCATTTCAAAGAGTGATAGATCACCTACCTTTATTTAAAAAGCCTGCAGCCTGTAATTTTATGTTATTACCAAATAACAGTCCATATAGACTCTGGGTGTGTGTGTTTGTGTGTGTGTACGTGTGCGTGTGAAGTGCTACACACTGATTAAAGTGCGTTTGATGTGCTGATAGGAGGAACGTTTGTTCTGCCAGTTCTCTGTGGCAGGTGAACCCGGCGGCGTGAGGATAGGCGGGCACACCAGGAGCGGAGAGAGAGTGAGCCTGCCTGTCTGCACGCCGCCGGCATCTCTGGTCTGATCCTCGGACGAGCATGGCGCAGCAGCCGCGGTGGGGCATCCACGCGTTTCACGTGTCGACAGCGAGCAGTTGTGGACAGGTTGGTCGGTTTTTGTTTGCTAATGTTTCCGCTGACAGGGAGGGAGAGGTTTCTTGAAGACGTCAGGCATACATGGGTTGTCCCCCCCTCCTTCCGACCACTCCAAAGGTGACGATGAGAGTCGTCTTTGCCCGGGCAGAGGGGCAGGGGAGTTCAGGTTCAGAAGGATGTCCGCGGTTCTGCGTCGTCCAGTTGATTCCGCTAATTCATTCTACACGCGGCTTGAGATAATTAGCTAATCCATACAGCCGGAACAAAATCCAGGGAAGGACTGTTACCTTCTTGGCCGGAAGCTCTCATCTCCGCTCCCAGACAGATGTCGAAATCGTGGTGAAGCGTGAGCGCTAACTTCCCTTGGCGTTCCGCCTCGTGTCCCCGAGGCCTGGGAGTGTGCATTCTGGGAGACTGCATGGTGTAGAGTTTTCCCAGTGTTGACGGGCTCCACTTCACTGGATAATCACCTGATGAGCCGCATCGAATGGATTAGGGCTGTGAGAACAGAACAGTGCTGTCGCAGTGTGTGTGTGTGTGTGTGTGTGTGTGTGTGTGTGTGTGTGTGTGTGTGTGTGTGTGCACATTGGACACTGGGCCTCCAAAAATTCCGGTTGGGCCCTTCTGTCTCGGTTTATTTTATGTGTCTATAAACTAAAAGAATTATTAATGGACAGATGCTTTAACTTAACCACATCCCTCACCAGCCAGCCTGAACCTACAGGACCTCACACATTACAGTACCTCACCTACTACTGTGCCTCACACAATACAGTACCTCACACAGTACAGGGCCTCACACACTACAGGGCCTCACCCACTACAGAACCTCATGCACTACAGGACCTCAACCACTACTGTGCCTCATATACTACAGGACCTCACACACTACAGGATCTCACACATTACAGGGCTTCACCCACTAGTGTACCTCACCCACTACTGTACCTCAAGCCCTACAGTACCTCACACACTACAGAACCTCACCCCCACAGTACGTCACACACTACAGAATCTCACCCACTATTGTACCTCACCCACTACAGTACCTCATACACTACAGTACCTCATCCCCTACCGTACCTCACACACTACAGAACCTCACCCACTATTGTACCTCATACAATACCGTACCTCACACACTACAGTACCTCACACACTACAGAAACTCCCACACTACAGAACCTCACCCCCTACAGTACCTCACACACTACAGAATCTCACCCACAAATGTACCTCACCCCCTACAGAACCTCACCCACAAATGTACCTCACCCCCTACAGAACCTCACACACTACAGAACCTCACCCCCTACAGTACCTCACACACTACAGAACCTCACTCACTATTGTACCTCACCCCCTACAGTACCTCACACACTACAGAACCTCACCCCCTACAGTACCTCACCCACTACAGTACCTCATCCCCTACCGTACCTCACACACTACAGTACCTCACACACTACAGAACCTCACCCCCTACAGGACCTCACACATTACAGTACCTCACCCACTACTGTGCCTCACACACTACAGTACCTCACACAGTACAGGGCCTCACGCTCTACAGGGCCTCACCCACTATAGAACCTCATGCACTACAGGACCTCACCCACTACTGTGCCTCATATACTACAGGACCTCACATACTACAGGATCTCACACATTACAGGGCTTCACCCACTAGTGTACCTCACCCACTACTGTACCTCAAGCCCTACAGTACCTCACACACTACAGAACCTCACCCCCACAGTACGTCACACACTACAGAATCTCACCCACTACTGTACCTCACCCCCTACAGTACCTCATACACTACAGTACCTCATCTCCTACCGTACCTCACACACTACAGTACCTCACACACTACAGAACCTCATACACTACCGTACCTCACACACTACAGTACCTCACACACTACAGAACCTCCCACACTACAGAACCTCACCCCCTACAGTACCTCACACACTACAGAACCTCACCCACAAATGTACCTCACCCCCTACAGAACCTCACCCACAAATGTACCTCACCCCCTACAGAACCTCACACACTACAGTACCTCACACACTACAGAACCTCACCCCCTACAGTACCTCACACACTACATAACCTCACCCACAAATGTACCTTACCCCCTACAGTACCTCACACACTACAGAACCTCACCCCTACAGAACCTCACACACTACAGAACCTCACCCCTACAGTACCTCACACACTACAGAACCTCACCCCCTACAGTACCTCACACACTACAGTACCTCACACACTTTTTCTTTTAGAACCCTCTTAATTATAAGGTGTCTCATGGAAGACAAATGTGGTTTTTAAACTGATCTTTCAAGTGTGATAAATTCATTATTTGAAAATACTTTGAAAACCTAAAACGTGAAAGTCATTCCATTAAAATAAATGAAAATCTATTTTATCAAAATGTTGGTTCCCAGGAGCAAAGGTTCTCAGGAGAATTTTTATTTGGCCAGTAGTCTCAGCTAAATATGGCATATATAAAAGAAAATCATGAGTAGTTGGCTGAATTATTCACACACACACACATTCACACGTTTATAGTCATGAATCATGCTATGCTCCATCTTTCTGGCTCAACAGCTCATTGGCCACGCCTCCCTAGTCACACCTCATTGGCCACACCCCACTATCCACACCTCATTGGCCACACCTCACTGGCCACACCTCCTTCTTCCACACCTGGAGGACCTTACCTGCACCCTTTATAAGGCTCTTTTGTGTTTAGACACATTAACCATGCCATGTCTCTCATGCCTTTTTTTCACTCTGCCTTTTTCCTGTCTTTGAACACCTTTTAACAATCGTTTCCACACTTGCGTCCACTTTTTCAAACCACTTAACGCCTTCATCATATCAGCAGACTATGAGAACTAGACTTTCTGTATTTCTTTTCTATATTGCTTTCAAACAAATGGCATTCAATCACCACTCCCTCCAAAATTCATGAATCCTTCTCTCAGTCTGTGTTCACCACCAGCAAAAGTCTGTACAGCTACAGCAAATTTAAACACTCTCTTTGTTATGATTAGCCAAGCTCCTGGCATCCATGTTTCTATGGTTTCCCTGTCTCGTGTTATTGTTTTGCTTCCGTTCCTTAGTTTCGTTCTCTCCACCCCGCATCTGTTTTCCTGTCACTACCTTTCACCTGTGTCTGGTTTAGAGTTGATTAGTTCATGTATTTAAACCCTGTCTGCTTCCCTGTGTCTTGGCTGTTCATTGTATGTATGTAAGTAGGTTAATTGTTTATTTAAGTCAAACTGCTGTATGTAATCCATGTATGTAAAGTCATGTTTATTTATCCCAGCCTGTATGTTAATTCTAGCATCCGTTTATTCAAGCCTCCGTGTGTTTCATTCTAGCCGCTGTTGTGTTTATTAGTAGTTCGTGTACCCTAGCGCTTGTTTTTGTCATGTATTCTCGGACTCTCTATGTTGGCTCTATGACCCTGGACTACTCGGACGACTGCGACTCTGGATTTGCCCCTAACAAATCTCGCTCTTCTCCGCACATGCGTCCGCCTCCTCACTGCTCACCGTTGCACTCTTCAAAACCGTTAATGTTCAGTTCGAAACCCAACAAAATTCTGACCACTGCGGATGGAAATAGGTTGCACTTTGAAAAATAAATGAAAATACACACTTGAAATAGGCAAGATGGATTATTCTGATTTTAGCAGAATGTTTATTCAGTGTATTCAGTTTTTTTTGTTCTTGTTGTTTGTAGTCTTACCGTCGATACCAAAGTGGTCCTACTGGCATTGAAATGTGCATGTTTATATCGAAAATACGTAGTTGTAGAACAGATATGGTTCCAATATTAATGTCATTTCTACCAACGACCTAAACGGTCCGGCGTTGGCCGTCTTACGGTCGGCTTTCACTTTCTGTAGCTTTCTGCTGAACAACATGGAGGCGGAAGACGTTTCTTTTTCTGCGTGGAGACGGAAGGTTTCTGACCATCACCCGAATGTCCAGATGTCACTCCTAGATGCAGTGGCTGGCGGGGGTATGGACCTAAAAGCAAAACACACCCAGGGCTGGGGAGGGCACATGAAGAGATATTTTTATAATTGGTGTCTGGCAAGAGACAATGTTCGCTGTGATGGTGAAAATATATGGCCTAATACAGAGGACAGCATAGATGGACCAGTCCAACAGTAAACATCTAACAGTAAACATCCACCAGTAAACATCCAACAGTAAATATCTAAGAGTAAACATCCAACAGTAAACATCTAACAATAAACATCTAACAGTAAACTTCTAGGCAGATTATGTGAACTGTGTGATGTGCAAATTACTGTACATAGTGAAAATATTGATTTGCTATGACTGTATTTGTTATTGATTGTATATATTTTTCTTTTCCAAGCTACAGTGTATTGCACCATGAGAACAAATGTAAAAATAGAGTAAAGGCCCTGAATAATATGGTATGTACAGTAAATATTGTTATTCTGGGATTCTTATATGGTAAAATGTTCATTCATTACATATATACACAAACACACATAACATATATACACACACACTGATTACATATATATACACACACTCATTATACATACACACACACACACACACACACACACATACACTCATTACGTATACACGCACACACACACACTCACACCACACACACACACACTCATTAGAAAGATACACACACACACACACACACACTACATATATACACACACTCATTACATATATACACAAACGTGCACTGGGCCCTATAAGATCCTAGTTAATCTTATTTATGCTGCCGTTCTCCTCGTCGTGTCTGAAAGAAATGTGCAACAGTAACAACTCCAACTCTCCAGGAATCCTCTAGTATCAGCAACAATAGCTCTGCTCCAGTGTTAATGACTTTAAAATGGACTTTATCTGTGTGCACATGTGTGTGTGAGTGTGTGTGAGTGTGTGTGTGTGTGTGTGTGTGAGAGTGTGTGTGAGAGTGTGTGTGAGAGTGTGTGTGTGTGTGTGTGTGTGTGTGTGTGTGTGTGTGTGTGTGTGTGTGTGTGTGTGTGTGTGTGTGTGTGAGTCCAGAGAATTTTGATCCATTGATCTAAAGCCATTTAGGAGTCAATACATGCAAAGACATGATACTGGGCCTGGACTGTATTAGCTGTGCAGTGTCATTAATGGAGACTCTGTTTGTCTGAGCATAGCAAGAAAATGGGGATTCTCTCATTCTGTAAACAGTGTCTCACCATCAGATTCTAAACAGTGTCTCACCATCAGACTCTAAACGAGAGTCTCACCATCAGACCCTAAACAGTGTTTCACCATCAGACTCTAAATGAGTGTCTTACCATCAGACTCTAACAGAGTGTCTCACCATCAGACTCTAAATGAGAGACTCACCATCAGACTCTAAACAGTGTTTCACCATCAGACTCTAAACGAGTCTCACCATAAGACTCTAAAACGAGTCTTACCTCAGACCCTAAACAGTGTCTCACCATCAGACTCTAAACAGTGTCTCACCATCAGACTCTAAACAGTGTCTCATCATCAGAATGCACACAAAGACAAATGTGACTGAAATATACAGACAATCAAAAACACCACCTCTCCTCACCTCCACACTACCTGTCTCACTTTCCCTGCAACACATCTCTCATTGTCTCCTCAAACATGTACCAAAATCACCTTCACACACACACCACACACACACACACACACACACACACACACACGTCTTCATCACCCACCGAGCCCCAAAGCGTCTGCGAGCAACACTATATTGAGTTAGAGAAAAATCGTTATTTGTCCCTCCATGTGTTTCCTCATCCCATGGGCCGAGCTGTTAAAAACACATCCCAATAAATCGGCCTGTGGACTGTTCTGAGATCAGTAAAGTGCCCCCCTGCAGCCAGCACAGTGAGTGGCACAACTCCCTGCTCCGGGGACAGACATCTATAAACATGACCAGTGTGTGGGGGAAGGTGTCACAGAAAAAAACAACCAACCCCCCCCCCCCCCCCCCCCCCCACGGTCTCCATCAACTGGATTCAAGTGAAAAAGTGGCAGCAGGAAAATACATTGAAAAAAAAGTAGCTGAACCAGGTCCAACTCTAATGGACCCAGCTGAGTATCTATAACGGTGGTGGTGGGGGGGGGTATCCCGTGTATGAGGGAGGAGATGATTTATGGGTAATTACACCATAAGACAAGGACAAATGTTTGACAGCTTGGACGTTACAGAGGCCGTCTACTGCTCTGTATTTTTAAACCGCAAAATGTTATGGGGAGATTTTAAGTTGATGTAAAAGTAACGACTCTCCAATCCAGAAATGTGGTCTATATCCAAGGAAAAAAGTCTAACTTCTTTAGCATTGTATTTTTAGAGCTAGAGTGTGTGTGTGTGTGTGTGTGTGTGTGTGTGTGTGCATGTGTGCGCAGGAAGACCTTAAAGCACGATGGCTGGTCAAAGGTTCAGGACTACTACTAGTTCACACACACAGGGATTTAAGTCCAGCCTTCCTCTGCCCACAGAATCCTGCTGCACACACTCCTGTCCCTGATACACACAGAGAGAGAGAGAGAGAGAGAGAGAGAGAGAGAGAGGGGGGGGGGGGGCGTCTTTTCCTCCTACAGCATTCCTAGATTCTTCACAACATTCCCAGATTTGCCAACCCCTTTCTCATTTTTCTCATACCTGCACCGAAAGTAGACTCGGACTTTAAATGTCAGCGGAGTCCTCAGCATGGGCTACAAACCCAGCGTGAAGTACTGGACCCTCCCGCCCTCCAACTCTGTATATCACATTAAAACCTAAGGAGAGCTTAAATTGAACCCGGGAGATTCGTGAGCCCAAGCCGAATGCAACCATGGCAACGGGCTCGGCGGAGCTACCGTGAGAAACCCGTGGAGTGGAGCCGGGCTCCACTAGAGGTGAGTCGAGTGGAGTTGCAGTGCATCTTGGATAGTGCCGTGACTGGGCAAGAACTGCGGCCCATGGCGGGCCCTTTCCACTGGGACTAGATTTCTGCTGTTGCCACGGACAACGAGAGAGAGAGAGAGAGAGAGAGAGAGAGAGAGAGAGAGAGAGAGAGAGAGAGAGAGAGAGAGAGAGAGAGAGAGAGAGAGAGAGAGAGAGAGAGAGAGAGAGAGAGAGAGAGAGAGAGAGAGAGAGAGAGAGGAGAGAGAGAGGCAAGATATTTGGGACAGTCAATATCTGAAGATCTGGAAACACGCAGCACACACAGGTAGCAAGAGAGATGAGTAAGTGTGGGCGTGCATGTGTGCGTTCGTCTGTGTGTGCGTGTGTGTGTTTCAGAGGGGAAAAAGAGAGAATATGTGAGAGACAAGGAAGGTGTGAGTCAGAAAGACAGACAGAGAAGACGTTGATATGCAGACAATCACACACTGGGCCATAACGCACGCCACCGTGCTGGGAGTGGAAACATCAGAACCCATTTCCCCACCTTGGGTTCACAATGCTGGCAGGAAAAGACTGGTTGCTAAAAGACAACGAAAAGCCCGATTACATGTACTTCAGAGGAGAAGGACCTCGGTGTGTCACCAGGAGAGTTGTGTGTGTGTTTGTGAGAGAGAGAGAGAGAGAGAGAGAGAGAGAGAAAGAGAGAGAGAGAGAGATTAGAGCTCTCTACCCAGAGAGCAGAAACTCTGCCAGCAGTGCAACAAAGACACTGTAGAGACAGAGCTACACTTCCTGTCTGAGTATGAAATATTTGACCTGATATGTCAAATGTACTTAACAAAGTGTGAAACGATACATTCCAACTTTAAGTGTCTGCCGAACACTGACAAACCGCCCGTCCTTTAGCTGGGCGATATATATCTGCCTTTACAACATCCAAACACAGCACACACACACACACACACACACACACACGTGCACAAACACACACACACACACACACACACACACACACACACACACACACACACACACTGTATTGCCCTGTTTGTAAACACCTTTATGTATTTATCTATTGTTTCCTCCTCTTCTTATTATAATTTATGTATTTTCCTTTCTTTTCACTTCTCAAGTGACTTATTAAAGTGAGAAGGGGGTTGGCGAGGGACAGAGAAAAAGAGAGGGAGGGGTTATGAGCTCGCAGGAAACACCGCAGCATACCAGCAGGGACGTCCCGGCACTGGAGCGTGTGTTTGGCGCCCCTGCTGGCAGGAAAAACGCAGGCATCTCTGCTGCTTTGATGGAAAAAAAACAAAACAAAACCTCCCTCAGTGGGCTATGAAGCCGAACAGTCGACTGTTCTTAGATTTGTTCGATTCTGGTTCGATTCTGTAATTATGGGGTCGTTGTACCCCTGAATATAATACAGCTAATAACTTAACATAATAACTTATGGAATAACTTATGGATCATAATATTTCTGAGGGGGACTCGGTCGAGGTCGACGTCTCTGCTCTTCTTAACGGCCCCAGCTGCTACTAAATATGTTAGACCTTTTTGAATATCATAAAATATCTTTCCTAAGAGCTTAATCTAATAACATTCCATATCCAGGTAAAAGGTTTTCTCCTGAGGCTAAGTGCTTGCTGGAATTGTCCCAAATCACCAAATCATTCAAAGAACGGATCCTGTAGTATTAGGCCAAGTACGGGTCAGTATATAAATAGTAAAATACTAAACTGCCGAGTGCAAGTTTTTTTATTCCATCGAATAAAAAAAAAACAAATGTAATTTTATGCTGGCGCTCATGTGACACCGTAGAACATCTGAACCGCCGTTTGCGTTCTTAAGGCGAGGCACTGACAAATGCGCTAACGTTTTCTCTTTATTTATTTATCTTCATTTATTTATTTACTTATCTGTCGCGCTCTCGCTTGGGGGAAATTGCTGCCAAATGAGTTAACGAGTTCGCCTGCATGCCGCCTTGCTTCTCTGACAGAGATACAAACCACACCCGCACGGGCAGCTCGGTTATTCGTGTCCGTTTTTCTAGCCTCGTTTTTTGTTTTTTTAATATGAGGCTGATAAATTCCGTGGCCGTGGCAGCGGAGATGGATCGAGGCTTCGAGTAACTTGTTTTTCTTGTTTTTTTCCCCTTTGCCTGCACTGGCCAAGAGCGATCATCTTTCAATATCGATTTTGCCATCAGCACCTGTGCAAGAGAGAGAGAGAGAGAGAGAGAGAGAGAGAGAGAGAGAGAGAGAGAGAGAGAGAGAGAGAGAGAGAGAGAGAGAGAGAGAGAGAGAGAGAGAGAGAGAGAGAGAGAGAGAGAGAGAGAGAGAGAGAGAGAGAGAGAGAGAGAGAGAGAGAGAGAGAGAGAGAGAGAGAGGGGAAAATACTTTTGACTAATGGAGCAAATATTTTTGACTAAACTCTCTGTAAATAAAAAAACCTCAACAAACAAAACTGGTTTCAATCTGGAACTCGCAATGGTAACAAATGCTTTCTTGACATTTGCATTAATTTTCCTTGTTTCCTCAGGTCAACAGAGAGGAAGCTGGAGCTTCTGGCAGGAAGAAGCTACCGTGGGTAAAAGCCAGAGCCTCCAGCGCTCATGGGCAAATGCGGCAATTATAGGATGGCTAAGAGGTGGCTGAGCTCTATCTTATCTTATCTGGGCCTATTTAAGGGTTGCCGTGGCAGAGAGAGGATGAGACAAGCATCTGAAAATGGCATTACTAGCAGGGAAAAGTATGGAATTTTCCGTGCTGTCTGCTGCACTGCAAATGAGCCTTGGGGTTTTATTTGAACAAAGAAAGGAAATTTAATCTTGGCATAAAATTGCATATGTGCACCAGGGCTAATGTAACTGTAATACTGTTAGACTAATACTGTTACTGTTGTAGAATACTGTACACTATTAACGTAAAAGGATACAAGACGTTTTGCACTATAATGTCTGAATTAAGAAAATATGTTGACACAAAAGCTGCTAGATAGAAGATGAGTATGGTGTGCAATTCTAGTTTTGTACGTGTGTGTGTGTGTCTGTGTGCGCGTGCGTTTACTTACTCATTGAGGAATAAATGTGCATCCTTGCGTTGTTTATTAAAAACAAACAAACAAAAAAAGAATAAGAAGTAATGCAGCATATGAATTTTTCAGCGTCTTTGCAGGCCCCATGGCCCTTCAGATTGTGGTCAAAGTCTCTGAGTGCTCGTTCGAACGGCTGGAGAGCCGTTTAGCTGAAAGGGAACCCTCTAGTCTGAGATACACATCAGTCCAAACTGGTGGTCCTGGAAAACGGTAGATTCTGTTCTTCCTTTCTAAACTTATGTAGTAGGGCCATGTGAGGCACCATGCAAAAATGCCTTGATGCAGTATGGTATCACTGCAATTTCAGAACAATTTTTTCACCAGCTCATTCCCCAAAACTGAAAATGTGTGCAAATTATTTAGGAGAAAGAATGAACATCATTTATGCCAAAACCTTTCATATTTGGAAGTTCACAAATAGCTGCCATTTTATGCAAATTTCGTGGGTATGTTGGATGGGCTAAAATGCGTTTCATGAGCAGACGTACCTAAAATTCAAATGGTTCACAATTGTAATTTTCAGAAATATCTGATTCAAACTGTCAGAAAAAAATGCTGTTTAGCTGAAAGGGAACCCTCTAGTCCGACCTACACATCAGTCCAAACTGGTGGTCCTGGAAAATTGTAGGTTCTGTTCTTACTTTCTAAACCTATGTAGCAGGGCCGTGTGAGCTCTTCACTGCTTAAGGCCATAAAAACCGAAGATCTCTTTCATTGCAGTCCCAATAGTTGTCCTCAGAACCTTACTCCTCTCAATTCTACCTTGAAGTCATGAACAGTATTGCCTTCTTTTAGCATTTTGAGTGCAGTTAAAAAGCAGCTCAGCTGCAGTTCCATGATGCTGAGTTTAAGTTGATTTCCCTGTGCAGTTCTTTAGCCTCGCCTGCCCATGCTTCCCTTTGTTCCAACCATTTTATACAGTAAACACCAAAAATGGATGAAAGAGAAATGCTTCTGCACAGTATGGAAGCTGGGACATGTGACCTGGAAAGCAAATGCAATGACCACTACTCTAGACAAATCAAGAGAGTTCAAGATCTATATCAATCAATAATGATCCCGCAAAAAGGTCTTTTAGTCAACAGGATTTATGACAAAATGATGTTGCGATTAGACAAGGAGCTTGGTGCCTCAGTCTGAGGACCTAAAGGGCAAACCACACAAAGAGTCTCCCACTTGATACACTGCTTACAAAAAGCATGTGCCCAACTACTGTGCTATCAAGAGGGATGTTTCTGCCAGGTATGGAACAGAGGACCTTTCTCGTGCCAGTCGAACATGCTGAGCACTACACTACAGAAACCACTTTAAAATGCTTCTTTGCCTCTCCAGCTTTTGCTCATTTTTGGGGCTTGAAAATCATAGCTTTAAATCTGGCTAAGCAGTATGACTTCTCAAGCATTAGGATGAAAATTCAGACAACCCCACCAAAGTTCTCTTGTTTCCTACCCTTCGAGAAACAGACTGTTGCTAACTAGGCATAATATGAAGAGTTTTACTTTATCTCTGTAGTTCTCTCATTGGCATTTAGAGCATAACCTATTGCACAAATTGTGTATGCTTGATATTGCCTTGCAAGGATTTGTTCTTTGCCATAGACTTGATGAAAGTAACTTTTAAATTTCAGCTAATTAGCATAACCTCTGTTAGGAAACAAAATGAGAACACACTCACTAAAGTTTATGCTTGAAAGACTTGAATTAGCATAGCCATTTTGCTAAGAGTTTTAATTAATCAGCTTGGCTATTAATTAAGGAGCCTGACTTTTCTCAGTGAAGAACGGCTCTCCATTCAATTAAAAGGACAGCACTTACACATCTACCAAGAGATGGGTTTCTGCCTGGTATCGAGCCAGGGACCTTTCGCGTGTGAGGCAAACTTGATAACCACTACACTACAGAAACCCTACAGCACTGGCCGTTCAGGATCAGCCCAGCATTTCCTCTTTTTTGGTGCCTGCAAGGCATAGTTTAAAAACTGTCTTGAATTGTCTTCTCCCCGTTAGGACGCAAAATTCAATCCCACCAAGCAATGTTTTCTTGTTTCATTGCCTTTGAGAGACAGAATGTTACTCCCTAGGAATAATATGAAGAGCTTTACCGGATCACTGTAGGCTTATTCATCGGCATGGAAAGCAGTCCCTAGTGCACAAATTCTGCATCATTAACATTGCTTTGCATAGATTTTAATTGTCAGGAGACTATAAGGATGTTACTTTTAAGAATTAGCTAAGTAGCATAACTTATCTCTGTTAGGAGATCAAATACAGATGCACTCGTGGAGTTTCTGTTTTGTTTAATTTTGTTTGAAATACATGGATTAGCACACCCATCATGCTACAATGAGTTTTACATCATCCCTGTGACAATTGAAATCAGCCTTAAACACAGCTCCTAAAGCACAGTCCTTGCATCACCGGAGGACAAGCCTGCTGCATATATTGACTTTCTCGGTTTGCAAATGGAGACAGTGATGGGATATTTTTTTCCAACAGAGAAGCTACTCTTTATGTCCATACTAAGATGCTAGTAATCTTCTGATCTTGAAATTTCCATTTTGCACAATGTAGAACCAAGTTGCAGACGAAGAGGTTAGGGATTTCACATGCGTTATAGTGCCGGAGTTTGGAGTACAGGACTTGGAGAACTCAATTGGAGTAACTAGGGAGTTCAGAAAATCATTTCCCTCTGCTGCAAGAAGGCCATTCGATTCCCTGGTGTCTACTTCAAATAGAAGACACAGAAACCAAAGCACCAGCTAATGTTTCTGCTCAGCTTCAATTCAAGGTCCTTTCACACATAATGCAAACGTGATGACCAATTCACTACAGACACCATGCAAAAATGCCTTGATGCAGTATGGTATCACTGCAATTTCAGAACAATTTTTTCACCAGCTCATTCCCCAAAACTGAAAATGTGTGCAAATTATTTAGGAGAAAGAATGAACATCATTTATGCCAAAACCTTTCATATTTGGAAGTTCACAAATAGCTGCCATTTTATGCAAATTTCGTTGGTATGTTGGATGGGCTAAAATGCGTTTCATGAGCAGACGTACCTAAAATTCAAATGGTTCACAATTGTAATTTTCAGAAATATCTGATTCAAACTGTCAGAAAAAAATGCTGTTTAGCTGAAAGGGAACCCTCTAGTCCGACCTACACATCAGTCCAAACTGGTGGTCCTGGAAAATTGTAGGTTCTGTTCTTGCTTTCTAAACCGATGTAGCAGGGCCGTGTGAGCTCTTCACTGCTTAAGGCCATAAAAACCGAAGATCTCTTTCATTGCAGTCCCAATAGTTGTCCTCAGAACCTCACTCCTCTCAATTCTACCTTGAAGTCATGAACAGTATTGCCTTCTTTTAGCATTTTGAGTGCAGTTAAAAAGCAGCTCAGCTGCAGTTCCATGATGCTGAGTTTAAGTTGATTTCCCTGTGCAGTTCTTTAGCCTCGCCTGCCCATGCTTCCCTTTGTTCCAACCATTTTATACAGTAAACACCAAAAATGGATGAAAGAGAAATGCTTCTGCACAGTATGGAAGCTGGGACATGTGACCTGGAAAGCAAATGCAATGACCACTACTCTAGACAAATCAAGAGAGTTCAAGATCTATATCAATCAATAATGATCCCGCAAAAAGGTCTTTTAGTCAACAGGATTTATGACAAAATGATGTTGCGATTAGACAAGGAGCTTGGTGCCTCAGTCTGAGGACCTAAAGGGCAAACCGCACAAAGAGTCTCCCACTTGATACACTGCTTACAAAAAGCACGTGCCCAACTACTGTGCTATCAAGAGGGATGTTTCTGCCAGGTATGGAACAGAGGACCTTTCTCGTGCCAGTCGAACATGCTGAGCACTACACTACAGAAACCACTTTAAAATGCTTCTTTGCCTCTCCAGCTTTTGCTCATTTTTGGGGCTTGAAAATCATAGCTTTAAATCTGGCTAAGCAGTATGACTTCTCAAGCATTAGGATGAAAATTCAGACAACCCCACCAAAGTTCTCTTGTTTCCTACCCTTCGAGAAACAGACTGTTGCTAACTAGGCATAATATGAAGAGTTTTACTTTATCTCTGTAGTTCTCTCATTGGCATTTAGAGCATAACCTATTGCACAAATTGTGTATGCTTGATATTGCCTTGCAAGGATTTGTTCTTTGCCATAGACTTGATGAAAGTAACTTTTAAATTTCAGCTAATTAGCATAACCTCTGTTAGGAAACAAAATGAGAACACACTCACTAAAGTTTATGCTTGAAAGACTTGAATTAGCATAGCCATTTTGCTAAGAGTTTTAATTAATCAGCTTGGCTATTAATTAAGGAGCCTGACTTTTCTCAGTGAAGAACGGCTCTCCATTCAATTAAAAGGACAGCACTTACACATTTACCAAGAGATGGGTTTCTGCCTGGTATCGAGCCAGGGACGTTTCGCGTGTGAGGCAAACTTGATAACCACTACACTACAGAAACCCTACAGCACTGGCCGTTCAGGATCAGCCCAGCATTTCCTCTTTTTTGGTGCCTGCAAGGCATAGTTTAAAAACTGTCTTGAATTGTCTTCTCCCCGTTAGGACGCAAAATTCAATCCCACCAAGCAATGTTTTCTTGTTTCATTGCCTTTGAGAGACAGAATGTTACTCCCTAGGAATAATATGAAGAGCTTTACCGGATCACTGTAGGCTTATTCATCGGCATGGAAAGCAGTCCCTAGTGCACAAATTCTGCATCATTAACATTGCTTTGCATAGATTTTAATTGTCAGGAGACTATAAGGATGTTACTTTTAAGAATTAGCTAAGTAGCATAACTTATCTCTGTTAGGAGATCAAATACAGATGCACTCGTGGAGTTTCTGTTTTGTTTAATTTTGTTTGAAATACATGGATTAGCACACCCATCATGCTACAATGAGTTTTACATCATCCCTGTGACAATTGAAATCAGCCTTAAACACAGCTCCTAAAGCACAGTCCTTGCATCACCGGAGGACAAGCCTGCTGCATATATTGACTTTCTCGGTTTGCAAATGGAGACAGTGATGGGATATTTTTTTCCAACAGAGAAGCTACTCTTTATGTCCATACTAAGATGCTAGTAATCTTCTGATCTTGAAATTTCCATTTTGCACAATGTAGAACCAAGTTGCAGACGAAGAGGTTAGGGATTTCACATGCGTTATAGTGCCGGAGTTTGGAGTACAGGACTTGGAGAACTCAATTGAAGTAACTAGGGAGTTCAGAAAATCATTTCCCTCTGCTGCAAGAAGGCCATTCGATTCCCTGGTGTCTACTTCAAATAGAAGACACAGAAACCAAAGAACCAGCTAATGTTTCTGCTCAGCTTCAATTCAAGGTCCTTTCACACATAATGCAAACGTGATGACCAATTCACTACAGACACCATGCAAAAATGCCTTGATGCAGTATGGTATCACTGCAATTTCAGAACAATTTTTTCACCAGCTCATTCCCCAAAACTGAAAATGTGTGCAAATTATTTAGGAGAAAGAATGAACATCATTTATGCCAAAACCTTTCATATTTGGAAGTTCACAAATAGCTGCCATTTTATGCAAATTTCGTGGGTATGTTGGATGGGCTAAAATGCGTTTCATGAGCAGACGTACCTAAAATTCAAATGGTTCACAATTGTAATTTTCAGAAATATCTGATTCAAACTGTCAGAAAAAAATGCTGTTTAGCTGAAAGGGAACCCTCTAGTCCGACCTACACATCAGTCCAAACTTGTGGTCCTGGAAAATTGTAGGTTCTGTTCTTGCTTTCTAAACCTATGTAGCAGGGCCGTGTGAGCTCTTCACTGCTTAAGGCCATAAAAACCGAAGATCTCTTTCATTGCAGTCCCAATAGTTGTCCTCAGAACCTCACTCCTCTCAATTCTACCTTGAAGTCATGAACAGTATTGCCTTCTTTTAGCATTTTGAGTGCAGTTAAAAAGCAGCTCAGCTGCAGTTCCATGATGCTGAGTTTAAGTTGATTTCCCTGTGCAGTTCTTTAGCCTCGCCTGCCCATGCTTCCCTTTGTTCCAACCATTTTATACAGTAAACACCAAAAATGGATGAAAGAGAAATGCTTCTGCACAGTATGGAAGCTGGGACATGTGACCTGGAAAGCAAATGCAATGACCACTACTCTAGACAAATCAAGAGAGTTCAAGATCTATATCAATCAATAATGATCCCGCAAAAAGGTCTTTTAGTCAACAGGATTTATGACAAAATGATGTTGCGATTAGACAAGGAGCTTGGTGCCTCAGTCTGAGGACCTAAAGGGCAAACCGCACAAAGAGTCTCCCACTTGATACACTGCTTACAAAAAGCACGTGCCCAACTACTGTGCTATCAAGAGGGATGTTTCTGCCAGGTATGGAACAGAGGACCTTTCTCGTGCCAGTCGAACATGCTGAGCACTACACTACAGAAACCACTTTAAAATGCTTCTTTGCCTCTCCAGCTTTTGCTCATTTTTGGGGCTTGAAAATCATAGCTTTAAATCTGGCTAAGCAGTATGACTTCTCAAGCATTAGGATGAAAATTCAGACAACCCCACCAAAGTTCTCTTGTTTCCTAAACTTCAAGAAACAGACTGTTGCTAACTAGGCATAATATGAAGAGTTTTACTTTATCTCTCTAGTTCTCTCATTGGCATTTAGAGCATAACCTATTGCACAAATTGTGTAGGCTTGATATTGCCTTGCAAGGATTTGTTCTTTGCCATAGACTTGATGAAAGTAACTTTTAAATTTCAGCTAATTAGCATAACCTCTGTTAGGAAACAAAATGAGAACACACTCACTAAAGTTTATGCTTGAAAGACTTGAATTAGAATAGCCATTATGCTAAGAATTTTAATTAATCTGCTTGGCCATTAATTAAGGAGCCTGACTTTTCTCTGTGAAGAACGGCTCTCCATTCAATTGAAAGGACAGCAGTTACACATCTACCAAGAGTTGTGTTTCTGCCTGGTATCGAGCCAGGGACCTTTCGCGTGTGAGGCAAACGTGATAACCACTACAGAAACCCTGCAGCACTGGCCGTTCAGGATCAGCCCAGCATTTCCTCCTTTTTGGTGCCTGCAAGGCATAGTTTAAAAACTGGCTTGAATTGTCTTCTCCCCGTTAGGAGGCAAAATTCAATCCCACCAAGCAATGTTTTCTTGTTTCATTGCCTTTGAGAGACAGAATGTTACTCCCTAGGAATAATATGAAGAGCTTTACCGGATCACTGTAGGCTTATTCATCGGCATGGAAAGCAATCCCTAGTGCACAAATTCTGCATCATTAACATTGCTTTGCATAGATTTTAATTGTCAGGAGACTATAAGGATGTTACTTTTAAGAATTAGCTAAGTAGCATAACTTATCTCTGTTAGGAGATCAAATACAGATGCACTCGTGGAGTTTCTGTTTTGTTTCATTTTGTTTGAAATACATGGATTAGCACACCCATCATGCTACAATGAGTTTTACATCATCCCTGTGACAATTGAAATCAGCCTTAAACACAGCTCCTAAAGCACAGTCCTTGCATCACCGGAGGACAAGCCTGCTGCATATATTGACTTTCTCGGTTTGCAAATGGAGACAGTGATGGGATATTTTTTTCCAACAGAGAAGCTACTCTTTATGTCCATACTAAGATGCTAGTAATCTTCTGATCTTGAAATTTCCATTTTGCACAATGTAGAACCAAGTTGCAGACGAAGAGGTTAGGGATTTCACATGCGTTATAGTGCCGGAGTTTGGAGTACAGGACTTGGAGAACTCAATTGAAGTAACTAGGGAGTTCAGAAAATCATTTCCCTCTGCTGCAAGAAGGCCATTCGATTCCCTGGTGTCTACTTCAAATAGAAGACACAGAAACCAAAGAACCAGCTAATGTTTCTGCTCAGCTTCAATTCAAGGTCCTTTCACACATAATGCAAACGTGATGACCAATTCACTACAGACACCATGCAAAAATGCCTTGATGCAGTATGGTATCACTGCAATTTCAGATCAATTTTTTCACCAGCTCATCCCCAAAACTGAAAATGTGTGCAAATTATTTAGGAGAAAGAATGAACATCATTTATGCCAAAACCTTTCATATTTGGAAGTTCACAAATAGCTGCCATTTTATGCAAATTTCGTGGGTATGTCGGATGGCCTAAAATGCGTTTCATGAGCAGACGTACCTAAAATTCAAATGGTTCACAATTGTAATTTTCAGAAATATCTGATTCAAACTGTCAGAAAAAAAATGCTGTTTAGCTGAAAGGGAACCCTCTAGTCCGACCTACACATCAGTCCAAACTGGTGGTCCTGGAAAATTGTAGGTTCTGTTCTTGCTTTCTAAACCTATGTAGCAGGGCCGTGTGAGCTCTTCACTGCTTAAGGCCATAAAAACCGAAGATCTCTTTCATTGCAGTCCCAATAGTTGTCCTCAGAACCTCACTCCTCTCAATTCTACCTTGAAGTCATGAACAGTATTGCCTTCTTTTACCATTTTGAGTGCAGTTAAAAAGCAGCTCAGCTGCAGTTCCATGATGCTGAGTTTAAGTTGATTTCCCTGTGCAGTTCTTTAGCCTCGCCTGCCCATGCTTCCCTTTGTTCCAACCATTTTATACAGTAAACACCAAAAATGGATGAAAGAGAAATGCTTCTGCACAGTATGGAAGCTGGGACATGTGACCTGGAAAGCAAATGCAATGACCACTACTCTAGACAAATCAAGAGAGTTCAAGATCTATATCAATCAATAATGATCCCCCAAAAAGGTCTTTTAGTCAACAGGATTTATGCCAAAATGATGTTGCGATTAGACAAGGAGCTTGGTGCCTCAGTCTGAGGACCTAAAGGGCAAACCGCACAAAGAGTCTCCCACTTGATACACTGCTTACAAAAAGCACGTGCCCAACTACTGTGCTATCAAGAGGGATGTTTCTGCCAGGTATGGAACAGAGGACCTTTCTCGTGTTAGGCGAACATGCTGAGCACTACACTACAGAAACCACTTTAAAATGCTTCTTTGCCTCTCCAGCTTTTGCTCATTTTTGGGGCTTGAAAATCATAGCTTTAAATCTGGCTAAGCAGTATGACTTCTCAAGCATTAGGATGAAAATTCAGACAACCCCACCAAAGTTCTCTTGTTTCCTAAACTTCAAGAAACAGACTGTTGCTAACTAGGCATAATATGAAGAGTTTTACTTTATCTCTCTAGTTCTCTCATTGGCATTTAGAGCATAACCTATTGCACAAATTGTGTAGGCTTGATATTGCCTTGCAAGGATTTGTTCTTTGCCATAGACTTGATGAAAGTAACTTTTAAATTTCAGCTAATTAGCATAACCTCTGTTAGGAAACAAAATGAGAACACACTCACTAAAGTTTATGCTTGAAAGACTTGAATTAGAATAGCCATTATGCTAAGAATTTTAATTAATCTGCTTGGCCATTAATTAAGGAGCCTGACTTTTCTCTGTGAAGAACGGCTCTCCATTCAATTGAAAGGACAGCAGTTACACATCTACCAAGAGTTGTGTTTCTGCCTGGTATCGAGCCAGGGACCTTTCGCGTGTGAGGCAAACGTGATAACCACTACAGAAACCCTGCAGCACTGGCCGTTCAGGATCAGCCCAGCATTTCCTCCTTTTTGGTGCCTGCAAGGCATAGTTTAAAAACTGGCTTGAATTGTCTTCTCCCCGTTAGGAGGCAAAATTCAATCCCACCAAGCAATGTTTTCTTGTTTCATTGCCTTTGAGAGACAGAATGTTACTCCCTAGGAATAATATGAAGAGCTTTACCGGATCACTGTAGGCTTATTCATCGGCATGGAAAGCAATCCCTAGTGCACAAATTCTGCATCATTAACATTGCTTTGCATAGATTTTAATTGTCAGGAGACTATAAGGATGTTACTTTTAAGAATTAGCTAAGTAGCATAACTTATCTCTGTTAGGAGATCAAATACAGATGCACTCGTGGAGTTTCTGTTTTGTTTCATTTTGTTTGAAATACATGGATTAGCACACCCATCATGCTACAATGAGTTTTACATCATCCCTGTGACAATTGAAATCAGCCTTAAACACAGCTCCTAAAGCACAGTCCTTGCATCACCGGAGGACAAGCCTGCTGCATATATTGACTTTCTCGGTTTGCAAATGGAGACAGTGATGGGATATTTTTTTCCAACAGAGAAGCTACTCTTTATGTCCATACTAAGATGCTAGTAATCTTCTGATCTTGAAATTTCCATTTTGCACAATGTAGAACCAAGTTGCAGACGAAGAGGTTAGGGATTTCACATGCGTTATAGTGCCGGAGTTTGGAGTACAGGACTTGGAGAACTCAATTGAAGTAACTAGGGAGTTCAGAAAATCATTTCCCTCTGCTGCAAGAAGGCCATTCGATTCCCTGGTGTCTACTTCAAATAGAAGACACAGAAACCAAAGAACCAGCTAATGTTTCTGCTCAGCTTCAATTCAAGGTCCTTTCACACATAATGCAAACGTGATGACCAATTCACTACAGACACCATGCAAAAATGCCTTGATGCAGTATGGTATCACTGCAATTTCAGATCAATTTTTTCACCAGCTCATCCCCAAAACTGAAAATGTGTGCAAATTATTTAGGAGAAAGAATGAACATCATTTATGCCAAAACCTTTCATATTTGGAAGTTCACAAATAGCTGCCATTTTATGCAAATTTCGTGGGTATGTCGGATGGCCTAAAATGCGTTTCATGAGCAGACGTACCTAAAATTCAAATGGTTCACAATTGTAATTTTCAGAAATATCTGATTCAAACTGTCAGAAAAAAAATGCTGTTTAGCTGAAAGGGAACCCTCTAGTCCGACCTACACATCAGTCCAAACTGGTGGTCCTGGAAAATTGTAGGTTCTGTTCTTGCTTTCTAAACCTATGTAGCAGGGCCGTGTGAGCTCTTCACTGCTTAAGGCCATAAAAACCGAAGATCTCTTTCATTGCAGTCCCAATAGTTGTCCTCAGAACCTCACTCCTCTCAATTCTACCTTGAAGTCATGAACAGTATTGCCTTCTTTTACCATTTTGAGTGCAGTTAAAAAGCAGCTCAGCTGCAGTTCCATGATGCTGAGTTTAAGTTGATTTCCCTGTGCAGTTCTTTAGCCTCGCCTGCCCATGCTTCCCTTTGTTCCAACCATTTTATACAGTAAACACCAAAAATGGATGAAAGAGAAATGCTTCTGCACAGTATGGAAGCTGGGACATGTGACCTGGAAAGCAAATGCAATGACCACTACTCTAGACAAATCAAGAGAGTTCAAGATCTATATCAATCAATAATGATCCCCCAAAAAGGTCTTTTAGTCAACAGGATTTATGCCAAAATGATGTTGCGATTAGACAAGGAGCTTGGTGCCTCAGTCTGAGGACCTAAAGGGCAAACCGCACAAAGAGTCTCCCACTTGATACACTGCTTACAAAAAGCACGTGCCCAACTACTGTGCTATCAAGAGGGATGTTTCTGCCAGGTATGGAACAGAGGACCTTTCTCGTGTCAGGCGAACATGCTGAGCACTACACTACAGAAACCACTTTAAAATGCTTCTTTGCCTCTCCAGCTTTTGCTCATTTTTGGGGCTTGAAAATCATAGCTTTAAATCTGGCTAAGCAGTATGACTTCTCAAGCATTAGGATGAAAATTCAGACAACCCCACCAAAGTTCTCTTGTTTCCTAAACTTCAAGAAACAGACTGTTGCTAACTAGGCATAATATGAAGAGTTTTACTTTATCTCTCTAGTTCTCTCATTGGCATTTAGAGCATAACCTATTGCACAAATTGTGTAGGCTTGATATTGCCTTGCAAGGATTTGTTCTTTGCCATAGACTTGATGAAAGTAACTTTTAAATTTCAGCTAATTAGCATAACCTCTGTTAGGAAACAAAATGAGAACACACTCACTAAAGTTTATGCTTGAAAGACTTGAATTAGAATACCCATTATGCTAAGAGTTTTAATTAATCAGCTTGGCTATTAATTAAGGAGCCTGACTTTTCTCTGTGAAGAACGACACTCCATTCAATTAAAAGGACAGCAGTTACACATCTACCAAGAGCTGTGTTTCTGCCTGGTATCGAGCCAGGGACCTTTCGCGTGTGAGGCGAACGTGATAACCACTACACTACAGAAACCCTACAGCACTAGCCGTTCAGGATCAGCCCAGCATTTCCTCCTTTTTGGTGCCTGCAAGGCATAGTTTAAAAACTGGCTTGAATTGTCTTCTCCCCGTTAGGATGCAAAATTCAATCCCACCAAGCAATGTTTTCTTGTTTCATTGCCTTTGAGAGACAGAATGTTACTCCCTAGGAATAATATGAAGAGCTTTACCGGATCACTGTAGGCTTATTAATCGGCATGGAAAGCAGTCCCTAGTGCACAAATTCTGCATCATTAACATTGCTTTGCATAGATTTTAATTGTCAGGAGACTATAAGGATGTTACTTTTAAGAATTAGCTAAGTAGCATAACTTATCTCTGTTAGGAGATCAAATACAGATGCACTCGTGGAGTTTCTGTTTTGTTTAATTTTGTTTGAAATACATGGATTAGCACACCCATCATGCTACAATGAGTTTTACATCATCCCTGTGACAATTGAAATCAGCCTTAAACACAGCTCCTAAAGCACAGTCCTTGCATCACCGGAGGACAAGCCTGCTGCATATATTGACTTTCTCGGTTTGCAAATGGAGACAGTGATGGGATATTTTTTTCCAACAGAGAAGCTACTCTTTATGTCCATACTAAGATGCTAGTAATCTTCTGATCTTGAAATTTCCATTTTGCACAATGTAGAACCAAGTTGCAGACGAAGAGGTTAGGGATTTCACATGCGTTATAGTGCCGGAGTTTGGAGTACAGGACTTGGAGAACTCAATTGAAGTAACTAGGGAGTTCAGAAAATCATTTCCCTCTGCTGCAAGAAGGCCATTCGATTCCCTGGTGTCTACTTCAAATAGAAGACACAGAAACCAAAGAACCAGCTAATGTTTCTGCTCAGCTTCAATTCAAGGTCCTTTCACACATAATGCAAACGTGATGACCAATTCACTACAGACACCATGCAAAAATGCCTTGATGCAGTATGGTATCACTGCAATTTCAGAACAATTTTTTCACCAGCTCATCCCCAAACTGAAAATGTTTGCAAATTATTTAGGAGAAAGAATGAACATCATTTATGCCAAAACCTTTCATATTTGGAAGTTCACAAATAGCTGCCATTTTATGCAAATTTCGTGGGTATGTTGGATGGCCTAAAATGCGTTTCATGAGCAGACGTACCTAAAATTCAAATGGTTCACAATTGTAATTTTCAGAAATATCTGATTCAAACTGTCAGAAAAAAAATGCTGTTTAGCTGAAAGGGAACCCTCTAGTCCGACCTACACATCAGTCCAAACTGGTGGTCCTGGAAAATTGTAGGTTCTGTTCTTGCTTTCTAAACCTATGTAGCAGGGCCGTGTGAGCTCTTCACTGCTTAAAGCCATAAAAACCGAAGATCTCTTTCATTGCAGTCCCAAAAGTTGTCCTCAGAACCTCACTCCTCTCAATTCTACCTTGAAGTCATGAACAGTATTGCCTTCTTTTACCATTTTGAGTGCAGTTAAAAAGCAGCTCAGCTGCAGTTCCATGATGCTGAGTTTAAGTTGATTTCCCTGTGCAGTTCTTTAGCCTCGCCTGCCCATGCTTCCCTTTGTTCCAACCATTTTATACAGTAAACACCAAAAATGGATGAAAGAGAAATGCTTCTGCACAGTATGGAAGCTGGGACATGTGACCTGGAAAGCAAATGCAATGACCACTACTCTAGACAAATCAAGAGAGTTCAAGATCTATATCAATCAATAATGATCCCCCAAAAAGGTCTTTTAGTCAACAGGATTTATGACAAAATGATGTTGCGATTAGACAAGGAGCTTGGTGCCTCAGTCTGAGGACCTAAAGGGCAAACTGCACAAAGAGTCTCCCACTTGATACACTGCTTACAAAAAGCACGTGCCCAACTACTGTGCTATCAAGAGGGATGTTTCTGCCAGGTATGGAACAGAGGACCTTTCTCGTGTCAGGCGAACATGCTGAGCACTACACTACAGAAACCACTTTAAAATGCTTCTTTGCCTCTCCAGCTTTTGCTCATTTTTGGGGCTTGAAAATCATAGCTTTAAATCTAGCTAAGCAGTATGACTTCTCAAGCATTAGGATGAAAATTCAGACAACCCCACCAAAGTTCTCTTGTTTCCTACCCTTCGAGAAACAGACTGTTGCTAACTAGGCATAATATGAAGAGTTTTACTTTATCTCTGTAGTTCTCTCATTGGCATTTAGAGCATAACCTATTGCACAAATTGTGTATGCTTGATATTGCCTTGCAAGGATTTGTTCTTTGCCATAGACTTGATGAAAGTAACTTTTAAATTTCAGCTAATTAGCATAACCTCTGTTAGGAAACAAAATGAGAACACACTCACTAAAGTTTATGCTTGAAAGACTTGAATTAGAATAGCCATTATGCTAAGAGTTTTAATTAATCAGCTTGGCTATTAATTAAGGAGCCTGACTTTTCTCTGTGAAGAACGGCTCTCCATTCAATTAAAAGGACAGCAGTTACACATCTACAAAGAGTTGTGTTTCTGCCTGGTATCGAGCCAGGGACCTTTCGCGTGTGAGGCAAACGTGATAACCACTACACTACAGAAACCCTACAGCACTGGCTGTTCAGGATCAGCCCAGCATTTCCTCCTTTTTGGTGCCTGCAAGGCATAGTTTAAAAACTGGCTTGAATTGTCTTCTCCCCGTTAGGAGGCAAAATTCAATCCCACCAAGCAATGTTTTCTTGTTTCATTGCTTTTGAGAGACAGAATGTTACTCCCTAGGAATAATATGAAGAGCTTTACCGGATCACTGTAGGCTTATTCATCGGCATGGAAAGCAGTCCCTAGTGCACAAATTCTGCATCATTAACATTGCTTTGCATAGATTTTAATTGTCAGGAGACTAGAAAGAATTTACTTTTAAGAATTCGCTAAGTAGCATAACTTATCTCTGTTAGTAGATCAAATACAGATGCACTCGTGGAGTTTCTGTTTTGTTTAATTTTGTTTGAAATACATGGATTAGCACACCCATCATGCTACAATGAGTTTTACATCATCCCTGTGACAATTGAAATCAGCCTTAAACACAGCTCCTAAAGCACAGTCCTTGCATCACCGGAGGACAAGCCTGCTGCATATATTGACTTTCTCGGTTTGCAAATGGAGACAGTGATGGGATATTTTTTTCCAACAGAGAAGCTACTCTTTATGTCCATACTAAGATGCTAGTAATCTTCTGATCTTGAAATTTCCATTTTGCACAATGTAGAACCAAGTTGCAGACGAAGAGGTTAGGGATTTCACATGCGTTATAGTGCCGGAGTTTGGAGTACAGGACTTGGAGAACTCAATTGAAGTAACTAGGGAGTTCAGAAAATCATTTCCCTCTGCTGCAAGAAGGCCATTCGATTCCCTGGTGTCTACTTCAAATAGAAGACACAGAAACCAAAGAACCAGCTAATGTTTCTGCTCAGCTTCAATTCAAGGTCCTTTCACACATAATGCAAACGTGATGACAAATTCACTACAGACACCATGCAAAAATGCCTTGATGCATTATGGTATCACTGCAATTTCAGAACAATTTTTTCACCAGCTCATCCCCAAAACTGAAAATGTGTGCAAATTATTTAGGAGAAAGAATGAACATCATTTATGCCAAAACCTTTCATATGTGGAAGTTCACAAATAGCTGCCATTTTATGCAAATTTCGTGGGTATGTTGGATGGCCTAAAATGCGTTTCATGAGCAGACGTACCTAAAATTCAAATGGTTCACAATTGTAATTTTCAGAAATATCTGATTCAAACTGTCAGAAAAAAATGCTGTTTAGCTGAAAGGGAACCCTCTAGTCCGACCTACACATCAGTCCAAACTGGTGGTCCTGGAAAATTGTAGGTTCTGTTCTTGCTTTCTAAACCTATGTAGCAGGGCCGTGTGAGCTCTTCACTGCTTAAGGCCATAAAAACCGAAGATCTCTTTCATTGCAGTCCCAATAGTTGTCCTCAGAACCTCACTCCTCTCAATTCTACCTTGAATTCATGAACAGTATTGCCTTCTTTTACCATTTTGAGTGCAGTTAAAAAGCAGCTCAGCTGCAGTTCCATGATGCTGAGTTTAAGTTGATTTCCCTGTGCAGTTCTTTAGCCTCGCCTGCCCATGCTTCCCTTTGTTCCAACCATTTTATACAGTAAACACCAAAAATGGATGAAAGAGAAATGCTTCTGCACAGTATGGAAGCTGGGACATGTGACCTGGAAAGCAAATGCAATGACCACTACTCTAGACAAATCAAGAGAGTTCAAGATCTATATCAATCAATAATGATCCCCCAAAAAGGTCTTTTAGTCAACAGGATTTATGACAAAATGATGTTGCGATTAGACAAGGAGCTTGGTGCCTCAGTCTGAGGACCTAAAGGGCAAACTGCACAAAGAGTCTCCCACTTGATACACTGCTTACAAAAAGCACGTGCCCAACTACTGTGCTATCAAGAGGGATGTTTCTGCCAGGTATGGAACAGAGGACCTTTCTCGTGTCAGGCGAACATGCTGAGCACTACACTACAGAAACCACTTTAAAATGCTTCTTTGCCTCTCCAGCTTTTGCTCATTTTTGGGGCTTGAAAATCATAGCTTTAAATCTAGCTAAGCAGTATGACTTCTCAAGCATTAGGATGAAAATTCAGACAACCCCACCAAAGTTCTCTTGTTTCCTACCCTTCGAGAAACAGACTGTTGCTAACTAGGCATAATATGAAGAGTTTTACTTTATCTCTGTAGTTCTCTCATTGGCATTTAGAGCATAACCTATTGCACAAATTGTGTATGCTTGATATTGCCTTGCAAGGATTTGTTCTTTGCCATAGACTTGATGAAAGTAACTTTTAAATTTCAGCTAATTAGCATAACCTCTGTTAGGAAACAAAATGAGAACACACTCACTAAAGTTTATGCTTGAAAGACTTGAATTAGAATACCCATTATGCTAAGAGTTTTAATTAATCAGCTTGGCTATTAATTAAGGAGCCTGACTTTTCTCTGTGAAGAACGGCTCTCCATTCAATTAAAAGGACAGCAGTTACACATCTACCAAGAGTTCTGTTTCTGCCTGGTATCGAGCCAGGGACCTTTCGCGTGTGAGGCGAACGTGATAACCACTACACTACAGAAACCCTACAGCACTGGCCGTTCAGGATCAGCCCAGCATTTCCTCCTTTTTGGTGCCTGCAAGGCATAGTTTAAAAACTGGCTTGAATTGTCTTCTCCCCGTTAGGACGCAAAATTCAATCCCACCAAGCAATGTTTTCTTGTTTCATTGCTTTTGAGAGACAGAATGTTACTCCCTAGGAATAATATGAAGAGCTTTACCGGATCACTGTAGGCTTATTCATCGGCATGGAAAGCAGTCCCTAGTGCACAAATTCTGCATCATTAACATTGCTTTGCATAGATTTTAATTGTCAGGAGACTAGAAAGAATTTACTTTTAAGAATTCGCTAAGTAGCATAACTTATCTCTGTTAGGAGATCAAATACAGATGCACTCGTGGAGTTTCTGTTTTGTTTAATTTTGTTTGAAATACATGGATTAGCACACCCATCATGCTACAGTGAGTTTTACATCATCCCTGTGACAATTGAAATCAGCCTTAAACACAGCTCCTAAAGCACAGTCCTTGCATCACCGGAGGACAAGCCTGCTGCATATATTGACTTTCTCGGTTTGCAAATGGAGACAGTGATGGGATATTTTTTTCCAACAGAGAAGCTACTCTTTATGTCCATACTAAGATGCTAGTAATCTTCTGATCTTGAAATTTCCATTTTGCACAATGTAGAACCAAGTTGCAGACGAAGAGGTTAGGGATTTCACATGCGTTATAGTGCCGGAGTTTGGAGTACAGGACTTGGAGAACTCAATTGAAGTAACTAGGGAGTTCAGAAAATCATTTCCCTCTGCTGCAAGAAGGCCATTCGATTCCCTGGTGTCTACTTCAAATAGAAGACACAGAAACCAAAGAACCAGCTAATGTTTCTGCTCAGCTTCAATTCAAGGTCCTTTCACACATAATGCAAACGTGATGACCAATTCACTACAGACACCATGCAAAAATGCCTTGATGCAGTATGGTATCACTGCAATTTCAGAACAATTTTTTCACCAGCTCATCCCCAAAACTGAAAATGTGTGCAAATTATTTAGGAGAAAGAATGAACATCATTTATGCCAAAACCTTTCATATTTGGAAGTTCACAAATAGCTGCCATTTTATGCAAATTTCGTGGGTATGTTGGATGGCCTAAAATGCGTTTCATGAGCAGACGTACCTAAAATTCAAATGGTTCACAATTGTAATTTTCAGAAATATCTGATTCAAACTGTCAGAAAAAAAATGCTGTTTAGCTGAAAGGGAACCCTCTAGTCCGACCTACACATCAGTCCAAACTGGTGGTCCTGGAAAATTGTAGGTTCTGTTCTTGCTTTCTAAACCTATGTAGCAGGGCCGTGTGAGCTCTTCACTGCTTAAAGCCATAAAAACCGAAGATCTCTTTCATTGCAGTCCCAAAAGTTGTCCTCAGAACCTCACTCCTCTCAATTCTACCTTGAAGTCATGAACAGTATTGCCTTCTTTTACCATTTTGAGTGCAGTTAAAAAGCAGCTCAGCTGCAGTTCCATGATGCTGAGTTTAAGTTGATTTCCCTGTGCAGTTCTTTAGCCTCGCCTGCCCATGCTTCCCTTTGTTCCAACCATTTTATACAGTAAACACCAAAAATGGATGAAAGAGAAATGCTTCTGCACAGTATGGAAGCTGGGACATGTGACCTGGAAAGCAAATGCAATGACCACTACTCTAGACAAATCAAGAGAGTTCAAGATCTATATCAATCAATAATGATCCCCCAAAAAGGTCTTTTAGTCAACAGGATTTATGACAAAATGATGTTGCGATTAGACAAGGAGCTTGGTGCCTCAGTCTGAGGACCTAAAGGGCAAACTGCACAAAGAGTCTCCCACTTGATACACTGCTTACAAAAAGCACGTGCCCAACTACTGTGCTATCAAGAGGGATGTTTCTGCCAGGTATGGAACAGAGGACCTTTCTCGTGTCAGGCGAACATGCTGAGCACTACACTACAGAAACCACTTTAAAATGCTTCTTTGCCTCTCCAGCTTTTGCTCATTTTTGGGGCTTGAAAATCATAGCTTTAAATCTAGCTAAGCAGTATGACTTCTCAAGCATTAGGATGAAAATTCAGACAACCCCACCAAAGTTCTCTTGTTTCCTACCCTTCGAGAAACAGACTGTTGCTAACTAGGCATAATATGAAGAGTTTTACTTTATCTCTGTAGTTCTCTCATTGGCATTTAGAGCATAACCTATTGCACAAATTGTGTATGCTTGATATTGCCTTGCAAGGATTTGTTCTTTGCCATAGACTTGATGAAAGTAACTTTTAAATTTCAGCTAATTAGCATAACCTCTGTTAGGAAACAAAATGAGAACACACTCACTAAAGTTTATGCTTGAAAGACTTGAATTAGAATAGCCATTATGCTAAGAGTTTTAATTAATCAGCTTGGCTATTAATTAAGGAGCCTGACTTTTCTCTGTGAAGAACGGCTCTCCATTCAATTAAAAGGACAGCAGTTACACATCTACAAAGAGTTGTGTTTCTGCCTGGTATCGAGCCAGGGACCTTTCGCGTGTGAGGCGAACGTGATAACCACTACACTACAGAAACCCTACAGCACTGGCCGTTCAGGATCAGCCCAGCATTTCCTCCTTTTTGGTGCCTGCAAGGCATAGTTTAAAAACTGGCTTGAATTGTCTTCTCCCCGTTAGGAGGCAAAATTCAATCCCACCAAGCAATGTTTTCTTGTTTCATTGCTTTTGAGAGACAGAATGTTACTCCCTAGGAATAATATGAAGAGCTTTACCGGATCACTGTAGGCTTATTCATCGGCATGGAAAGCAGTCCCTAGTGCACAAATTCTGCATCATTAACATTGCTTTGCATAGATTTTAATTGTCAGGAGACTAGAAAGAATTTACTTTTAAGAATTCGCTAAGTAGCATAACTTATCTCTGTTAGTAGATCAAATACAGATGCACTTGTGGAGTTTCTGTTTTGTTTAATTTTGTTTGAAATACATGGATTAGCACACCCATCATGCTACAATGAGTTTTACATCATCCCTGTGACAATTGAAATCAGCCTTAAACACAGCTCCTAAAGCATAGTCCTTGCATCACCGGAGGACAAGCCTGCTGCATATATTGACTTTCTCGGTTTGCAAATGGAGACAGTGATGGGATATTTTTTTCCAACAGAGAAGCTACTCTTTATGTCCATACTAAGATGCTAGTAATCTTCTGATCTTGAAATTTCCATTTTGCACAATGTAGAACCAAGTTGCAGACGAAGAGGTTAGGGATTTCACATGCGTTATAGTGCCGGAGTTTGGAGTACAGGACTTGGAGAACTCAATTGAAGTAACTAGGGAGTTCAGAAAATCATTTCCCTCTGCTGCAAGAAGGCCATTCGATTCCCTGGTGTCTACTTCAAATAGAAGACACAGAAACCAAAGAACCAGCTAATGTTTCTGCTCAGCTTCAATTCAAGGTCCTTTCACACATAATGCAAACGTGATGACCAATTCACTACAGACACCATGCAAAAATGCCTTGATGCAGTATGGTATCACTGCAATTTCAGATCAATTTTTTCACCAGCTCCTCCCCAAAACTGAAAATGTGTGCAAATTATTTAGGAGAAAGAATGAACATCATTTATGCCAAAACCTTTCATATTTGGAAGTTCACAAATAGCTGCCATTTTATGCAAATTTCGTGGGTATGTCGGATGGGCTAAAATGCGTTTCATGAGCAGACGTAACTAAAATTCAAATGGTTCACAATTGTAATTTTCAGAAATATCTGATTCAAACTGTCAGAAAAAAAATGCTGTTTAGCTGAAAGGGAACCCTCTAGTCCGACCTACACATCAGTCCAAACTGGTGGTCCTGGAAAATTGTAGGTTCTGTTCTTGCTTTCTAAACCTATGTAGCAGGGCCGTGTGAGCTCTTCACTGCTTAAGGCCATAAAAACCGAAGATCTCTTTCATTGCAGTCCCAATAGTTGTCCTCAGAACCTCACTCCTCTCAATTCTACCTTGAAGTCATGAACAGTATTGCCTTCTTTTACCATTTTGAGTGCAGTTAAAAAGCAGCTCAGCTGCAGTTCCATGATGCTGAGTTTAAGTTGATTTCCCTGTGCAGTTCTTTAGCCTCGCCTGCCCATGCTTCCCTTTGTTCCAACCATTTTATACAGTAAACACCAAAAATGGATGAAAGAGAAATGCTTCTGCACAGTATGGAAGCTGGGACATGTGACCTGGAAAGCAAATGCAATGACCACTACTCTAGACAAATCAAGAGAGTTCAAGATCTATATCAATCAATAATGATCCCCCAAAAAGGTCTTTTAGTCAACAGGATTTATGACAAAATGATGTTGCGATTAGACAAGGAGCTTGGTGCCTCAGTCTGAGGACCTAAAGGGCAAACCGCACAAAGAGTCTCCCACTTGATACACTGCTTACAAAAAGCACGTGCCCAACTACTGTGCTATCAAGAGGGATGTTTCTGCCAGGTATGGAACAGAGGACCTTTCTCGTGTCAGGCGAACATGCTGAGCACTACACTACAGAAACCACTTTAAAATGCTTCTTTGCCTCTCCAGCTTTTGCTCATTATTGGGGCTTGAAAATCATAGCTTTAAATCTGGCTAAGCAGTATGACTTCTCAAGCATTAGGATGAAAATTCAGACAACCCCACCAAAGTTCTCTTGTTTCCTAAACTTCAAGAAACAGACTGTTGCTAACTAGGCATAATATGAAGAGTTTTACTTTATCTCTCTAGTTCTCTCATTGGCATTTAGAGCATAACCTATTGCACAAATTGTGTAGGCTTGATATTGCCTTGCAAGGATTTGTTCTTTGCCATAGACTTGATGAAAGTAACTTTTAAATTTCAGCTAATTAGCATAACCTCTGTTAGGAAACAAAATGAGAACACACTCACTAAAGTTTATGCTTGAAAGACTTGAATTAGAATAGCCATTATGCTAAGAATTTTAATTAATCTGCTTGGCCATTAATTAAGGAGCCTGACTTTTCTCTGTGAAGAACATCTCTCCATTCAATTGAAAGGACAGCAGTTACACATCTACCAAGAGTTGTGTTTCTGCCTGGTATCGAGCCAGGGACCTTTCGCGTGTGAGGGAAACGTGATAACCACTACAGAAACCCTGCAGCACTGGCCGTTCAGGATCAGCCCAGCATTTCCTCCTTTTTGGTGCCTGCAAGGCATAGTTTAAAAACTGGCTTGAATTGTCTTCTCCCCGTTAGGACGCAAAATTCAATCCCACCAAGCAATGTTTTCTTGTTTCATTGCCTTTGAGAGACAGAATGTTACTTCCTAGGAATAATATGAAGAGCTTTACCGGATCACTGTAGGCTTATTCATCGGCATGGAAAGCAATCCCTAGTGCACAAATTCTGCATCATTAACATTGCTTTGCATAGATTTTAATTGTCAGGAGACTATAAGGATGTTACTTTTAAGAATTAGCTAAGTAGCATAACTTATCTCTGTTAGGAGATCAAATACAGATGCACTCGTGGAGTTTCTGTTTTGTTTAATTTTGTTTGAAATACATGGATTAGCACACCCATCATGCTACAATGAGTTTTACATCATCCCTGTGACAATTGAAATCAGCCTTAAACACAGCTCCTAAAGCACAGTCCTTGCATCACCGGAGGACAAGCCTGCTGCATATATTGACTTTCTCGGTTTGCAAATGGAGACAGTGATGGGATATTTTTTTCCAACAGAGAAGCTACTCTTTATGTCCATACTAAGATGCTAGTAATCTTCTGATCTTGAAATTTCCATTTTGCACAATGTAGAACCAAGTTGCAGACGAAGAGGTTAGGGATTTCACATGCGTTATAGTGCCGGAGTTTGGAGTACAGGACTTGGAGAACTCAATTGAAGTAACTAGGGAGTTCAGAAAATCATTTCCCTCTGCTGCAAGAAGGCCATTCGATTCCCTGGTGTCTACTTCAAATAGAAGACACAGAAACCAAAGAACCAGCTAATGTTTCTGCTCAGATTCAATTCAAGGTCCTTTCACACATAATGCAAACGTGATGACCAATTCACTACAGACACCATGCAAAAATGCCTTGATGCATTATGGTATCACTGCAATTTCAGAACAATTTTTTCACCAGCTCATCCCCAAAACTGAAAATGTGTGCAAATTATTTAGGAGAAAGAATGAACATCATTTATGCCAAAACCTTTCATATGTGGAAGTTCACAAATAGCTGCCATTTTATGCAAATTTCGTGGGTATGTTGGATGGCCTAAAATGCGTTTCATGAGCAGACGTACCTAAAATTCAAATGGTTCACAATTGTAATTTTCAGAAATATCTGATTCAAACTGTCAGAAAAAAATGCTGTTTAGCTGAAAGGGAACCCTCTAGTCCGACCTACACATCAGTCCAAACTGGTGGTCCTGGAAAATTGTAGGTTCTGTTCTTGCTTTCTAAACCTATGTAGCAGGGCCGTGTGAGCTCTTCACTGCTTAAGGCCATAAAAACCGAAGATCTCTTTCATTGCAGTCCCAATAGTTGTCCTCAGAACCTCACTCCTCTCAATTCTACCTTGAATTCATGAACAGTATTGCCTTCTTTTACCATTTTGAGTGCAGTTAAAAAGCAGCTCAGCTGCAGTTCCATGATGCTGAGTTTAAGTTGATTTCCCTGTGCAGTTCTTTAGCCTCGCCTGCCCATGCTTCCCTTTGTTCCAACCATTTTATACAGTAAACACCAAAAATGGATGAAAGAGAAATGCTTCTGCACAGTATGGAAGCTGGGACATGTGACCTGGAAAGCAAATGCATTGACCACTACTCTAGAAAAATCAAGAGTGTTCAACATCTATATCAATCAATAATTATACCCCCAAAAGGTCTGGTTTTTAACAGGATTTATGACAAAATGATGCTGAAATTAGACAAGGAGCTTGGTGCCTCAGTCTGAGGACCTAAAGGGCAAACCGCACAAAGAGTCTCCCACTTGATACACTGCTTACAAAAAGCACGTGCCCAACTACTGTGCTATCAAGAGGGATGTTTCTGCCAGGTATGGAACAGAGGACCTTTCTCGTGTCAGGCGAACATGCTGAGCACTACACTACAGAAACCACTTTAAAATGCTTCTTTGCCTCTCCAGCTTTTGCTCATTTTTGGGGCTTGAAAATCATAGCTTTAAATCTAGCTAAGCAGTATGACTTCTCAAGCATTAGGATGAAAATTCAGACAACCCCACCAAAGTTCTCTTGTTTCCTACCCTTCGAGAAACAGACTGTTGCTAACTAGTCATAATATGAAGAGTTTTACTTTATCTCTGTAGTTCTCTCATTGGCATTTAGAGCATAACCTATTGCACAAATTGTGTATGCTTGATATTGCCTTGCAAGGATTTGTTCTTTGCCATAGACTTGATGAAAGTAACTTTTAAATTTCAGCTAATTAGCATAACCTCTGTTAGGAAACAAAATGAGAACACACTCACTAAAGTTTATGCTTGAAAGACTTGAATTAGAATACCCATTATGCTAAGAGTTTTAATTAATCAGCTTGGCTATTAATTAAGGAGCCTGACTTTTCTCTGTGAAGAACGACTCTCCATTCAATTAAAAGGACAGCAGTTACAAATCTACCAAGAGTTGTGTTTCTGCCTGGTATCGAGCCAGGGACCTTTCCCGTGTGAGGCAAACGTGATAACCACTACACTACAGAAACCCTACTGCACTAGCCGTTCAGGATCAGCCCAGCATTTCCTCCTTTTTGGTGCCTGCAAGGCATAGTTTAAAAACTGCCTTGAATTGTCTTCTCCCCGTTAGGATGCAAAATTCAATCCCACCAAGCAATGTTTTCTTGTTTCATTGCCTTTGAGAGACAGAATGTTACTCCCTAGGAATAATATGAAGAGCTTTACCGGATCACTGTAGGCTTATTCATCGGCATGGAAAGCAATCCCTAGTGCACAAATTCTGCATCATTAACATTGCTTTGCATAGATTTTAATTGTCAGGAGACTATAAGGATGTTACTTTTAAGAATTAGCTAAGTAGCATAACTTATCTCTGTTAGGAGATCAAATACAGATGCACTCGTGGAGTTTCTGTTTTGTTTAATTTTGTTTGAAATACATGGATTAGCACACCCATCATGCTACAATGAGTTTTACATCATCCCTGTGACAATTGAAATCAGCCTTAAACACAGCTCCTAAAGCACAGTCCTTGCATCACCGGAGGACAAGCCTGCTGCATATATTGACTTTCTCGGTTTGCAAATGGAGACAGTGATGGGATATTTTTTTCCAACAGAGAAGCTACTCTTTATGTCCATACTAAGATGCTAGTAATCTTCTGATCTTGAAATTTCCATTTTGCACAATGTAGAACCAAGTTGCAGACGAAGAGGTTAGGGATTTCACATGCGTTATAGTGCCGGAGTTTGGAGTACAGGACTTGGAGAACTCAATTGAAGTAACTAGGGAGTTCAGAAAATCATTTCCCTCTGCTGCAAGAAGGCCATTCGATTCCCTGGTGTCTACTTCAAATAGAAGACACAGAAACCAAAGAACCAGCTAATGTTTCTGCTCAGATTCAATTCAAGGTCCTTTCACACATAATGCAAACGTGATGACCAATTCACTACAGACACCATGCAAAAATGCCTTGATGCATTATGGTATCACTGCAATTTCAGAACAATTTTTTCACCAGCTCATCCCCAAAACTGAAAATGTGTGCAAATTATTTAGGAGAAAGAATGAACATCATTTATGCCAAAACCTTTCATATGTGGAAGTTCACAAATAGCTGCCATTTTATGCAAATTTCGTGGGTATGTTGGATGGCCTAAAATGCGTTTCATGAGCAGACGTACCTAAAATTCAAATGGTTCACAATTGTAATTTTCAGAAATATCTGATTCAAACTGTCAGAAAAAAATGCTGTTTAGCTGAAAGGGAACCCTCTAGTCCGACCTACACATCAGTCCAAACTGGTGGTCCTGGAAAATTGTAGGTTCTGTTCTTGCTTTCTAAACCTATGTAGCAGGGCCGTGTGAGCTCTTCACTGCTTAAGGCCATAAAAACCAAAGATCTTTTTCATTGCAGTCCCAATAGTTGTCCTCAGAACCTCACTCCTCTCAATTCTAGCTTGAAGTCATGAACAGTATTGCCTTCTTTTACCATTTTGAGTGCAGTTAAAAAACAGCTCAGCTGCAGTTCCATGATGCTGAGTTTAAGTTGATTTCCCTGTGCAGTTCTTTAGCCTCGCCTGCCCATGCTTCCCTTTGTTCCAACCATTTTATACAGTAAACACCAAAAATGGATGAAAGAGAAATGCTTCTGCACAGTATGGAAGCTGGGACATGTGACCTGGAAAGCAAATGCAATGACCACTACTCTAGACAAATCAAGAGAGTTCAAGATCTATATCAATCAATAATGATCCCCCAAAAAGGTCTTTTAGTCAACAGGATTTATGCCAAAATGATGTTGCGATTAGACAAGGAGCTTGGTGCCTCAGTCTGAGGACCTAAAGGGCAAACCGCACAAAGAGTCTCCCACTTGATACACTGCTTACAAAAAGCACGTGCCCAACTACTGTTCTATCAAGAGGGATGTTTCTGCCAGGTATGGAACAGAAGACCTTTCTCGTGTCAGGCTAATATGCTGAGCACTACACTACAGAAATCACTTTAAAATGCTTCTTTGCCTCTCCAGCTTTTGCTCATTTTTGGGGCTTGAAAATCATAGCTTTAAATCTGGCTAAGCAGTATGACTTCTCAAGCATTAGGATGAAAATTCAGACAACCCCACCAAAGTTCTCTTGTTTCCTAAACTTCTAGAAACAGACTGTTGCTAACTAGGCATAATATGAAGAGTTTTACTTTATCTCTCTAGTTCTCTCATTGGCATTTAGAGCATAACCTATTGCACAAATTGTGTAGGCTTGATATTGCCTTGCAAGGATTTGTTCTTTGCCATAGACTTGATGAAAGTAACTTTTAAATTTCAGCTAATTAGCATAACCTCTGTTAGGAAACAAAATGAGAACACACTCACTAAAGTTTATGCTTGAAAGACTTGAATTAGAATAGCCATTATGCTAAGAATTTTAATTAATCAGCTTGGCCATTAATTAAGGAGCCTGACTTTTCTCTGTGAAGAACGGCTCTCCATTCAATTGAAAGGACAGCAGTTACACATCTACCAAGAGCTGTGCTTCTGCCTGGTATCAAGGCAGGGACCTTTCACATGTGAAGCAAATGTGATAACCACTACACTACAGAAATCCTACAGCACTGGCCGTTCAGGATCAGCCCAGCATTTCCTCCTTTTTGGTGCCTGCAAGGCATAGTTTAAAAACTGGCTTGAATTGTCTTCTCCCCGTTAGGAGGCAAAATTCAATCCCACCAAGCAATGTTTTCTTGTTTCATTGCCTTTGAGAGACAGAATGTTACTCCCTAGGAATAATATGAAGAGCTTTACCGGATCACTGTAGGCTTATTCATCGGCATGGAAAGCAGTCACTAGTGCACAAATTCTGCATCATTAACATTGCTTTGCATAGATTTTAATTGTCAGGAGACTATAAGGATGTTACTTTTAAGAATTAGCAAAGTAGCATAACCTATCTCTGTTAGGAGATCAAATACAGATGCACTCGTGGAGTTTCTGTTTTGTTTAATTTTGTTTGAAATACATGGATTAGCACACCCATCATGCTACAATGAGTTTTACATCATCCCTGTGAAAATTGAAATCAGCCTTAAACACAGCTCCTAAAGCACAGTCCTTGCATCACCGGAGGACAAGCCTGCTGCATATATTGACTTTCTCGGTTTGCAAATGGAGACAGTGATGGGATTTTTTTTCCAGCAGAGAAGCTACTCTTTATGTCCATACTAAGATGCTAGTAATCTTCTGATCTTGAAATTTCCATTTTGCACAATGTAGAACCAAGTTGCAGACGAAGAGGTTAGGGATTTCACATGCGTTATAGTGCTGGAGTTTGGAGTACAGGACTTGGAGAACTCAATTGGAGTAACTAGGGAGTTCAGAAAATCATTTCCCTCTGCTGCAAGAAGGCCATTCGATTCCCTGGTGTCTACTTCAAATAGAAGACACAGAAACAAAAGAACCAGCTAATGTTTCTGCTCAGCTTCAATTCAAGGTCCTTTCACACATAATGCAAACATGATGACCAATTGACTACAGACACCATGCAAAAATGCCTTGATGCAGTATGGTATCACTGCAATTTCAGAACAATTTTTTCACCAACTCATCCCCAAAACTGAAAATGTGTGCAAATTATTTAGGAGAAAAAATGAACAACATTTATGCCAAAACCATTCATATTTGGAAGTTCACAAATAGCTGCCATTTTATGCAAATTTCGTGGGTATGTTGGATGGCCTAAAATGCGTTTCATGAGCAGACGTACCTAAAATTCAAATGGTTCACAATTGTAATTTTCAGAAATATCTGATTCACTGTCAGAAAAAAATGCTGTTGAGCTGAAAGGGAACCCTGTAGTCCGACCTACACATCAGTCCAAACTGGTGGTCCTGGAAAATTGTAGGTTCTGTTCTTGCTTTCTAAACCTATGTAGCAGGGCCGTGTGAGCTCTTCACTGCTTAAGGCCATAAAAACCAAAGATCTTTTTCATTGCAGTCCCAATAGTTGTCCTCAGAACCTCACTCCTCTCAATTCTACCTTGAAGTCATGAACAGTATTTCCTTCTTTTACCATTTTGAGTGCAGTTAAAAAGCAGCTCAGCTGCAGTTCCATGATGCTGAGTTTAAGTTGATTTCCCTGTGCAGTTCTTTAGCCTCGCCTGCCCATGCTTCCCTTTGTTCCAACAATTTTATACAGTAAACACCAAAAATGGATGAAAGAGAAATGCTTCTGCACAGTATGGAAGCTGGGACATGTGACCTGGAAAGCAAATGCAATGACCACTACTCTAGACAAATCAAGAGAGTTCAAGATCTATATCAATCAATAATGATCCCCCAAAAAGGTCTTTTAGTCAACAGGATTTAGGACAAAATGATGTTGCGATTAGACAAGGAGCTTGGTGCCTCAGTCTGAGGACCTAAAGGGCAAACCGCACAAAGAGTCTCCCACGTGATACACTGCTTACAAAAAGCACGTGCCCAACTACTGTGCTATCAAGAGGGATGTTTCTGCGAGGTATGGAACAGAGGACCTTTCTCGTGTCAGGCGAACATGCTGAGCACTACACTACAGAAACCACTTTAAAATGCTTCTTTGCCTCTCCAGCTTTTGCTCATTTTTGGGGCTTGAAAATCATAGCTTTAAATCTAGCTAAGCAGTATGACTTCTCAAGCATTAGGATGAAAATTCAGACAACCCCACCAAAGTTCTCTTGTTTCCTACCCTTCGAGAAACAGACTGTTGCTAACTAGGCATAATATGAAGAGTTTTACTTTATCTCTGTAGTTCTCTCATTGGCATTTAGAGCATAACCTATTGCACAAATTGTGTATGCTTGATATTGTCTTGCAAGGATTTGTTCTTTGCCATAGACTTGATGAAAGTAACTTTTAAATTTCAGCTAATTAGCATAACCTCTGTTAGGAAACAAAATGAGAACACACTCACTAAAGTTTATGCTTGAAAGACTTGAATTAGAATAGCCATTATGCTAAGAGTTTTAATTAATCAGCTTGGCTATTAATTAAGGAGCCTGACTTTTCTCAGTGAAGAACGGTTCTCCATTCAATTAAAAGGACAGCAGTTACACATCTACCAAGAGTTGTGTTTCTGCCTGGTATCGAGCCAGGGACCTTTCGCGTGTGAGGCAAACGTGATAACCACTACACTACAGAAACCCTACAGCAGTGGCCGTTCAGGATCAGCCCAGCATTTCCTCCTTTTTGGTGCCTGCAAGGCATAGTTTAAAAACTGGCTTGAATTGTCTTCTCCCCGTTAGGACGCAAAATTCAATCCCACCAAGCAATGTTTTCTTGTTTCATTGCCTTTGAGAGACAGAATGTTACTCCCTAGGAATAATATGAAGAGCTTTACCGGATCACTGTAGGCTTATTCATCGGCATGGAAAGCAGTCCCTAGTGCACAAATTCTGCATCATTAACATTGCTTTGCATAGATTTTAATTGTCAGGAGACTATAAGGATGTTACTTTTAAGAATTAGCTAAGTAGCATAACTTATCTCTGTTAGGAGATCAAATACAGATGCACTAGTGGAGTTTCTGTTTTGTTTAATTTTGTTTGAAATACATGGATTAGCACACCCATCATGCTACAATGAGTTTTACATCATCCCTGTGACAATTGAAATCAGCCTTAAACACAGCTCCTAAAGCACAGTCCTTGCATCACCGGAGGACAAGCCTGCTGCAAATATTGACTTTCTCGGTTTGCAAATGGAGACAGTGATGGGATATTTTTTTCCAACAGAGAAGCTACTCTTTATGTCCATACTAAGATACTAGTAATCTTCTGATCTTGAAATTTCCATTTTGCACAATGTAGAACCAAGTTGCAGACGAAGAGGTTAGGGATTTCACATGCGTTATAGTGCCGGAGTTTGGAGTACAGGACTTGGAGAACTCAATTGAAGTAACTAGGGAGTTCAGAAAATCATTTCCCTCTGCTGCAAGAAGGCCATTCGATTCCCTGGTGTCTACTTCAAATAGAAGACACAGAAACAAAAGAACCAGCTAATGTTTCTGCTCAGCTTCAATTCAAGGTCCTTTCACACATAATGCAAACGTGATGACCAATTCACTACAGACACCATGCAAAAATGCCTTGATGCAGTATGGTATCGCTGCAATTTCAGATCAATTTTTTCGCCAGCTCATCCCCAAAACTGAAAATGTGTGCAAATTATTTAGGAGAAAGAATGAACATCATTTATGCCAAAACCTTTCATATTTGGAAGTTCACAAATAGCTGCCATTTTATGCAAATTTCGTGGGTATGTTGGATGGCCTAAAATGCGTTTCATGAGCAGACGTACCTAAAATTCAAATGGTTCACAATTGTAATTTTCAGAAATATCTGATTCAAACTGTCAGAAAAAAAATGCTGTTTAGCTGAAAGGGAACCCTCTAGTCCGACCTACACATCAGTCCAAACTGGTGGTCCTGGAAAATTGTAGGTTCTGTTCTTGCTTTCTAAACCTATGTAGCAGGGCCGTGTGAGCTCTTCACTGCTTAAGGCCATAAAAACCGAAGATCTCTTTCATTGCAGTCCCAATAGTTGTCCTCAGAACCTCACTCCTCTCAATTCTACCTTGAAGTCATGAACAGTATTGCCTTCTTTTACCATTTTGAGTGCAGTTAAAAAGCAGCTCAGCTGCAGTTCCATGATGCTGAGTTTAAGTTGATTTCCCTGTGCAGTTCTTTAGCCTCGCCTGCCCATGCTTCCCTTTGTTCCAACCATTTTATACAGTAAACACCAAAAATGGATGAAAGAGAAATGCTTCTGCACAGTATGGAAGCTGGGACATGTGACCTGGAAAGCAAATGCAATGACCACTACTCTAGACAAATCAAGAGAGTTCAAGATCTATATCAATCAATAATGATCCCCCAAAAAGGTCTTTTAGTCAACAGGATTTATGACAAAATGATGTTGCGATTAGACAAGGAGCTTGGTGCCTCAGTCTGAGGACCTAAAGGGCAAACCGCACAAAGAGTCTCCCACTTGATACACTGCTTACAAAAAGCACGTGCCCAACTACTGTGCTATCAAGAGGGATGTTTCTGCCAGGTATGGAACAGAGGACCTTTCTCGTGTCAGGCGAACATGCTGAGCACTACACTACAGAAACCACTTTAAAATGCTTCTTTGCCTCTCCAGCTTTTGCTCATTTTTGGGGCTTGAAAATCATAGCTTTAAATCTAGCTAAGCAGTATGACTTCTCAAGCATTAGGATGAAAATTCAGACAACCCCACCAAAGTTCTCTTGTTTCCTACCCTTCGAGAAACAGACTGTTGCTAACTAGGCATAATATGAAGAGTTTTACTTTATCTCTGTAGTTCTCTCATTGGCATTTAGAGCATAACCTATTGCACAAATTGTGTATGCTTGATATTGCCTTGCAAGGATTTATTCTTTGCCATAGACTTGATGAAAGTAACTTTTAAATTTCAGCTAATTAGCATAACCTCTGTTAGGAAACAAAATGAGAACACACTCACTAAAGTTTATGCTTGAAAGACTTGAATTAGAATACCCATTATGCTAAGAGTTTTAATTAATCAGCTTGGCTATTAATTAAGGAGCCTGACTTTTCTCTGTGAAGAACGACTCTCCATTCAATTAAAAGGACAGCAGTTACACATCTACCAAGAGTTGTGTTTCTGCCTGGTATCGAGCCAGGGACCTTTCGCGTGTGAGGCAAACGTGATAACCACTACACTACAGAAACCCTACAGCAGTGGCCGTTCAGGATCAGCCCAGCATTTCCTCCTTTTTGGTGCCTGCAAGGCATAGTTTAAAAACTGGCTTGAATTGTCTTCTCCCCGTTAGGACGCAAAATTCAATCCCACCAAGCAATGTTTTCTTGTTTCATTGCCTTTGAGAGACAGAATGTTACTCACTAGGAATAATATGAAGAGCTTTACCGGATCACTGTAGGCTTATTCATCGGCATGGAAAGCAGTCCCTAGTGCACAAATTCTGCATCATTAACATTGCTTTGCATAGATTTTAATTGTCAGGAGACTATAAGGATGTTACTTTTAAGAATTAGCTAAGTAGCATAACTTATCTCTGTTAGGAGATCAAATACAGATGCACTCGTGGAGTTTCTGTTTTGTTTAATTTTGTTTGAAATACATGGATTAGCACACCCATCATGCTACAATGAGTTTTACATCATCCCTGTGACAATTGAAATCAGCCTTAAACACAGCTCCTAAAGCACAGTCCTTGCATCACCGGAGGACAAGCCTGCTGCAAATATTGACTTTCTCGGTTTGCAAATGGAGACAGTGATGGGATATTTTTTTCCAACAGAGAAGCTACTCTTTATGTCCATACTAAGATACTAGTAATCTTCTGATCTTGAAATTTCCATTTTGCACAATGTAGAACCAAGTTGCAGATGAAGAGGTTAGGGATTTCACATGCGTTATAGTGCCGGAGTTTGGAGTACAGGACTTGGAGAACTCAATTGAAGTAACTAGGGAGTTCAGAAAATCATTTCCCTCTGCTGCAAGAAGGCCATTCGATTCCCTGGTGTCTACTTCAAATAGAAGACACAGAAACAAAAGAACCAGCTAATGTTTCTGCTCAGCTTCAATTCAAGGTCCTTTCACACATAATGCAAACGTGATGACCAATTCACTACAGACACCATGCAAAAATGCCTTGATGCAGTATGGTATCACTGCAATTTCAGATCAATTTTTTCGCCAGCTCATCCCCAAAACTGAAAATGTGTGCAAATTATTTAGGAGAAAGAATGAACATCATTTATGCCAAAACCTTTCATATTTGGAAGTTCACAAATAGCTGCCATTTTATGCAAATTTCGTGGGTATGTTGGATGGCCTAAAATGCGTTTCATGAGCAGACTTACCTAAAATTCAAATGGTTCACAATTGTAATTTTCAGAAATATCTGATTCAAACTGTCAGAAAAAAAATGCTGTTTAGCTGAAAGGGAACCCTCTAGTCCGACCTACACATCAGTCCAAACTGGTGGTCCTGGAAAATTGTAGGTTCTGTTCTTGCTTTCTAAACCTATGTAGCAGGGCCGTGTGAGCTCTTCACTGCTTAAGGCCATAAAAACCGAAGATCTCTTTCATTGCAGTCCCAATAGTTGTCCTCAGAACCTCACTCCTCTCAATTCTACCTTGAAGTCATGAACAGTATTGCCTTCTTTTACCATTTTGAGTGCAGTTAAAAAGCAGCTCAGCTGCAGTTCCATGATGCTGAGTTTAAGTTGATTTCCCTGTGCAGTTCTTTAGCCTCGCCTGCCCATGCTTCCCTTTGTTCCAACCATTTTATACAGTAAACACCAAAAATGGATGAAAGAGAAATGCTTCTGCACAGTATGGAAGCTGGGACATGTGACCTGGAAAGCAAATGCAATGACCACTACTCTAGACAAATCAAGAGAGTTCAAGATCTATATCAATCAATAATGATCCCCCTAAAAGGTCTTTTAGTCAACAGGATTTATGACAAAATGATGTTGCGATTAGACAAGGAGCTTGGTGCCTCAGTCTGAGGACCTAAAGGGCAAACCGCACAAAGAGTCTCCCACTTGATACACTGCTTACAAAAAGCACGTGCCCAACTACTGTGCTATCAAGAGGGATGTTTCTGCCAGGTATGGAACAGAGGACCTTTCTCGTGTCAGGCGAACATGCTGAGCACTACACTACAGAAACCACTTTAAAATGCTTCTTTGCCTCTCCAGCTTTTGCTCATTTTTGGGGCTTGAAAATCATAGCTTTAAATCTAGCTAAGCAGTATGACTTCTCAAGCATTAGGATGAAAATTCAGACAACCCCACCAAAGTTCTCTTGTTTCCTACCCTTCGAGAAACAGACTGTTGCTAACTAGGCATAATATGAAGAGTTTTACTTTATCTCTGTAGTTCTCTCATTGGCATTTAGAGCATAACCTATTGCACAAATTGTGTATGCTTGATATTGCCTTGCAAGGATTTGTTCTTTGCCATAGACTTGATGAAAGTAACTTTTAAATTTCAGCTAATTAGCATAACCTCTGTTAGGAAACAAAATGAGAACACACTCACTAAAGTTTATGCTTGAAAGACTTGAATTAGAATAGCCATTATGCTAAGAGTTTTAATTAATCAGCTTGGCTATTAATTAAGGAGCCTGACTTTTCTCTGTGAAGAACGACTCTCCATTCAATTAAAAGGACAGCAGTTACAAATCTACCAAGAGTTGTGTTTCTGCCTGGTATCGAGCCAGGGACCTTTTGCGTGTGAGGCGAACGTGATAACCACTACACTACAGAAACCCTACTGCACTAGCCGTTCAGGATCAGCCCAGCATTTCCTCCTTTTTGGTGCCTGCAAGGCATAGTTTAAAAACTGGCTTGAATTGTCTTCTCCCCGTTAGGAGGCAAAATTCAATCCCACCAAGCAATGTTTTCTTGTTTCATTGCCTTTGAGAGACAGAATGTTACTCCCTAGGAATAATATGAAGAGCTTTACCGGATCACTGTAGGCTTATTCATCGGCATGGAAAGCAATCCCTAGTGCACAAATTCTGCATCATTAACATTGCTTTGCATAGATTTTAATTGTCAGGAGACTATAAGGATGTTACTTTTAAGAATTAGCTAAGTAGCATAACTTATCTCTGTTAGGAGATCAAATACAGATGCACTCGTGGAGTTTCTGTTTTGTTTAATTTTGTTTGAAATACATGGATTAGCACACCCATCATGCTACAATGAGTTTTACATCATCCCTGTGACAATTGAAATCAGCCTTAAACACAGCTCCTAAAGCACAGTCCTTGCATCACCGGAGGACAAGCCTGCTGCATATATTGACTTTCTCGGTTTGCAAATGGAGACAGTGATGGGATATTTTTTTCCAACAGAGAAGCTACTCTTTATGTCCATACTAAGATGCTAGTAATCTTCTGATCTTGAAATTTCCATTTTGCACAATGTAGAACCAAGTTGCAGACGAAGAGGTTAGGGATTTCACATGCGTTATAGTGCCGGAGTTTGGAGTACAGGACTTGGAGAACTCAATTGAAGTAACTATGGAGTTCAGAAAATCATTTCCCTCTGCTGCAAGAAGGCCATTCGATTCCCTGGTGTCTACGTCAAATAGAAGACACAGAAACCAAAGAACCAGCTAATGTTTCTGCTCAGCTTCAATTCAAGGTCCTTTCACACATAATGCAAACGTGATGACCAATTCACTACAGACACCATGCAAAAATGCCTTGATGCAGTATGGTATCACTGCAATTTCAGATCAATTTTTTCACCAGCTCATCCCCAAAACTGAAAATGTGTGCAAATTATTTAGGAGAAAGAATGAACATCATTTATGCCAAAACCTTTCATATTTGGAAGTTCACAAATAGCTGCCATTTTATGCAAATTTCGTGGGTATGTTGGATGGCCTAAAATGCGTTTCATGAGCAGACGTACCTAAAATTCAAATGGTTCACAATTGTAATTTTCAGAAATATCTGATTCAAACTGTCAGAAAAAAAATGCTGTTTAGCTGAAAGGGAACCCTCTAGTCCGACCTACACATCAGTCCAAACTGGTGGTCCTGGAAAATTGTAGGTTCTGTTCTTGCTTTCTAAACCTATGTAGCAGGGCCGTGTGAGCTCTTCACTGCTTAAGGCCATAAAAACCGAAGATCTCTTTCATTGCAGTCCCAATAGTTGTCCTCAGAACCTCACTCCTCTCAATTCTACCTTGAAGTCATGAACAGTATTGCCTTCTTTTACCATTTTGAGTGCAGTTAAAAAGCAGCTCAGCTGCAGTTCCATGATGCTGAGTTTAAGTTGATTTCCCTGTGCAGTTCTTTAGCCTCGCCTGCCCATGCTTCCCTTTGTTCCAACCATTTTATACAGTAAACACCAAAAATGGATGAAAGAGAAATGCTTCTGCACAGTATGGAAGCTGGGACATGTGACCTGGAAAGCAAATGCAATGACCACTACTCTAGACAAATCAAGAGAGTTCAAGATCTATATCAATCAATAATGATCCCCCAAAAAGGTCTTTTAGTCAACAGGATTTATGACAAAATGATGTTGCGATTAGACAAGGAGCTTGGTGCCTCAGTCTGAGGACCTAAAGGGCAAACCGCACAAAGAGTCTCCCACTTGATACACTGCTTACAAAAAGCACGTGCCCAACTACTGTGCTATCAAGAGGGATGTTTCTGCCAGGTATGGAACAGAGGACCTTTCTCGTGTCAGGCGAACATGCTGAGCACTACACTACAGAAACCACTTTAAAATGCTTCTTTGCCTCTCCAGCTTTTGCTCATTTTTGGGGCTTGAAAATCATAGCTTTAAATCTAGCTAAGCAGTATGACTTCTCAAGCATTAGGATGAAAATTCAGACAACCCCACCAAAGTTCTCTTGTTTCCTACCCTTCGAGAAACAGACTGTTGCTAACTAGGCATAATATGAAGAGTTTTACTTTATCTCTGTAGTTCTCTCATTGGCATTTAGAGCATAACCTATTGCACAAATTGTGTATGCTTGATATTGCCTTGCAAGGATTTATTCTTTGCCATAGACTTGATGAAAGTAACTTTTAAATTTCAGCTAATTAGCATAACCTCTGTTAGGAAACAAAATGAGAACACACTCACTAAAGTTTATGCTTGAAAGACTTGAATTAGAATACCCATTATGCTAAGAGTTTTAATTAATCAGCTTGGCTATTAATTAAGGAGCCTGACTTTTCTCTGTGAAGAACGACTCTCCATTCAATTAAAAGGACAGCAGTTACACATCTACCAAGAGTTATGTTTCTGCCTGGTATCGAGCCAGGGACCTTTCGCGTGTGAGGCAAACGTGATAACCACTACACTACAGAAACCCTACAGCAGTGGCCGTTCAGGATCAGCCCAGCATTTCCTCCTTTTTGGTGCCTGCAAGGCATAGTTTAAAAACTGGCTTGAATTGTCTTCTCCCCGTTAGGACGCAAAATTCAATCCCACCAAGCAATGTTTTCTTGTTTCATTGCCTTTGAGAGACAGAATGTTACTCCCTAGGAATAATATGAAGAGCTTTACCGGATCACTGTAGGCTTATTCATCGGCATGGAAAGCAGTCCCTAGTGCACAAATTCTGCATCATTAACATTGCTTTGCATAGATTTTAATTGTCAGGAGACTATAAGGATGTTACTTTTAAGAATTAGCTAAGTAGCATAACTTATCTCTGTTAGGAGATCAAATACAGATGCACTCGTGGAGTTTCTGTTTTGTTTAATTTTGTTTGAAATACATGGATTAGCACACCCATCATGCTAAAATGAGTTTTACATCATCCCTGTGACAATTGAAATCAGCCTTATACACAGCTCCTAAAGCACAGTCCTTGCATCACCGGAGGACAAGCCTGCTGCAAATATTGACTTTCTCGGTTTGCAAATGGAGACAGTGATGGGATATTTTTTTCCAACAGAGAAGCTACTCTTTATGTCCATACTAAGATACTAGTAATCTTCTGATCTTGAAATTTCCATTTTGCACAATGTAGAACCAAGTTGCAGACGAAGAGGTTAGGGATTTCACATGCGTTATAGTGCCGGAGTTTGGAGTACAGGACTTGGAGAACTCAATTGAAGTAACTAGGGAGTTCAGAAAATCATTTCCCTCTGCTGCAAGAAGGCCATTCGATTCCCTGGTGTCTACTTCAAATAGAAGACACAGAAACAAAAGAACCAGCTAATGTTTCTGCTCAGCTTCAATTCAAGGTCCTTTCACACATAATGCAAACGTGATGACCAATTCACTACAGACACCATGCAAAAATGCCTTGATGCAGTATGGTATCACTGCAATTTCAGATCAATTTTTTCGCCAGCTCATCCCCAAAACTGAAAATGTGTGCAAATTATTTAGGAGAAAGAATGAACATCATTTATGCCAAAACCTTTCATATTTGGAAGTTCACAAATAGCTGCCATTTTATGCAAATTTCGTGGGTATGTTGGATGGCCTAAAATGCGTTTCATGAGCAGACGTACCTAAAATTCAAATGGTTCACAATTGTAATTTTCAGAAATATCTGATTCAAACTGTCAGAAAAAAAATGCTGTTTAGCTGAAAGGGAACCCTCTAGTCCGACCTACACATCAGTCCAAACTGGTGGTCCTGGAAAATTGTAGGTTCTGTTCTTGCTTTCTAAACCTATGTAGCAGGGCCGTGTGAGCTCTTCACTGCTTAAGGCCATAAAAACCGAAGATCTCTTTCATTGCAGTCCCAATAGTTGTCCTCAGAACCTCACTCCTCTCAATTCTACCTTGAAGTCATGAACAGTATTGCCTTCTTTTACCATTTTGAGTGCAGTTAAAAAGCAGCTCAGCTGCAGTTCCATGATGCTGAGTTTAAGTTGATTTCCCTGTGCAGTTCTTTAGCCTCGCCTGCCCATGCTTCCCTTTGTTCCAACCATTTTATACAGTAAACACCAAAAATGGATGAAAGAGAAATGCTTCTGCACAGTATGGAAGCTGGGACATGTGACCTGGAAAGCAAATGCAATGACCACTACTCTAGACAAATCAAGAGAGTTCAAGATCTATATCAATCAATAATGATCCCCCTAAAAGGTCTTTTAGTCAACAGGATTTATGACAAAATGATGTTGCGATTAGACAAGGAGCTTGGTGCCTCAGTCTGAGGACCTAAAGGGCAAACCGCACAAAGAGTCTCCCACTTGATACACTGCTTACAAAAAGCACGTGCCCAACTACTGTGCTATCAAGAGGGATGTTTCTGCCAGGTATGGAACAGAGGACCTTTCTCGTGTCAGGCGAACATGCTGAGCACTACACTACAGAAACCACTTTAAAATGCTTCTTTGCCTCTCCAGCTTTTGCTCATTTTTGGGGCTTGAAAATCATAGCTTTAAATCTAGCTAAGCAGTATGACTTCTCAAGCATTAGGATGAAAATTCAGACAACCCCACCAAAGTTCTCTTGTTTCCTACCCTTCGAGAAACAGACTGTTGCTAACTAGGCATAATATGAAGAGTTTTACTTTATCTCTGTAGTTCTCTCATTGGCATTTAGAGCATAACCTATTGCACAAATTGTGTATGCTTGATATTGCCTTGCAAGGATTTGTTCTTTGCCATAGACTTGATGAAAGTAACTTTTAAATTTCAGCTAATTAGCATAACCTCTGTTAGGAAACAAAATGAGAACACACTCACTAAAGTTTATGCTTGAAAGACTTGAATTAGAATACCCATTATGCTAAGAGTTTTAATTAATCAGCTTGGCTATTAATTAAGGAGCCTGACTTTTCTCTGTGAAGAACGACTCTCCATTCAATTAAAAGGACAGCAGTTACAAATCTACCAAGAGTTGTGTTTCTGCCTGGTATCGAGCCAGGGACCTTTTGCGTGTGAGGCGAACGTGATAACCACTACACTACAGAAACCCTACTGCACTAGCCGTTCAGGATCAGCCCAGCATTTCCTCCTTTTTGGTGCCTGCAAGGCATAGTTTAAAAACTGGCTTGAATTGTCTTCTCCCCGTTAGGAGGCAAAATTCAATCCCACCAAGCAATGTTTTCTTGTTTCATTGCCTTTGAGAGACAGAATGTTACTCCCTAGGAATAATATGAAGAGCTTTACCGGATCACTGTAGGCTTATTCATCGGCATGGAAAGCAAACCCTAGTGCACAAATTCTGCATCATTAACATTGCTTTGCATAGATTTTAATTGTCAGGAGACTATAAGGATGTTACTTTTAAGAATTAGCTAAGTAGCATAACTTATCTCTGTTAGGAGATCAAATACAGATGCACTCGTGGAGTTTCTGTTTTGTTTAATTTTGTTTGAAATACATGGATTAGCACACCCATCATGCTACAATGAGTTTTACATCATCCCTGTGACAATTGAAATCAGCCTTAAACACAGCTCCTAAAGCACAGTCCTTGCATCACCGGAGGACAAGCCTGCTGCATATATTGACTTTCTCGGTTTGCAAATGGAGACAGTGATGGGATATTTTTTTCCAACAGAGAAGCTACTCTTTATGTCCATACTAAGATGCTAGTAATCTTCTGATCTTGAAATTTCCATTTTGCACAATGTAGAACCAAGTTGCAGACGAAGAGGTTAGGGATTTCACATGCGTTATAGTGCCGGAGTTTGGAGTACAGGACTTGGAGAACTCAATTGAAGTAACTATGGAGTTCAGAAAATCATTTCCCTCTGCTGCAAGAAGGCCATTCGATTCCCTGGTGTCTACGTCAAATAGAAGACACAGAAACCAAAGAACCAGCTAATGTTTCTGCTCAGCTTCAATTCAAGGTCCTTTCACACATAATGCAAACGTGATGACCAATTCACTACAGACACCATGCAAAAATGCCTTGATGCAGTATGGTATCACTGCAATTTCAGATCAATTTTTTCACCAGCTCATCCCCAAAACTGAAAATGTGTGCAAATTATTTAGGAGAAAGAATGAACATCATTTATGCCAAAACCTTTCATATTTGGAAGTTCACAAATAGCTGCCATTTTATGCAAATTTCGTGGGTATGTTGGATGGCCTAAAATGCGTTTCATGAGCAGACGTACCTAAAATTCAAATGGTTCACAATTGTAATTTTCAGAAATATCTGATTCAAACTGTCAGAAAAAAAATGCTGTTTAGCTGAAAGGGAACCCTCTAGTCCGACCTACACATCAGTCCAAACTGGTGGTCCTGGAAAATTGTAGGTTCTGTTCTTGCTTTCTAAACCTATGTAGCAGGGCCGTGTGAGCTCTTCACTGCTTAAGGCCATAAAAACCGAAGATCTCTTTCATTGCAGTCCCAATAGTTGTCCTCAGAACCTCACTCCTCTCAATTCTACCTTGAAGTCATGAACAGTATTGCCTTCTTTTACCATTTTGAGTGCAGTTAAAAAGCAGCTCAGCTGCAGTTCCATGATGCTGAGTTTAAGTTGATTTCCCTGTGCAGTTCTTTAGCCTCGCCTGCCCATGCTTCCCTTTGTTCCAACCATTTTATACAGTAAACACCAAAAATGGATGAAAGAGAAATGCTTCTGCACAGTATGGACGCTGGGACATGTGACCTGGAAAGCAAATGCAATGACCACTACTCTAGACAAATCAAGAGAGTTCAAGATCTATATCAATCAATAATGATCCCCCAAAAAGGTCTTTTAGTCAACAGGATTTATGACAAAATGATGTTGCGATTAGACAAGGAGCTTGGTGCCTCAGTCTGAGGACCTAAAGGGCAAACCGCACAAAGAGTCTCCCACTTGATACACTGCTTACAAAAAGCACGTGCCCAACTACTGTGCTATCAAGAGGGATGTTTCTGCCAGGTATGGAACAGAGGACCTTTCTCGTGTCAGGCGAACATGCTGAGCACTACACTACAGAAACCACTTTAAAATGCTTCTTTGCCTCTCCAGCTTTTGCTCATTTTTGGGGCTTGAAAATCATAGCTTTAAATCTGGCTAAGCAGTATGACTTCTCAAGCATTAGGATGAAAATTCAGACAACCCCACCAAAGTTCTCTTGTTTCCTAAACTTCAAGAAACAGACTGTTGCTAACTAGGCATAATATGAAGAGTTTTACTTTATCTCTGTAGTTCTCTCATTGGCATTTAGAGCATAACCTATTGCACAAATTGTGTATGCTTGATATTGCCTTGCAAGGATTTGTTCTTTGCCATAGACTTGATGAAAGTAACTTTTAAATTTCAGCTAATTAGCATAACCTCTGTTAGGAAACAAAATGAGAACACACTCACTAAAGTTTATGCTTGAAAGACTTGAATTAGAATACCCATTATGCTAAGAGTTTTAATTAATCAGCTTGGCTATTAATTAAGGAGCCTGACTTTTCTCTGTGAAGAACGACTCTCCATTCAATTAAAAGGACAGCAGTTACAAATCTACCAAGAGTTGTGTTTCTGCCTGGTATCGAGCCAGGGACCTTTCGCGTGTGAGGCTAACGTGATAACCACTACACTACAGAGACCCTACTGCACTAGCCGTTCCGGATCAGCCCAGCATTTCCTCCTTTTTGGTGCCTGCAAGGCATAGTTTAAAAACTGGCTTGAATTGTCTTCTCCCCGTTAGGAGGCAAAATTCAATCCCACCAAGCAATGTTTTCTTGTTTCATTGCCTTTGAGAGACAGAATGTTACTCCCTAGGAATAATATGAAGAGCTTTACCGGATCACTGTAGGCTTATTCATCGGCATGGAAAGCAATCCCTAGTGCACAAATTCTGCATCATTAACATTGCTTTGCATAGATTTTAATTGTCAGGAGACTATAAGGATGTTACTTTTAAGAATTAGCTAAGTAGCATAACTTATCTCTGTTAGGAGATCAAATACAGATGCACTCGTGGAGTTTCTGTTTTGTTTAATTTTGTTTGAAATACATGGATTAGCACACCCATCATGCTACAATGAGTTTTACATCATCCCTGTGACAATTGAAATCAGCCTTAAACACAGCTCCTAAAGCACAGTCCTTGCATCACCGGAGGACAAGCCTGCTGCATATATTGACTTTCTCGGTTTGCAAATGGAGACAGTGATGGGATATTTTTTTCCAACAGAGAAGCTACTCTTTATGTCCATACTAAGATGCTAGTAATCTTCTGATCTTGAAATTTCCATTTTGCACAATGTAGAACCAAGTTGCAGACGAAGAGGTTAGGGATTTCACATGCGTTATAGTGCCGGAGTTTGGAGTACAGGACTTGGAGAACTCAATTGAAGTAACTATGGAGTTCAGAAAATCATTTCCCTCTGCTGCAAGAAGGCCATTCGATTCCCTGGTGTCTACGTCAAATAGAAGACACAGAAACCAAAGAACCAGCTAATGTTTCTGCTCAGCTTCAATTCAAGGTCCTTTCACACATAATGCAAACGTGATGACCAATTCACTACAGACACCATGCAAAAATGCCTTGATGCAGTATGGTATCACTGCAATTTCAGATCAATTTTTTCACCAGCTCATCCCCAAAACTGAAAATGTGTGCAAATTATTTAGGAGAAAGAATGAACATCATTTATGCCAAAACCTTTCATATTTGGAAGTTCACAAATAGCTGCCATTTTATGCAAATTTCGTGGGTATGTTGGATGGCCTAAAATGCGTTTCATGAGCAGACGTACCTAAAATTCAAATGGTTCACAATTGTAATTTTCAGAAATATCTGATTCAAACTGTCAGAAAAAAAATGCTGTTTAGATGAAAGGGAACCCTCTAGTCCGACCTACACATCAGTCCAAACTGGTGGTCCTGGAAAATTGTAGGTTCTGTTCTTGCTTTCTAAACCTATGTAGCAGGGCCGTGTGAGCTCTTCACTGCTTAAGGCCATAAAAACCGAAGATCTCTTTCATTGCAGTCCCAATAGTTGTCCTCAGAACCTCACTCCTCTCAATTCTACCTTGAAGTCATGAACAGTATTGCCTTCTTTTACCATTTTGAGTGCAGTTAAAAAGCAGCTCAGCTGCAGTTCCATGATGCTGAGTTTAAGTTGATTTCCCTGTGCAGTTCTTTAGCCTCGCCTGCCCATGCTTCCCTTTGTTCCAACCATTTTATACAGTAAACACCAAAAATGGATGAAAGAGAAATGCTTCTGCACAGTATGGAAGCTGGGACATGTGACCTGGAAAGCAAATGCATTGACCACTACTCTAGAAAAATCAAGAGTGTTCAACATCTATATCAATCAATAATTATACCCCCAAAAGGTCTGGTTGTTAACAGGATTTATGACAAAATGATGCTGCAATTAGACAAGGAGCTTGGCGTCTCAGTCTCAGGACCTAAAGGGCAAACTGCAAAAAGAGAACCACTTCATACACTGTTTACAAACAACAATTGCCCCACTAGTGTGCTATCAAGAGGGATGTTTCTGCCCAGTTTCCAACTGAGGACCTTTCGCGTGTTAGGCGAATGTGATGACCACTACACTACAGAAACCACTGTTAAAAGATTCTTTGGGCTCACTCTCCAGCTTTTGCTCATTTTTGGCACTTGAAAATCATAGCTTTAAATCTGGCTAAGGAGTCTGACTTCTCAATCATTAGGATGGAAATTCTCACAACCCCACCAAAGTTCTCTTGTTTCTTACCATTTGAGGAACAGACTGTTGCTAACTAGGCATATTATGAAGAGTTTTACTTTATCTCTGTAGTTCCCTCATTGGCATATAGAGCATAACCTATTGCGCAAATTCTGTATGCTTGACATTGCCTTTCAAGGATTTTTTCTTTACCATAGAATTGATGAAATTAACTTTTGAAATTCAGCTAATTAGCATAACCTCTGTTGGGAAACAAAATGAGAACACACTCACCAAAGTTTATGCTTCCTGTAGTAATGTTTAAGAAACTGGCTTGAATTGTCTTCACCCCATTAGGACGCAAAATTCAAACCCAGCAACCAATGTTTACTTGTTTCATTGCCTTTGAGAGAGAATGTTACTCTCTAGGAATAATATGAAGAACTTTACCTGATCACTGGAAGCTGTTTCATTGGCATGGAAAGCAATCCCTAGTGCACAGATTCTGCATCATAAACATTGCTTTGCATGGATTTTAATTGTCAGGAGACTAGAAGGAATTTACTTTTAAGAATTAGCTAAGTAGCATAACTTATCTCTGTTAGTAGATCAAATACAGATGCACTCGTGGTGTTTCTGTTTTGTTTACTTTTGTTTGAAATACATGGATTAGCACACCCATCATGCTACAATGAGTTTTACATCATCCCTGTGACAATTGAAATCAGCCTTAAACACAGCTCCTAAAGCACAGTCCTTGCATCACCGGAGGACAAGCCTGCTGCATATATTGACTTTCTCGTTTTGCAAATAGAGCCCCAACAGAGAAACTACTCTTTATGTCCATACTAAGATGATAGTAATCTTCTGATCTTGAAATTTTAATTTTGCACAATGTGGAACCAAGTTGCAGAAGAAGACGTTGGGGATTTCACATGAGTTATAGTGCCAGATTTTGGATTACAGGAATTGGAGAACTCAATCGGAGTAAGTAGGGAGTTCAAAAAATCTTTTCACTCTGCTGCAAGAAGGCCATTCGATTCCCTGATGTCTACTTCAAATACAAGAGTCAGAAACCCAAGAACCAACTACTGTTTCTGCTCAGCTTCAATACAAGGAGCTTTTACGTATAATGCAAAGGTGATGACCACTTCACTACAGAAATCATGCAAAGACCCCTTGATGCAGTATGGTATCAATGCACTTTCAGAACAATCTTTTCACCAACTCATACCCAAAACTGATAATGAGTGCAAGTTATTGAGTAAAAGAATGAATATAATTTATGCCAAAACCTTTCATATTTGCAAGTTCACAAATAGCTGCCATTTTACGCAAATTTAGTGGGTATGTTGGATGGCCTAAAATGCTAATAATGAGCAGATGTACCTAAAATTCAAATGGTTCACAAGTCCAATTTTTCAGAAATATCTGATTCAAACTTGCAGAAAAAATATTGGTTAGCTGACAGGAAACCCTCTAGTCCGAGCGACACTTCAGTCCAAACTGGTGGTCCTGGAAAATGGTAGGTTCTGTTCTGGCTTTCTAAACTTATGCAGCAGGGCCATGTGAGATCTTCACTGCTTAAGGCCATAAAACCCGAAGATCTCTTTCTTTGCAGTCCCAATAGTTGTGCTCAGAACCTCACTCCACTCAATTGTACTTTGAAGTCATGAGCAGTATTGCCTTCTTTTAACATTTTGAATATAGTTAAAAAGCAGCTCAGCTGCAGTTCAATGATGGTGAGTTTAAGTTGATTTCCCTGTGCAGTTCTTTAGCCTCACCTGCCCATGCTTCCCTTTGTTCCAACTATTTCAAACAGCAAAAATGGATGAGAAATGCTTCTGCACAGTATATAAACTGGGACCTGTGACCTGGAAAGCAAATGCATTGACCACTACTCTAGAAAAATCAAGAGTGTTCAACATCTATATCAATCAATAATTATACCCCCAAAAGGTCTGGTTGTTAACAGGATTTATGACAAAATGATGCTGCGATTAGACAAGGAGCTTGGCGTCTCAGTCTCAGGACCTAAAGGGCAAACTGCAAAAAGAGAACCACTTCATACACACAACAATTGCCCCACTAGTGTGCTATCAAGAGGGATGTTTCTGCCCAGTTTCGAACTGAGGACCTTTCGCGTGTTAGGCAAATGTGATGACCACTACACTACAGAAACCACTGACAAAAGGTTCTTTGGGCTCACTCTCCAGCTTTTGCTCATTTTTGGCACTTGAAAATCATAGCTTTAAATCTGGCTAAGGAGTCTGACTTCTCAATCATTAGGATGGAAATTCTCACAACCCCACCAAAGTTCTCTTGTTTCTTACCATTTGAGGAACAGACTGTTGCTAACTAGGCATATTATGAAGTTTTACTTTATCTCTGTAGTTCCCTCATTGGCATATAGAGCATAACCTATTGCGCAAATTCTGTATGCTTGACATTGTCTTGCAAGGATTTTTTCTTTGCCATAGAATTGATGAAATTAACTTTTGAAATTCAGCTAATTAGCATAACCTCTGTTGGGAAACAAAATGAGAACACACTCACCAAAGTTTATGCTTCCTGTAGTAATGTTTAAGAAACTGGCTTGAATTGTCTTCACCCCATTAGGACGCAAAATTCAAACCCAGCAACCAATGTTTACTTGTTTCATTGCCTTTGAGAGACAGAATGTTACTCTCTAGGAATAATATGAAGAACTTTACCTGATCACTGGAAGCTGTTTCATTGGCATGGAAAGCAATCCCTAGTGCACAGATTCTGCATCATAAACATTGCTTTGCATGGATTTTAATTGTCAGGAGACTAGAAGGAATTTACTTTTAAGAATTAGCTAAGTAGCATAACTTATCTCTGTTAGTAGATCAAATACAGATGCACTCGTGGTGTTTCTGTTTTGTTTACTTTTGTTTGAAATACATGGATTAGCACACCCATCATGCTACAATGAGTTTTACATCATCCCTGTGACAATTGAAATCAGCCTTAAACACAGCTCCTAAAGCACAGTCCTTGCATCACCGGAGGACAAGCCTGCTGCATATATTGACTTTCTCGTTTTGCAAATAGAGCCCCAACAGAGAAACTACTCTTTATGTCCATACTAAGATGATAGTAATCTTCTGATCTTGAAATTTTAATTTTACACAATGTGGAACCAAGTTGCAGAAGAAGACGTTGGGGATTTCACATGAGTTATAGTGCCAGATTTTGGAGTACAGGAATTGGAGAACTCAATCGGAGTAAGTAGGGAGTTCAAAAAATCTTTTCACTCTGCTGCAAGAAGGCCATTCGATTCCCTGATGTCTACTTCAAATACAAGAGTCAGAAACCCAAGAACCAACTACTGTTTCTGCTCAGCTTCAATTCAAGGACCTTTTACGTATAATGCAAAGGTGATGACCACTTCACTACAGAAATCATGCAAAGACTCCTTGATGCAGTATGGTATCAATGCACTTTCAGAACAATCTTTTCACCAACTCATACCCAAAACTGATAATGAGTGCAAGTTATTGAGTAAAAGAATGAATATAATTTATGCCAAAACCTTTCATATTTGCAAGTTCACAAATAGCTGCCATTTTACGCAAATTTAGTGGGTATGTTGGATGGCCTAAAATGCTAATAATGAGCAGATGTACCTAAAATTCAAATGGTTCACAATTCCAATTTTTCAGAAATATCTGATTCAAACTTGCAGAAAAAATATTGGATAGCTGACAGGAAACCCTCTAGTCCGAGCGACACTTCAGTCCAAACTGGTGGTCCTGGAAAATGGTAGGTTCTGTTCTGGCTTTCTAAACTTATGCAGCAGGGCCATGTGAGATCTTCACTGCTTAAGGCCATAAAACCCGAAGAACTTTTTCTTTGCAGTCCCAATAGTTGTGCTCAGAACCTCACTCATCTCAATTGTACTTTGAAGTCATGAACAGTATTGCCTTCTTTTAACGTTTTGAATACAGTTAAAAAGCAGCTCAGCTGCAGTTCCATGATGCTGAGTTTAAGTTGATTTCCCTGTGCAGTTCTTTAGCCTCACCTGCCCATGCTTCCCTTTGTTCCAACTATTTCAAACAGCAAAAATGGATGAGAAATGCTTCTGCACAGTATATAAACTGGGACCTGTGACCTGGAAAGCAAATGCATTGACCACTACTCTAGAAAAATCAAGAGTGTTCAACATCTATATCAATCAATAATTATACCCCCAAAAGGTCTGGTTGTTAACAGGATTTATGACAAAATGATGCTGCGATTAGACAAGGAGCTTGGCGTCTCAGTCTCAGGACCTAAAGGGCAAACTGCAAAAAGAGAACCACTGCATACACACAACAATTGCCCCACTAGTGTGCTATCAAGAGAGATGTTTCTGCCCAGTTTCGAACTGAGGACCTTTCGCATGTTAGGCCAATGTGATGACCACTACACTACAGAAACCACTGTTAAAAGGTTCTTTGGGCTCACTCTCCAGCTTTTGCTCATTTTTGGCACTTGAAAATCATAGCTTTAAATCTGGCTAAGGAGTCTGACTTCTCAATCATTAGGATGGAAATTCTCACAACCCCACCAAAGTTCTCTTGTTTCTTACCATTTGAGGAACAGACTATTGCTAACTAGGCATATTATGAAGAGTTTTACTTTATCTCTGTAGTTCCCTCATTGGCATATAGAGCATAACCTATTGCGCAAATTCTGTATGCTTGACATTGCCTTGCAAGGATTTTTTCTTTGCCATAGAATTGATGAAATTAACTTTTGAAATTCAGCTAATTAGCATAACCTCTGTTGGGAAACAAAATGAGAACACACTCACCAAAGTTTATGCTTCCTGTAGTAATGTTTAAGAAACTGGCTTGAATTGTCTTCACCCCATTAGTACGCAAAATTCAAACCCAGCAACCAATGTTTACTTGTTTCATTGCCTTTGAGAGAGAATGTTACTCTCTAGGAATAATATGAAGAACTTTACCTGATCACTGGAAGCTGTTTCATTGGCATGGAAAGCAATCCCTAGTGCACAGATTCTGCATCATAAACATTGCTTTGCATGGATTTTAATTGTCAGGAGACTAGAAGGAATTTACTTTTAAGAATTAGCTAAGTAGCATAACTTATCTCTGTTAGTAGATCAAATACAGATGCACTCGTGGTGTTTCTGTTTTGTTTACTTTTGTTTGAAATACATGGATTAGCACACCCATCATGCTACAATGAGTTTTACATCATCCCTGTGACAATTGAAATCAGCCTTAAACACAGCTCCTAAAGCACAGTCCTTGCATCACCGGAGGACAAGCCTGCTGCATATATTGACTTTCTCGTTTTGCAAATAGAGCCCCAACAGAGAAACTACTCTTTATGTCCATACTAAGATGATAGTAATCTTCTGATCTTGAAATTTTAATTTTGCACAATGTGGAACCAAGTTGCAGAAGAAGACGTTGGGGATTTCACATGAGTTATAGTGCCAGATTTTGGAGTACAGGAATTGGAGAACTCAATCGGAGTAAGTAGGGAGTTCAAAAAATCTTTTCACTCTGCTGCAAGAAGGCCATTCGATTCCCTGATGTCTACTTCAAATACAAGAGTCAGAAACCCAAGAACCAACTACTGTTTCTGCTCAGCTTCAATTCAAGGAGCTTTTACGTATAATGCAAAGGTGATGACCACTTCACTACAGAAATCATGCAAAGACTCCTTAATGCAGTATGGTATCAATGCACTTTCAGAACAATCTTTTCACCAACTCATACCCAAAACTGATAATGAGTGCAAGTTATTGAGTAAAAGAATGAATATAATTTATGCCAAAACCTTTCATATTTGGAAGTTCACAAATAGCTGCCATTTTACGCAAATTTAGTGGGTATGTTGGATGGCCTAAAATGCTAATAATGAGCAGATGTACCTAAAATTCAAATGGTTCACAATTCCAATTTTTCAGAAATATCTGATTCAAACTTGCAGAAAAAATATTGGATAGCTGACAGGAAACCCTCTAGTCCGAGCGACACTTCAGTCCAAACTGGTGGTCCTGGAAAATGGTAGGTTCTGTTCTGGCTTTCTAAACTTATGCAGCAGGGCCATGTGAGATCTTCACTGCTTAAGGCCATAAAACCCGAAGAACTTTTTCTTTGCAGTCCCAATAGTTGTGCTCAGAACCTCACTCATCTCAATTGTACTTTGAAGTCATGAACAGTATTGCCTTCTTTTAACGTTTTGAATACAGTTAAAAAGCAGCTCAGCTGCAGTTCCATGATGCTGAGTTTAAGTTGATTTCCCTGTGCAGTTCTTTAGCCTCACCTGCCCATGCTTCCCTTTGTTCCAACTATTTCAAACAGCAAAAATGGATGAGAAATGCTTCTGCACAGTATATAAACTGGGACCTGTGACCTGGAAAGCAAATGCATTGACCACTACTCTAGAAAAATCAAGAGTGTTCAACATCTATATCAATCAATAATTATACCCCCAAAAGGTCTGGTTGTTAACAGGATTTATGACAAAATGATGCTGCGATTAGACAAGGAGCTTGGCGTCTCAGTCTCAGGACCTAAAGGGCAAACTGCAAAAAGAGAACCACTGCATACACACAACAATTGCCCCACTAGTGTGCTATCAAGAGAGATGTTTCTGCCCAGTTTCGAACTGAGGACCTTTCGCATGTTAGGCCAATGTGATGACCACTACAATACAGAAACCACTGTTAAAAGATTCTTTGGGCTCACTCTCCAGCTTTTGCTCATTTTTGGCACTTGAAAATCATAGCTTTAAATCTGGCTAAGGAGTCTGACTTCTCAATCATTAGGATGGAAATTCTCACAACCCCACCAAAGTTCTCTTGTTTCTTACCATTTGAGGAACAGACTGTTGCTACCTAGGCATAATATGAAGTGTTTTACTTTATCTCTGTAGTTCTCTCATTGGCATATAGAGCATAACCTATTGCGCAAATTCTGTATGCTTGACATTGCCTTGCAAGGATTTTTTCTTTGCCATAGAATTGATGAAATTAACTTTTGAAATTCAGCTAATTAGCATAACCTCTGTTGGGAAACAAAATGAGAACACACTCACCAAAGTTTATGCTTCCTGTAGTAATGTTTAAGAAACTGGCTTGAATTGTCTTCACCCCATTAGGACGCAAAATTCAAACCCAGCAACCAATGTTTACTTGTTTCATTGCCTTTGAGAGACAGAATGTTACTCTCTAGGAATAATATGAAGAACTTTACCTGATCACTGGAAGCTGTTTCACTGGCATGGAAAGCAATCCCTAGTGCACAGATTCTGCATCATAAACATTGCTTTGCATGGATTTTAATTGTCAGGAGACTAGAAGGAATTTACTTTTAAGAATTAGCTAAGTAGCATAACTTATCTCTGTTAGTAGATCAAATACAGATGCACTCGTGGTGTTTCTGTTTTGTTTACTTTTGTTTGAAATACATGGATTAGCACACCCATCATGCTACAATGAGTTTTACATCATCCCTGTGACAATTGAAATCAGCCTTAAACACAGCTCCTAAAGCACAGTCCTTGCATCACCGGAGGACAAGCCTGCTGCATATATTGACTTTCTCGGTTTGCAAATAGAGCCCCAACAGAGAAACTACTCTTTATGTCCATACTAAGATGATAGTAATCTTCTGATCTTGAAATTTTAATTTTGCACAATGTGGAACCAAGTTGCAGAAGAAGACGTTGGGGATTTCACATGAGTTATAGTGCCAGATTTTGGAGTACAGGAATTGGAGAACTCAATCGGAGTAAGTAGGGAGTTCAAAAAATCTTTTCACTCTGCTGCAAGAAGGCCATTCGATTCCCTGATGTCTACTTCAAATACAAGAGTCAGAAACCCAAGAACCAACTACTGTTTCTGCTCAGCTTCAATACAAGGAGCTTTTACGTATAATGCAAAGGTGATGACCACTTCACTACAGAAATCATGCAAAGACTCCTTGATGCAGTATGGTATCAATGCACTTTCAGAACAATCTTTTCACCAACTCATACCCAAAACTGATAATGAGTGCAAGTTATTGAGTAAAAGAATGAATATAATTTATGCCAAAACCTTTCATATTTGCAAGTTCACAAATAGCTGCCATTTTACGCAAATTTAGTGGGTATGTTGGATGGCCTAAAATGCTAATAATGAGCAGATGTACCTAAAATTCAAATGGTTCACAAGTCCAATTTTTCAGAAATATCTGATTCAAACTTGCAGAAAAAATATTGGTTAGCTGACAGGAAACCCTCTAGTCCGAGCGACACTTCTGTCCAAACTGCTGGTCCTGGAAAATGGTAGGTTCTGTTCTGGCTTTCTAAACTTATGCAGCAGGGCCATGTGAGATCTTCACTGCTTAAGGCCATAAAACCCGAAGATCTCTTTCTTTGCAGTCCCAATAGTTGTGCTCAGAACCTCACTCCTCTCAATTGTACTTTGAAGTCATGAGCAGTATTGCCTTCTTTTAACATTTTGAATATAGTTAAAAAGCAGCTCAGCTGCAGTTCAATGATGGTGAGTTTAAGTTGATTTCCCTGTGCAGTTCTTTAGCCTCGCCTGCCCATGCTTCCCTTTGTTCCAACTATTTCAAACAGCAAAAATGGATGAGAAATGCTTCTGCACAGTATATAAGCTGGGACCTGTAACCTGGAAAGCAAATGCATTGACCACTACTCTAGAAAAATCAAGAGTGTTCAACATCTATATCAATCAATAATTATACCCCCAAAAGGTCTGGTTGTTAACAGGATTTATAACAAAATGATGCTGCAATTAGACAAGGAGCTTGGCGTCTCAGTCTCAGGACCTAAAGGGCAAACTGCAAAAAGAGAACCACTTCATACACTGTTTACAAACAACAATTGCCCCACTAGTGTGCTATCAAGATGGATGTTTCTGCCCAGTTTCGAACTGAGGACCTTTCGCGTGTTAGGCGAACGCAATGACCACTACACTACAGAAACCACTGTTAAAAGATTCTTTGGGCTCACTCTCCAGCTTTTGCTCATTTTTGGCACTTGAAAATCATAGCTTTAAATCTGGCTAAGGAGTCTGACTTCTCAATCATTAGGATGGAAATTCTCACAACCCCACCAAAGTTCTCTTGTTTCTTACCATTTGAGGAACAGACTGTTGCTAACTAGGCATATTATGAAGAGTTTTACTTTATCTCTGTAGTTCCCTCATTGGCATATAGAGCATAACCTATTGCGCAAATTCTGTATGCTTGACATTGTCTTGCAAGGATTTTTTCTTTGCCATAGAATTGATGAAATTAACTTTTGAAATTCAGCTAATTAGCATAACCTCTGTTGGGAAACAAAATGAGAACACACTCACCAAAGTTTATGCTTCCTGTAGTAATGTTTAAGAAACTGGCTTGAATTGTCTTCACCCCATTAGGACGCAAAATTCAAACCCAGCAACCAATGTTTACTTGTTTCATTGCCTTTGAGAGACAGAATGTTACTCTCTAGGAATAATATGAAGAACTTTACCTGATCACTGGAAGCTGTTTCACTGGCATGGAAAGCAATCCCTAGTGCACAGATTCTGCATCATAAACATTGCTTTGCATGGATTTTAATTGTCAGGAGACTAGAAGGAATTTACTTTTAAGAATTAGCTAAGTAGCATAACTTATCTCTGTTAGTAGATCAAATACAGATGCACTCGTGGTGTTTCTGTTTTGTTTACTTTTGTTTGAAATACATGGATTAGCACACCCATCATGCTACAATGAGTTTTACATCATGCCTGTGACAATTGAAATCAGCCTTAAGCACAGCTCCTAAAGCACAGTCCTTGCATCACCGGAGCAAAAGTGTGCTGCATATATTGACTTTCTCAGTTTGCAAATAGAGCCCCAACAGAGAAACTACTCTTTATGTCCATACTAAGATGATAGTAATCTTCTGATCTTGAAATTTTAATTTTGCACAATGTGGAACCAAGTTGCAGAAGAAGACGTTGGGGATTTCACATGAGTTATAGTGCCAGATTTTGGAGTACAGGAATTGGAGAACTCAATCGGAGTAAGTAGGGAGTTCAAAAAATCTTTTCACTCTGCTGCAAGAAGGCCATTCGATTCCCTGATGTCTACTTCAAATACAAGAGTCAGAAACCCAAGAACCAACTACTGTTTCTGCTCAGCTTCAATTCAAGGACCTTTTACGTATAATGCAAAGGTGATGACCACTTCACTACAGAAATCATGCAAAGACAGCTTGATGCAGTATGGTATCAATGCACTTTCAGAACAATCTTTTCACCAACTCATACCCAAAACTGATAATGAGTGCAAGTTATTGAGTAAAAGAATGAATATCATTTATGCCAAAACCTTTCATATTAGCAAGTTCACAAATAGCTGCCATTTTACGCAAATTTAGTGGGTATGTTGGATGGCCTAAAATGCTAATAATGAGCAGATGTACCTAAAATTCAATTGGTTCACAATTCCAATTTTTCAGAAATATCTGATTCAAACTTGCAGAAAAAATATTTGATAGCTGACAGGAAACCCTCTAGTCCGAGCGACACTTCAGTCCAAACTGGTGGTCCTGGAAAATGGTAGGTTCTGTTCTGGCTTTCTAAACTTATGCAGCAGGGCCATGTGAGATCTTCACTGCTTAAGGCCATAAAACCCGAAGATCTTTTTCTTTGAAGTCCCAATAGTTGTGCTCAGAACCTCACTCATCTCAATTGTACTTTGAAGTCATGAACAGTATTGCCTTCTTTTAACGTTTTGAATACAGTTAAAAAGCAGCTCAGCTGCAGTTCCATGATGCTGAGTTTAAGTTGATTTCCCTGTGCAGTTCTTTAGCCTCACCTGCCCATGCTTCCCTTTGTTCCAACTATTTCAAACAGCAAAAATGGATGAGAAATGCTTCTGCACAGTATATAAACTGGGACCTGTGACCTGGAAAGCAAATGCATTGACCACTACTCTAGAAAAATCAAGAGTGTTCAACATCTATATCAATCAATAATTATACCCCCAAAAGGTCTGGTTGTTAACAGGATTTATGACAAAATGATGCCGCGATTAGACAAGGAGCTTGGCGTCTCAGTCTCAGGACCTAAAGGGCAAACTGCAAAAAGAGAACCACTTCATACACACAACAATTGCCCCACTAGTGTGCTATCAAGAGGGATGTTTCTGCCCAGTTTCGAACTGAGGACCTTTCGCGTGTTAGGCGAATGTGATGACCACTACACTATAGAAACCACTGTTAAAAGGTTCTTTGGGCTCACTCTCCAGCTTTTGCTCATTTTTGGCACTTGAAAATCATAGCTTTAAATCTGGCTAAGGAGTCTGACTTCTCAATCATTAGGATGGAAATTCTCACAACCCCACCAAAGTTCTCTTGTTTCTTACCATTTGAGGAACAGACTGTTGCTAACTAGGCATATTATGAAGAGTTTTACTTTATCTCTGTAGTTCCCTCATTGGCATATAGAGCATAACCTATTGCGCAAATTCTGTATTCTTGACATTGCCTTGCAAGGATTTTTTCTTTGCCATAGAATTGATGAAATTAACTTTTGAAATTCAGCTAATTAGCATAACCTCTGTTGGGAAACAAAATGAGAACACACTCACCAAAGTTTATGCTTCCTGTAGTAATGTTTAAGAAACTGGCTTGAATTGTCTTCACCCCATTAGGACGCAAAATTCAAACCCAGCAACCAATGTTTACTTGTTTCATTGCCTTTGAGAGACAGAATGTTACTCTCTAGGAATAATATGAAGAACTTTACCTGATCACTGGAAGCTGTTTCACTGGCATGGAAAGCAATCCCTAGTGCACAGATTCTGCATCATAAACATTGCTTTGCATGGATTTTAATTGTCAGGAGACTAGAAGGAATTTACTTTTAAGAATTAGCTAAGTAGCATAACTTATCTCTGTTAGTAGATCAAATACAGATGCACTCGTGGTGTTTCTGTTTTGTTTACTTTTGTTTGAAATACATGGATTAGCACACCCATCATGCTACAATGAGTTTTACATCATGCCTGTGACAATTGAAATCAGCCTTAAGCACAGCTCCTAAAGCACAGTCCTTGCATCACCGGAGCAAAAGTGTGCTGCATATATTGACTTTCTCAGTTTGCAAATAGAGCCCCAACAGAGAAACTACTCTTTATGTCCATACTAAGATGATAGTAATCTTCTGATCTTGAAATTTTAATTTTGCACAATGTGGAACCAAGTTGCAGAAGAAGACGTTGGGGATTTCACATGAGTTATAGTGCCAGATTTTGGAGTACAGGAATTGGAGAACTCAATCGGAGTAAGTAGGGAGTTCAAAAAATCTTTTCACTCTGCTGCAAGAAGGCCATTCGATTCCCTGATGTCTACTTCAAATACAAGAGTCAGAAACCCAAGAACCAACTACTGTTTCTGCTCAGCTTCAATTCAAGGACCTTTTACGTATAATGCAAAGGTGATGACCACTTCACTACAGAAATCATGCAAAGACAGCTTGATGCAGTATGGTATCAATGCACTTTCAGAACAATCTTTTCACCAACTCATACCCAAAACTGATAATGAGTGCAAGTTATTGAGTAAAAGAATGAATATCATTTATGCCAAAACCTTTCATATTAGCAAGTTCACAAATAGCTGCCATTTTACGCAAATTTAGTGGGTATGTTGGATGGCCTAAAATGCTAATAATGAGCAGATGTACCTAAAATTCAATTGGTTCACAATTCCAATTTTTCAGAAATATCTGATTCAAACTTGCAGAAAAAATATTGGATAGCTGACAGGAAACCCTCTAGTCCGAGCGACACTTCAGTCCAAACTGGTGGTCCTGGAAAATGGTAGGTTCTGTTCTGGCTTTCTAAACTTATGCAGCAGGGCCATGTGAGATCTTCACTGCTTAAGGCCATAAAACCCGAAGATCTTTTTCTTTGAAGTCCCAATAGTTGTGCTCAGAACCTCACTCATCTCAATTGTACTTTGAAGTCATGAACAGTATTGCCTTCTTTTAACGTTTTGAATACAGTTAAAAAGCAGCTCAGCTGCAGTTCCATGATGCTGAGTTTAAGTTGATTTCCCTGTGCAGTTCTTTAGCCTCACCTGCCCATGCTTCCCTTTGTTCCAACTATTTCTAACAGCAAAAATGGATGAGAAATGCTTCTGCACAGTATATAAACTGGGACCTGTGACCTGGAAAGCAAATGCATTGACCACTACTCAAGAAAAATCAAGAGTGTTCAACATCTATATCAATCAATAATTATACCCCCAAAAGGTCTGGTTGTTAACAGGATTTATGACAAAATGATGCCGCGATTAGACAAGGAGCTTGGCGTCTCAGTCTCAGGACCTAAAGGGCAAACTGCAAAAAGAGAACCACTTCATACACACAACAATTGCCCCACTAGTGTGCTATCAAGAGGGATGTTTCTGCCCAGTTTCGAACTGAGGACCTTTCGCGTGTTAGGCAAATGTGATGACCACTACACTACAGAAACCACTGTTAAAAGGTTCTTTGGGCTCACTCTCCAGCTTTTGCTCATTTTTGGCACTTGAAAATCATAGCTTTAAATCTGGCTAAGGAGTCTGACTTCTCAATCATTAGGATGGAAATTCTCACAACCCCACCAAAGTTCTCTTGTTTCTTACCATTTGAGGAACAGACTGTTGCTAACTAGGCATATTATGAAGAGTTTTACTTTATCTCTGTAGTTCCCTCATTGGCATATAGAGCATAACCTATTGCGCAAATTCTGTATGCTTGACATTGCCTTGCAAGGATTTTTTCTTTGCCATAGAATTGATGAAATTAACTTTTGAAATTCAGCTAATTAGCATAACCTCTGTTGGGAAACAAAATGAGAACACACTCACCAAAGTTTATGCTTCCTGTAGTAATGTTTAAGAAACTGGCTTGAATTGTCTTCACCCCATTAGGACGCAAAATTCAAACCCAGCAACCAATGTTTACTTGTTTCATTGCCTTTGAGAGACAGAATGTTACTCTCTAGGAATAATATGAAGAACTTTACCTGATCACTGGAAGCTGTTTCACTGGCATGGAAAGCAATCCCTAGTGCACAGATTCTGCATCATAAACATTGCTTTGCATGGATTTTAATTGTCAGGAGACTAGAAGGAATTTACTTTTAAGAATTAGCTAAGTAGCATAACTTATCTCTGTTAGTAGATCAAATACAGATGCACTCGTGGTGTTTCTGTTTTGTTTACTTTTGTTTGAAATACATGGATTAGCACACCCATCATGCTACAATGAGTTTTACATCATGCCTGTGACAATTGAAATCAGCCTTAAGCACAGCTCCTAAAGCACAGTCCTTGCATCACCGGAGCAAAAGTGTGCTGCATATATTGACTTTCTCAGTTTGCAAATAGAGCCCCAACAGAGAAACTACTCTTTATGTCCATACTAAGATGATAGTAATCTTCTGATCTTGAAATTTTAATTTTGCACAATGTGGAACCAAGTTGCAGAAGAAGACGTTGGGGATTTCACATGAGTTATAGTGCCAGATTTTGGAGTACAGGAATTGGAGAACTCAATCGGAGTAAGTAGGGAGTTCAAAAAATCTTTTCACTCTGCTGCAAGAAGGCCATTCGATTCCCTGATGTCTACTTCAAATACAAGAGTCAGAAACCCAAGAACCAACTACTGTTTCTGCTCAGCTTCAATTCAAGGACCTTTTACGTATAATGCAAAGGTGATGACCACTTCACTACAGAAATCATGCAAAGACAGCTTGATGCAGTATGGTATCAATGCACTTTCAGAACAATCTTTTCACCAACTCATACCCAAAACTGATAATGAGTGCAAGTTATTGAGTAAAAGAATGAATATCATTTATGCCAAAACCTTTCATATTAGCAAGTTCACAAATAGCTGCCATTTTACGCAAATTTAGTGGGTATGTTGGATGGCCTAAAATGCTAATAATGAGCAGATGTACCTAAAATTCAATTGGTTCACAATTCCAATTTTTCAGAAATATCTGATTCAAACTTGCAGAAAAAATATTGGATAGCTGACAGGAAACCCTCTAGTCCGAGCGACACTTCAGTCCAAACTGGTGGTCCTGGAAAATGGTAGGTTCTGTTCTGGCTTTCTAAACTTATGCAGCAGGGCCATGTGAGATCTTCACTGCTTAAGGCCATAAAACCCGAAGATCTTTTTCTTTGAAGTCCCAATAGTTGTGCTCAGAACCTCACTCATCTCAATTGTACTTTGAAGTCATGAACAGTATTGCCTTCTTTTAACGTTTTGAATACAGTTAAAAAGCAGCTCAGCTGCAGTTCCATGATGCTGAGTTTAAGTTGATTTCCCTGTGCAGTTCTTTAGCCTCACCTGCCCATGCTTCCCTTTGTTCCAACTATTTCTAACAGCAAAAATGGATGAGAAATGCTTCTGCACAGTATATAAACTGGGACCTGTGACCTGGAAAGCAAATGCATTGACCACTACTCAAGAAAAATCAAGAGTGTTCAACATCTATATCAATCAATAATTATACCCCCAAAAGGTCTGGTTGTTAACAGGATTTATGACAAAATGATGCCGCGATTAGACAAGGAGCTTGGCGTCTCAGTCTCAGGACCTAAAGGGCAAACTGCAAAAAGAGAACCACTTCATACACACAACAATTGCCCCACTAGTGTGCTATCAAGAGGGATGTTTCTGCCCAGTTTCGAACTGAGGACCTTTCGCGTGTTAGGCAAATGTGATGACCACTACACTACAGAAACCACTGTTAAAAGGTTCTTTGGGCTCACTCTCCAGCTTTTGCTCATTTTTGGCACTTGAAAATCATAGCTTTAAATCTGGCTAAGGAGTCTGACTTCTCAATCATTAGGATGGAAATTCTCACAACCCCACCAAAGTTCTCTTGTTTCTTACCATTTGAGGAACAGACTGTTGCTAACTAGGCATATTATGAAGAGTTTTACTTTATCTCTGTAGTTCCCTCATTGGCATATAGAGCATAACCTATTGCGCAAATTCTGTATGCTTGACATTGCCTTGCAAGGATTTTTTCTTTGCCATAGAATTGATGAAATTAACTTTTGAAATTCAGCTAATTAGCATAACCTCTGTTGGGAAACAAAATGAGAACACACTCACCAAAGTTTATGCTTCCTGTAGTAATGTTTAAGAAACTGGCTTGAATTGTCTTCACCCCATTAGGACGCAAAATTCAAACCCAGCAACCAATGTTTACTTGTTTCATTGCCTTTGAGAGACAGAATGTTACTCTCTAGGAATAATATGAAGAACTTTACCTGATCACTGGAAGCTGTTTCACTGGCATGGAAAGCAATCCCTAGTGCACAGATTCTGCATCATAAACATTGCTTTGCATGGATTTTAATTGTCAGGAGACTAGAAGGAATTTACTTTTAAGAATTAGCTAAGTAGCATAACTTATCTCTGTTAGTAGATCAAATACAGATGCACTCGTGGTGTTTCTGTTTTGTTTACTTTTGTTTGAAATACATGGATTAGCACACCCATCATGCTACAATGAGTTTTACATCATGCCTGTGACAATTGAAATCAGCCTTAAGCACAGCTCCTAAAGCACAGTCCTTGCATCACCGGAGCAAAAGTGTGCTGCATATATTGACTTTCTCAGTTTGCAAATAGAGCCCCAACAGAGAAACTACTCTTTATGTCCATACTAAGATGATAGTAATCTTCTGATCTTGAAATTTTAATTTTGCACAATGTGGAACCAAGTTGCAGAAGAAGACGTTGGGGATTTCACATGAGTTATAGTGCCAGAGTTTGGAGTACAGGAATTGGAGAACTCAATCGGAGTAAGTAGGGAGTTCAAAAAATCTTTTCACTCTGCTGCAAGAAGGCCATTCGATTCCCTGATGCCTACTTCAAATACAAGAGTCAGAAACCCAAGAACCAACTACTGTTTCTGCTCAGCTTCAATTCAAGGACCTTTTACGTATAATGCAAATGTGATGACCACTTCACTACAGAAATCATGCAAAGACAGCTTGATGCAGTATGGTATCAATGCACTTTCAGAACAATCTTTTCACCAACTCATACCCAAAACTGATAATGAGTGCAAGTTATTGAGTAAAAGAATGAATATCATTTATGCCAAAACCTTTCATATTAGCAAGTTCACAAATAGCTGCCATTTTACGCAAATTTAGTGGGTATGTTGGATGGCCTAAAATGCTAATAATGAGCAGATGTACCTAAAATTCAATTGGTTCACAATTCCAATTTTTCAGAAATATCTGATTCAAACTTGCAGAAAAAATATTGGATAGCTGACAGGAAACCCTCTAGTCCGAGCGACACTTCAGTCCAAACTGGTGGTCCTGGAAAATGGTAGGTTCTGTTCTGGCTTTCTAAACTTATGCAGCAGGGCCATGTGAGATCTTCACTGCTTAAGGCCATAAAACCCGAAGATCTTTTTCTTTGAAGTCCCAATAGTTGTGCTCAGAACCTCACTCATCTCAATTGTACTTTGAAGTCATGAACAGTATTGCCTTCTTTTAACGTTTTGAATACAGTTAAAAAGCAGCTCAGCTGCAGTTCCATGATGCTGAGTTTAAGTTGATTTCCCTGTGCAGTTCTTTAGCCTCACCTGCCCATGCTTCCCTTTGTTCCAACTATTTCTAACAGCAAAAATGGATGAGAAATGCTTCTGCACAGTATATAAACTGGGACCTGTGACCTGGAAAGCAAATGCATTGACCACTACTCAAGAAAAATCAAGAGTGTTCAACATCTATATCAATCAATAATTATACCCCCAAAAGGTCTGGTTGTTAACAGGATTTATGACAAAATGATGCCGCGATTAGACAAGGAGCTTGGCGTCTCAGTCTCAGGACCTAAAGGGCAAACTGCAAAAAGAGAACCACTTCATACACACAACAATTGCCCCACTAGTGTGCAATCAAGAGGGATGTTTCTGCCCAGTTTCGAACTGAGGACCTTTCGCGTGTTAGGCGAATGTGATGACCACTACACTACAGAAACCACTGTTAAAAGGTTCTTTGGGCTCACTCTCCAGCTTTTGCTCATTTTTGGCACTTGAAAATCATAGCTTTAAATCTGGCTAAGGAGTCTGACTTCTCAATCATTAGGATGGAAATTCTCACAACCCCACCAAAGTTCTCTTGTTTCTTACCATTTGAGGAACAGACTGTTGCTAACTAGGCATATTATGAAGAGTTTTACTTTATCTCTGTAGTTCCCTCATTGGCATATAGAGCATAACCTATTGCGCAAATTCTGTATGCTTGACATTGCCTTGCAAGGATTTTTTCTTTGCCATAGAATTGATGAAATTAACTTTTGAAATTCAGCTAATTAGCATAACCTCTGTTGGGAAACAAAATGAGAACACACTCACCAAAGTTTATGCTTCCTGTAGTAATGTTTAAGAAACTGGCTTGAATTGTCTTCACCCCATTAGGACGCAAAATTCAAACCCAGCAACCAATGTTTACTTGTTTCATTGCCTTTGAGAGACAGAATGTTACTCTCTAGGAATAATATGAAGAACTTTACCTGATCACTGGAAGCTGTTTCACTGGCATGGAAAGCAAACCCTAGTGCACAGATTCTGCATCATAAACATTGCTTTGCATGGATTTTAATTGTCAGGAGACTAGAAGGAATTTACTTTTAAGAATTAGCTAAGTAGCATAACTTATCTCTGTTAGTAGATCAAATACAGATGCACTCGTGGTGTTTCTGTTTTGTTTACTTTTGTTTGAAATACATGGATTAGCACACCCATCATGCTACAATGAGTTTTACATCATGCCTGTGACAATTGAAATCAGCCTTAAGCACAGCTCCTAAAGCACAGTCCTTGCATCACCGGAGCAAAAGTGTGCTGCATATATTGACTTTCTCAGTTTGCAAATAGAGCCCCAACAGAGAAACTACTCTTTATGTCCATACTAAGATGATAGTAATCTTCTGATCTTGAAATTTTAATTTTGCACAATGTGGAACCAAGTTGCAGAAGAAGACGTTGGGGATTTCACATGAGTTATAGTGCCAGAGTTTGGAGTACAGGAATTGGAGAACTCAATCGGAGTAAGTAGGGAGTTCAAAAAATCTTTTCACTCTGCTGCAAGAAGGCCATTCGATTCCCTGATGCCTACTTCAAATACAAGAGTCAGAAACCCAAGAACCAACTACTGTTTCTGCTCAGCTTCAATTCAAGGACCTTTTACGTATAATGCAAATGTGATGACCACTTCACTACAGAAATCATGCAAAGACAGCTTGATGCAGTATGGTATCAATGCACTTTCAGAACAATCTTTTCACCAACTCATACCCAAAACTGATAATGAGTGCAAGTTATTGAGTAAAAGAATGAATATCATTTATGCCAAAACCTTTCATATTAGCAAGTTCACAAATAGCTGCCATTTTACGCAAATTTAGTGGGTATGTTGGATGGCCTAAAATGCTAATAATGAGCAGATGTACCTAAAATTCAATTGGTTCACAATTCCAATTTTTCAGAAATATCTGATTCAAACTTGCAGAAAAAATATTGGATAGCTGACAGGAAACCCTCTAGTCCGAGCGACACTTCAGTCCAAACTGGTGGTCCTGGAAAATGGTAGGTTCTGTTCTGGCTTTCTAAACTTATGCAGCAGGGCCATGTGAGATCTTCACTGCTTAAGGCCATAAAACCCGAAGATCTTTTTCTTTGAAGTCCCAATAGTTGTGCTCAGAACCTCACTCATCTCAATTGTACTTTGAAGTCATGAACAGTATTGCCTTCTTTTAACGTTTTGAATACAGTTAAAAAGCAGCTCAGCTGCAGTTCCATGATGCTGAGTTTAAGTTGATTTCCCTGTGCAGTTCTTTAGCCTCACCTGCCCATGCTTCCCTTTGTTCCAACTATTTCAAACAGCAAAAATGGATGAGAAATGCTTCTGCACAGTATATAAACTGGGACCTGTGACCTGGAAAGCAAATGCATTGACCACTACCCTAGAAAAATCAAGAGTGTTCAACATCTATATCAATCAATAATTATACCCCCAAAAGGTCTGGTTGTTAACAGGATTTATGACAAAATGATGCCGCGATTAGACAAGGAGCTTGGCGTCTCAGTCTCAGGACCTAAAGGGCAAACTGCAAAAAGAGAACCACTTCATACACACAACAATTGCCCCACTAGTGTGCTATCAAGAGGGATGTTTCTGCCCAGTTTCGAACTGAGGACCTTTCGCGTGTTAGGCGAATGTGATGACCACTACACTACAGAAACCACTGTTAAAAGGTTCTTTGGGCTCACTCTCCAGCTTTTGCTCATTTTTGGCACTTGAAAATCATAGCTTTAAATCTGGCTAAGGAGTCTGACTTCTCAATCATTAGGATGGAAATTCTCACAACCCCACCAAAGTTCTCTTGTTTCTTACCATTTGAGGAACAGACTGTTGCTAACTAGGCATATTATGAAGAGTTTTACTTTATCTCTGTAGTTCCCTCATTGGCATATAGAGCATAACCTATTGCGCAAATTCTGTATGCTTGACATTGCCTTGCAAGGATTTTTTCTTTGCCATAGAATTGATGAAATTAACTTTTGAAATTCAGCTAATTAGCATAACCTCTGTTGGGAAACAAAATGAGAACACACTCACCAAAGTTTATGCTTCCTGTAGTAATGTTTAAGAAACTGGCTTGAATTGTCTTCACCCCATTAGGACGCAAAATTCAAACCCAGCAACCAATGTTTACTTGTTTCATTGCCTTTGAGAGACAGAATGTTACTCTCTAGGAATAATATGAAGAACTTTACCTGATCACTGGAAGCTGTTTCACTGGCATGGAAAGCAATCCCTAGTGCACAGATTCTGCATCATAAACATTGCTTTGCATGGATTTTAATTGTCAGGAGACTAGAAGGAATTTACTTTTAAGAATTAGCTAAGTAGCATAACTTATCTCTGTTAGTAGATCAAATACAGATGCACTCGTGGTGTTTCTGTTTTGTTTACTTTTGTTTGAAATACATGGATTAGCACACCCATCATGCTACAATGAGTTTTACATCATGCCTGTGACAATTGAAATCAGCCTTAAGCACAGCTCCTAAAGCACAGTCCTTGCATCACCGGAGCAAAAGTGTGCTGCATATATTGACTTTCTCAGTTTGCAAATAGAGCCCCAACAGAGAAACTACTCTTTATGTCCATACTAAGATGATAGTAATCTTCTGATCTTGAAATTTTAATTTTGCACAATGTGGAACCAAGTTGCAGAAGAAGACGTTGGGGATTTCACATGAGTTATAGTGCCAGAGTTTGGAGTACAGGAATTGGAGAACTCAATCGGAGTAAGTAGGGAGTTCAAAAAATCTTTTCACTCTGCTGCAAGAAGGCCATTCGATTCCCTGATGCCTACTTCAAATACAAGAGTCAGAAACCCAAGAACCAACTACTGTTTCTGCTCAGCTTCAATTCAAGGACCTTTTACGTATAATGCAAATGTGATGACCACTTCACTACAGAAATCATGCAAAGACAGCTTGATGCAGTATGGTATCAATGCACTTTCAGAACAATCTTTTCACCAACTCATACCCAAAACTGATAATGAGTGCAAGTTATTGAGTAAAAGAATGAATATCATTTATGCCAAAACCTTTCATATTAGCAAGTTCACAAATAGCTGCCATTTTACGCAAATTTAGTGGGTATGTTGGATGGCCTAAAATGCTAATAATGAGCAGATGTACCTAAAATTCAATTGGTTCACAATTCCAATTTTTCAGAAATATCTGATTCAAACTTGCAGAAAAAATATTGGATAGCTGACAGGAAACCCTCTAGTCCGAGCGACACTTCAGTCCAAACTGGTGGTCCTGGAAAATGGTAGGTTCTGTTCTGGCTTTCTAAACTTATGCAGCAGGGCCATGTGAGATCTTCACTGCTTAAGGCCATAAAACCCGAAGATCTTTTTCTTTGAAGTCCCAATAGTTGTGCTCAGAACCTCACTCATCTCAATTGTACTTTGAAGTCATGAACAGTATTGCCTTCTTTTAACGTTTTGAATACAGTTAAAAAGCAGCTCAGCTGCAGTTCCATGATGCTGAGTTTAAGTTGATTTCCCTGTGCAGTTCTTTAGCCTCACCTGCCCATGCTTCCCTTTGTTCCAACTATTTCAAACAGCAAAAATGGATGAGAAATGCTTCTGCACAGTATATAAACTGGGACCTGTGACCTGGAAAGCAAATGCATTGACCACTACTCTAGAAAAATCAAGAGTGTTCAACATCTATATCAATCAATAATTATACCCCCAAAAGGTCTGGTTGTTAACAGGATTTATGACAAAATGATGCCGCGATTAGACAAGGAGCTTGGCGTCTCAGTCTCAGGACCTAAAGGGCAAACTGAAAAAGAGAACCACTTCATACACACAACAATTGCCCCACTAGTGTGCTATCAAGAGGGATGTTTCTGCCCAGTTTCGAACTGAGGACCTTTCGCGTGTTAGGCGAATGTGATGACCACTACACTACAGAAACCACTGTTAAAAGGTTCTTTGGGCTCACTCTCCAGCTTTTGCTCATTTTTGGCACTTGAAAATCATAGCTTTAAATCTGGCTAAGGAGTCTGACTTCTCAATCATTAGGATGGAAATTCTCACAACCCCACCAAAGTTCTCTTGTTTCTTACCATTTGAGGAACAGACTGTTGCTAACTAGGCATATTATGAAGAGTTTTACTTTATCTCTGTAGTTCCCTCATTGGCATATAGAGCATAACCTATTGCGCAAATTCTGTATGCTTGACATTGCCTTGCAAGGATTTTTTCTTTGCCATAGAATTGATGAAATTAACTTTTGAAATTCAGCTAATTAGCATAACCTCTGTTGGGAAACAAAATGAGAACACACTCACCAAAGTTTATGCTTCCTGTAGTAATGTTTAAGAAACTGGCTTGAATTGTCTTCACCCCATTAGGACGCAAAATTCAAACCCAGCAACCAATGTTTACTTGTTTCATTGCCTTTGAGAGACAGAATGTTACTCTCTAGGAATAATATGAAGAACTTTACCTGATCACTGGAAGCTGTTTCACTGGCATGGAAAGCAATCCCTAGTGCACAGATTCTGCATCATAAACATTGCTTTGCATGGATTTTAATTGTCAGGAGACTAGAAGGAATTTACTTTTAAGAATTAGCTAAGTAGCATAACTTATCTCTGTTAGTAGATCAAATACAGATGCACTCGTGGTGTTTCTGTTTTGTTTACTTTTGTTTGAAATACATGGATTAGCACACCCATCATGCTACAATGAGTTTTACATCATGCCTGTGACAATTGAAATCAGCCTTAAGCACAGCTCCTAAAGCACAGTCCTTGCATCACCGGAGCAAAAGTGTGCTGCATATATTGACTTTCTCAGTTTGCAAATAGAGCCCCAACAGAGAAACTACTCTTTATGTCCATACTAAGATGATAGTAATCTTCTGATCTTGAAATTTTAATTTTGCACAATGTGGAACCAAGTTGCAGAAGAAGACGTTGGGGATTTCACATGAGTTATAGTGCCAGAGTTTGGAGTACAGGAATTGGAGAACTCAATCGGAGTAAGTAGGGAGTTCAAAAAATCTTTTCACTCTGCTGCAAGAAGGCCATTCGATTCCCTGATGTCTACTTCAAATACAAGAGTCAGAAACCCAAGAACCAACTACTGTTTCTGCTCAGCTTCAATTCAAGGACCTTTTACGTATAATGCAAAGGTGATGACCACTTCACTACAGAAATCATGCAAAGACAGCTTGATGCAGTATGGTATCAATGCACTTTCAGAACAATCTTTTCACCAACTCATACCCAAAACTGATAATGAGTGCAAGTTATTGAGTAAAAGAATGAATATCATTTATGCCAAAACCTTTCATATTAGCAAGTTCACAAATAGCTGCCATTTTACGCAAATTTAGTGGGTATGTTGGATGGCCTAAAATGCTAATAATGAGCAGATGTACCTAAAATTCAAATGGTTCACAATTCCAATTTTTCAGAAATATCTGATTCAAACTTGCAGAAAAAATATTGGATAGCTGACAGGAAACCCTCTAGTCCGAGCGACACTTCAGTCCAAACTGGTGGTCCTGGAAAATGGTAGGTTCTGTTCTGGCTTTCTAAACTTATGCAGCAGGGCCATGTGAGATCTTCACTGCTTAAGGCCATAAAACCCGAAGATCTTTTTCTTTGAAGTCCCAATAGTTGTGCTCAGAACCTCACTCATCTCAATTGTACTTTGAAGTCATGAACGGTATTGCCTTCTTTTAACGTTTTGAATACAGTTAAAAAGCAGCTCAGCTGCAGTTCCATGATGCTGAGTTTAAGTTGATTTCCCTGTGCAGTTCTTTAGCCTCACCTGCCCATGCTTCCCTTTGTTCCAACTATTTCAAACAGCAAAAATGGATGAGAAATGCTTCTGCACAGTATATAAACTGGGACCTGTGACCTGGAAAGCAAATGCATTGACCACTACTCTAGAAAAATCAAGAGTGTTCAACATCTATATCAATCAATAATTATACCCCCAAAAGGTCTGGTTGTTAACAGGATTTATGACAAAATGATGCCGCGATTAGACAAGGAGCTTGGCGTCTCAGTCTCAGGACCTAAAGGGCAAACTGCAAAAAGAGAACCACTTCATACACACAACAATTGCCCCACTAGTGTGCTATCAAGAGGGATGTTTCTGCCCAGTTTCGAACTGAGGACCTTTCGCGTGTTAGGCGAATGTGATGACCACTACACTACAGAAACCACTGTTAAAAGGTTCTTTGGGCTCACTCTCCAGCTTTTGCTCATTTTTGGCACTTGAAAATCATAGCTTTAAATCTGGCTAAGGAGTCTGACTTCTCAATCATTAGGATGGAAATTCTCACAACCCCACCAAAGTTCTCTTGTTTCTTACCATTTGAGGAACAGACTGTTGCTAACTAGGCATATTATGAAGAGTTTTACTTTATCTCTGTAGTTCCCTCATTGGCATATAGAGCATAACCTATTGCGCAAATTCTGTATGCTTGACATTGCCTTGCAAGGATTTTTTCTTTGCCATAGAATTGATGAAATTAACTTTTGAAATTCAGCTAATTAGCATAACCTCTGTTGGGAAACAAAATGAGAACACACTCACCAAAGTTTATGCTTCCTGTAGTAATGTTTAAGAAACTGGCTTGAATTGTCTTCACCCCATTAGGACGCAAAATTCAAACCCAGCAACCAATGTTTACTTGTTTCATTGCCTTTGAGAGACAGAATGTTACTCTCTAGGAATAATATGAAGAACTTTACCTGATCACTGGAAGCTGTTTCACTGGCATGGAAAGCAATCCCTAGTGCACAGATTCTGCATCATAAACATTGCTTTGCATGGATTTTAATTGTCAGGAGACTAGAAGGAATTTACTTTTAAGAATTAGCTAAGTAGCATAACTTATCTCTGTTAGTAGATCAAATACAGATGCACTCGTGGTGTTTCTGTTTTGTTTACTTTTGTTTGAAATACATGGATTAGCACACCCATCATGCTACAATGAGTTTTACATCATGCCTGTGACAATTGAAATCAGCCTTAAGCACAGCTCCTAAAGCACAGTCCTTGCATCACCGGAGCAAAAGTGTGCTGCATATATTGACTTTCTCAGTTTGCAAATAGAGCCCCAACAGAGAAACTACTCTTTATGTCCATACTAAGATGATAGTAATCTTCTGATCTTGAAATTTTAATTTTGCACAATGTGGAACCAAGTTGCAGAAGAAGACGTTGGGGATTTCACATGAGTTATAGTGCCAGAGTTTGGAGTACAGGAATTGGAGAACTCAATCGGAGTAAGTAGGGAGTTCAAAAAATCTTTTCACTCTGCTGCAAGAAGGCCATTCGATTCCCTGATGTCTACTTCAAATACAAGAGTCAGAAACCCAAGAACCAACTACTGTTTCTGCTCAGCTTCAATTCAAGGACCTTTTACGTATAATGCAAAGGTGATGACCACTTCACTACAGAAATCATGCAAAGACAGCTTGATGCAGTATGGTATCAATGCACTTTCAGAACAATCTTTTCACCAACTCATACCCAAAACTGATAATGAGTGCAAGTTATTGAGTAAAAGAATGAATATCATTTATGCCAAAACCTTTCATATTAGCAAGTTCACAAATAGCTGCCATTTTACGCAAATTTAGTGGGTATGTTGGATGGCCTAAAATGCTAATAATGAGCAGATGTACCTAAAATTCAATTGGTTCACAATTCCAATTTTTCAGAAATATCTGATTCAAACTTGCAGAAAAAATATTGGATAGCTGACAGGAAACCCTCTAGTCCGAGCGACACTTCAGTCCAAACTGGTGGTCCTGGAAAATGGTAGGTTCTGTTCTGGCTTTCTAAACTTATGCAGCAGGGCCATGTGAGATCTTCACTGCTTAAGGCCATAAAACCCGAAGATCTTTTTCTTTGAAGTCCCAATAGTTGTGCTCAGAACCTCACTCATCTCAATTGTACTTTGAAGTCATGAACAGTATTGCCTTCTTTTAACGTTTTGAATACAGTTAAAAAGCAGCTCAGCTGCAGTTCCATGATGCTGAGTTTAAGTTGATTTCCCTGTGCAGTTCTTTAGCCTCACCTGCCCATGCTTCCCTTTGTTCCAACTATTTCAAACAGCAAAAATGGATGAGAAATGCTTCTGCACAGTATATAAACTGGGACCTGTGACCTGGAAAGCAAATGCATTGACCACTACTCTAGAAAAATCAAGAGTGTTCAACATCTATATCAATCAATAATTATACCCCCAAAAGGTCTGGTTGTTAACAGGATTTATGACAAAATGATGCCGCGATTAGACAAGGAGCTTGGCGTCTCAGTCTCAGGACCTAAAGGGCAAACTGCAAAAAGAGAACCACTTCATACACACAACAATTGCCCCACTAGTGTGCTATCAAGAGGGATGTTTCTGCCCAGTTTCGAACTGAGGACCTTTCACGTGTTAGGCGAATTTGATGACCACTACACTACAGAAACCACTGTTAAAAGGTTCTTTGGGCTCACTCTCCAGCTTTTGCTCATTTTTGGCACTTGAAAATCATAGCTTTAAATCTGGCTAAGGAGTCTGACTTCTCAATCATTAGGATGGAAATTCTCACAACCCCACCAAAGTTCTCTTGTTTCTTACCATTTGAGGAACAGACTGTTGCTAACTAGGCATATTATGAAGAGTTTTACTTTATCTCTGTAGTTCCCTCATTGGCATATAGAGCATAACCTATTGCGCAAATTCTGTATGCTTGACATTGCCTTGCAAGGATTTTTTCTTTGCCATAGAATTGATGAAATTAACTTTTGAAATTCAGCTAATTAGCATAACCTCTGTTGGGAAACAAAATGAGAACACACTCACCAAAGTTTATGCTTCCTGTAGTAATGTTTAAGAAACTGGCTTGAATTGTCTTCACCCCATTAGGACGCAAAATTCAAACCCAGCAACCAATGTTTACTTGTTTCATTGCCTTTGAGAGACAGAATGTTACTCTCTAGGAATAATATGAAGAACTTTACCTGATCACTGGAAGCTGTTTCACTGGCATGGAAAGCAATCCCTAGTGCACAGATTCTGCATCATAAACATTGCTTTGCATGGATTTTAATTGTCAGGAGACTAGAAGGAATTTACTTTTAAGAATTAGCTAAGTAGCATAACTTATCTCTGTTAGTAGATCAAATACAGATGCACTCGTGGTGTTTCTGTTTTGTTTACTTTTGTTTGAAATACATGGATTAGCACACCCATCATGCTACAATGAGTTTTACATCATGCCTGTGACAATTGAAATCAGCCTTAAGCACAGCTCCTAAAGCACAGTCCTTGCATCACCGGAGCAAAAGTGTGCTGCATATATTGACATTCTCAGTTTGCAAATAGAGCCCCAACAGAGAAACTACTCTTTATGTCCATACTAAGATGATAGTAATCTTCTGATCTTGAAATTTTAATTTTGCACAATGTGGAACCAAGTTGCAAAAGAAGACGTTGGGGATTTCACATGAGTTATAGTGCCAGATTTTGGAGTACAGGAATTGGAGAACTCAATCGGAGTAAGTAGGGAGTTCAAAAAATCTTTTCACTCTGCTGCAAGAAGGCCATTCGATTCCCTGATGTCTACTTCAAATACAAGAGTCAGAAACCCAAGAACCAACTACTGTTTCTGCTCAGCTTCAATTCAAGGACCTTTTACGTATAATGCAAAGGTGATGACCACTTCACTACAGAAATCATGCAAAGACAGCTTGATGCAGTATGGTATCAATGCACTTTCAGAACAATCTTTTCACCAACTCATACCCAAAACTGATAATGAGTGCAAGTTATTGAGTAAAAGAATGAATATCATTTATGCCAAAACCTTTCATATTAGCAAGTTCACAAATAGCTGCCATTTTACGCAAATTTAGTGGGTATGTTGGATGGCCTAAAATGCTAATAATGAGCAGATGTACCTAAAATTCAATTGGTTCACAATTCCAATTTTTCAGAAATATCTGATTCAAACTTGCAGAAAAAATATTGGATAGCTGACAGGAAACCCTCTAGTCCGAGCGACACTTCAGTCCAAACTGGTGGTCCTGGAAAATGGTAGGTTCTGTTCTGGCTTTCTAAACTTATGCAGCAGGGCCATGTGAGATCTTCACTGCTTAAGGCCATAAAACCCGAAGATCTTTTTCTTTGCAGTCCCAATAGTTGTGCTCAGAACCTCACTCATCTCAATTGTACTTTGAAGTCATGAACAGTATTGCCTTCTTTTAACGTTTTGAATACAGTTAAAAAGCAGCTCAGCTGCAGTTCCATGATGCTGAGTTTAAGTTGATTTCCCTGTGCAGTTCTTTAGCCTCACCTGCCCATGCTTCCCTTTGTTCCAACTATTTCAAACAGCAAAAATGGATGAGAAATGCTTCTGCACAGTATATAAACTGGGACCTGTGACCTGGAAAGCAAATGCATTGACCACTACTCTAGAAAAATCAAGAGTGTTCAACATCTATATCAATCAATAATTATACCCCCAAAAGGTCTGGTTGTTAACAGGATTTATGACAAAATGATGCTGCGATTAGACAAGGAGCTTGGCGTCTCAGTCTCAGGACCTAAAGGGCAAACTGCAAAAAGAGAACCACTTCATACACACAACAATTGCCCCACTAGTGTGCTATCAAGAGAGATGTTTCTGCCCAGTTTCGAACTGAGGACCTTTCGCGTGTTAGGCGAATGTGATGACCACTACACTACAGAAACCACTGTTAAAAGGTTCTTTGGGCTCACTCTCCAGCTTTTGCTCATTTTTGGCACTTGAAAATCATAGCTTTAAATCTGGCTAAGGAGTCTGACTTCTCAATCATTAGGATGGAAATTCTCACAACCCCACCAAAGTTCTCTTGTTTCTTACCATTTGAGGAACAGACTGTTGCTAACTAGGCATATTATGAAGAGTTTTACTTTATCTCTGTAGTTCCCTCATTGGCATATAGAGCATAACCTATTGCGCAAATTCTGTATGCTTGACATTGCCTTGCAAGGATTTTTTCTTTGCCATAGAATTGATGAAATTAACTTTTGAAATTCAGCTAATTAGCATAACCTCTGTTGGGAAACAAAATGAGAACACACTCACCAAAGTTTATGCTTCCTGTAGTAATGTTTAAGAAACTGGCTTGAATTGTCTTCACCCCATTAGGACGCAAAATTCAAACCCAGCAACCAATGTTTACTTGTTTCATTGCCTTTGAGAGACAGAATGTTACTCTCTAGGAATAATATGAAGAACTTTACCTGATCACTGGAAGCTGTTTCATTGGCATGGAAAGCAATCCCTAGTGCACAGATTCTGCATCATAAACATTGCTTTGCATGGATTTTAATTGTCAGGAGACTAGAAGGAATTTACTTTTAAGAATTAGCTAAGTAGCATAACTTATCTCTGTTAGTAGATCAAATACAGATGCACTCGTGGTGTTTCTGTTTTGTTTACTTTTGTTTGAAATACATGGATTAGCACACCCATCATGCTACAATGAGTTTTACATCATCCCTGTGACAATTGAAATCAGCCTTAAACACAGCTCCTAAAGCACAGTCCTTGCATCACCGGAGGACAAGCCTGCTGCATATATTGACTTTCTCGGTTTGCAAATAGAGCCCCAACAGAGAAACTACTCTTTATGTCCATACTAAGATGATAGTAATCTTCTGATCTTGAAATTTTAATTTTGCACAATGTGGAACCAAGTTGCAGAAGAAGACGTTGGGGATTTCACATGAGTTATAGTGCCAGATTTTGGAGTACAGGAATTGGAGAACTCAATCGGAGTAAGTAGGGAGTTCAAAAAATCTTTTCACTCTGCTGCAAGAAGGCCATTCGATTCCCTGATGTCTACTTCAAATACAAGAGTCAGAAACCCAAGAACCAACTACTGTTTCTGCTCAGCTTCAATTCAAGGACCTTTTACGTATAATGCAAAGGTGATGACCACTTCACTACAGAAATCATGCAAAGACTCCTTGATGCAGTATGGTATCAATGCACTTTCAGAACAATCTTTTCACCAACTCATACCCAAAACTGATAATGAGTGCAAGTTATTGAGTAAAAGAATGAATATAATTTATGCCAAAACCTTTCATATTTGCAAGTTCACAAATAGCTGCCATTTTACGCAAATTTAGTGGGTATGTTGGATGGCCTAAAATGCTAATAATGAGCAGATGTACCTAAAATTCAAATGGTTCACAAGTCCAATTTTTCAGAAATATCTGATTCAAACTTGCAGAAAAAATATTGGATAGCTGACAGGAAACCCTCTAGTCCGAGCGACACTTCAGTCCAAACTGGTGGTCCTGGAAAATGGTAGGTTCTGTTCTGGCTTTCTAAACTTATGCAGCAGGGCCATGTGAGATCTTCACTGCTTAAGGCCACAAAACCCGAAGATCTTTTTCTTTGCAGTCCCAATAGTTGTGCTCAGAACCTCACTCATCTCAATTGTACTTTGAAGTCATGAACAGTATTGCCTTCTTTTAATGTTTTGAATACAGTTAAAAAGCAGCTCAGCTGCAGTTCCATGATGCTGAGTTTAAGTTGATTTCCCTGTGCAGTTCTTTAGCCTCACCTGCCCATGCTTCCCTTTGTTCCAACTATTTCAAACAGCAAAAATGGATGAGAAATGCTTCTGCACAGTATATAAACTGGGACCTGTGACCTGGAAAGCAAATGCATTGACCACTACTCTAGAAAAATCAAGAGTGTTCAACATCTATATCAATCAATAATTATACCCCCAAAAGGTCTGGTTGTTAACAGGATTTATGACAAAATGATGCTGCGATTAGACAAGGAGCTTGGCGTCTCAGTCTCAGGACCTAAAGGGCAAACTGCAAAAAGAGAACCACTTCATACACACAACAATTGCCCCACTAGTGTGCTATCAAGAGGGATGTTTCTGCCCAGTTTCAAACTGAGGACCTTTCGTGTGTTTGGCGAATGTGATGACCACTACACTACAGAAACCACTGTTAAAACGTTCTTTGGGCTCACTCTCCAGCTTTTGCTCATTTTTGGCACTTGAAAATCATAGCTTTAAATCTGGCTAAGGAGTCTGACTTCTCAATCATTAGGATGGAAATTCTCACAACCCCACCAAAGTTCTCTTGTTTCTTACCATTTGAGGAACAGACTGTTGCTAACTAGGCATATTATGAAGAGTTTTACTTTATCTCTGTAGTTCCCTCATTGGCATATAGAGCATAACCTATTGCGCAAATTCTGTATGCTTGACATTGCCTTGCAAGGATTTTTTCTTTGCCATAGAATTGATGAAATTAACTTTTGAAATTCAGCTAATTAGCATAACCTCTCTTGGGAAACAAAATGAGAACACACTCACCAAAGTTTATGCTTCCTGTAGTAATGTTTAAGAAACTGGCTTGAATTGTCTTCACCCCATTAGGAGACAAAATTCAAACCCAGCAAGCAATGTTCACTTGTTTCATTGCCTTTGAGAGACAGAATGTTACTCTCTAGGAATAATATGAAGAACTTTACCTGATCACTGGAAACTGTTTCACTGGCATGGAAAGCAATCCCTAGTGCACAGATTCTGCATCATAAACATTGCTTTGCATGGATTTTAATTGGCAGGAGACTAGAAGGAATTTACTTTTAAGAATTAGCTAAGTAGCATAACTTATCTCTGTTAGTAGATCAAATACAGATGCACTCGTGGTGTTTCTGTTTTGTTTACTTTTGTTTGAAATACATGGATTAGCACACCCATCATGCTACAATGAGTTTTACATCATGCCTGTGACAATTGAAATCAGCCTTAAGCACAGCTCCTAAAGCACAGTCCTTGCATCACCGGAGCAAAAGTGTGCTGTATATATTGACTTTCTCAGTTTGCAAATAGAGCCCCAACAGAGAAACTACTGTTTATGTCCATACTAAGATGATAGTAATCTTCTGATCTTGAAATTTTAATTTTGCACAATGTGGAACCAAGTTGCAGAAGAAGACGTTGGGGATTTCACATGAGTTATAGTGCCAGATTTTGGAGTACAGGAATTGGAGAACTCAATCGGAGTAAGTAGGGAGTTCAAAAAATCTTTTCACTCTGCTGCAAGAAGGCCATTCGATTCCCTGATGTCTACTTCAAATACAAGAGTCAGAAACCCAAGAACCAACTACTGTTTCTGCTCAGCTTCAATTCAAGGACCTTTTACGTATAATGCAAAGGTGATGACCACTTCACTACAGAAATCATGCAAAGACTCCTTGATGCAGTATGGTATCAATGCACTTTCAGAACAATCTTTTCACCAACTCATACCCAAAACTGATAATGAGTGCAAGTTATTGAGTAAAAGAATGAATATAATTTATGCCAAAACCTTTCATATTTGCAAGTTCACAAATAGCTGCCATTTTACGCAAATTTAGTGGGTATGTTGGATGGCCTAAAATGCTAATAATGAGCAGATGTACCTAAAATTCAAATGGTTCACAAGTCCAATTTTTCAGAAATATCTGATTCAAACTTGCAGAAAAAATATTGGATAGCTGACAGGAAACCCTCTAGTCCGAGCGACACTTCAGTCCAAACTGGTGGTCCTGGAAAATGGTAGGTTCTGTTCTGGCTTTCTAAACTTATGCAGCAGGGCCATGTGAGATCTTCACTGCTTAAGGCCACAAAACCCGAAGATCTTTTTCTTTGCAGTCCCAATAGTTGTGCTCAGAACCTCACTCATCTCAATTGTACTTTGAAGTCATGAACAGTATTGCCTTCTTTTAATGTTTTGAATACAGTTAAAAAGCAGCTCAGCTGCAGTTCCATGATGCTGAGTTTAAGTTGATTTCCCTGTGCAGTTCTTTAGCCTCACCTGCCCATGCTTCCCTTTGTTCCAACTATTTCAAACAGCAAAAATGGATGAGAAATGCTTCTGCACAGTATATAAACTGGGACCTGTGACCTGGAAAGCAAATGCATTGACCACTACTCTAGAAAAATCAAGAGTGTTCAACATCTATATCAATCAATAATTATACCCCCAAAAGGTCTGGTTGTTAACAGGATTTATGACAAAATGATGCTGCGATTAGACAAGGAGCTTGGCGTCTCAGTCTCAGGACCTAAAGGGCAAACTGCAAAAAGAGAACCACTTCATACACACAACAATTGCCCCACTAGTGTGCTATCAAGAGGGATGTTTCTGCCCAGTTTCAAACTGAGGACCTTTCGTGTGTTTGGCGAATGTGATGACCACTACACTACAGAAACCACTGTTAAAACTTTCTTTGGGCTCACTCTCCAGCTTTTGCTCATTTTTGGCACTTGAAAATCATAGCTTTAAATCTGGCTAAGGAGTCTGACTTCTCAATCATTAGGATGGAAATTCTCACAACCCCACCAAAGTTCTCTTGTTTCTTACCATTTGAGGAACAGACTGTTGCTAACTAGGCATATTATGAAGAGTTTTACTTTATCTCTGTAGTTCCCTCATTGGCATATAGAGCATAACCTATTGCGCAAATTCTGTATGCTTGACATTGCCTTGCAAGGATTTTTTCTTTGCCATAGAATTGATGAAATTAACTTTTGAAATTCAGCTAATTAGCATAACCTCTCTTGGGAAACAAAATGAGAACACACTCACCAAAGTTTATGCTTCCTGTAGTAATGTTTAAGAAACTGGCTTGAATTGTCTTCACCCCATTAGGAGACAAAATTCAAACCCAGCAAGCAATGTTCACTTGTTTCATTGCCTTTGAGAGACAGAATGTTACTCTCTAGGAATAATATGAAGAACTTTACCTGATCACTGGAAACTGTTTCACTGGCATGGAAAGCAATCCCTAGTGCACAGATTCTGCATCATAAACATTGCTTTGCATGGATTTTAATTGGCAGGAGACTAGAAGGAATTTACTTTTAAGAATTAGCTAAGTAGCATAACTTATCTCTGTTAGTAGATCAAATACAGATGCACTCGTGGTGTTTCTGTTTTGTTTACTTTTGTTTGAAATACATGGATTAGCACACCCATCATGCTACAATGAGTTTTACATCATGCCTGTGACAATTGAAATCAGCCTTAAGCACAGCTCCTAAAGCACAGTCCTTGCATCACCGGAGCAAAAGTGTGCTGTATATATTGACTTTCTCAGTTTGCAAATAGAGCCCCAACAGAGAAACTACTGTTTATGTCCATACTAAGATGATAGTAATCTTCTGATCTTGAAATTTTAATTTTGCACAATGTGGAACCAAGTTGCAGAAGAAGACGTTGGGGATTTCACATGAGTTATAGTGCCAGATTTTGGAGTACAGGAATTGGAGAACTCAATCGGAGTAAGTAGGGAGTTCAAAAAATCTTTTCACTCTGCTGCAAGAAGGCCATTCGATTCCCTGATGTCTACTTCAAATACAAGAGTCAGAAACCCAAGAACCAACTACTGTTTCTGCTCAGCTTCAATTCAAGGACCTTTTACGTATAATGCAAAGGTGATGACCACTTCACTACAGAAATCATGCAAAGACTCCTTGATGCAGTATGGTATCAATGCACTTTCAGAACAATCTTTTCACCAACTCATACCCAAAACTGATAATGAGTGCAAGTTATTGAGTAAAAGAATGAATATAATTTATGCCAAAACCTTTCATATTTGCAAGTTCACAAATAGCTGCCATTTTACGCAAATTTAGTGGGTATGTTGGATGGCCTAAAATGCTAATAATGAGCAGATGTACCTAAAATTCAAATGGTTCACAAGTCCAATTTTTCAGAAATATCTGATTCAAACTTGCAGAAAAAATATTGGATAGCTGACAGGAAACCCTCTAGTCCGAGCGACACTTCAGTCCAAACTGGTGGTCCTGGAAAATGGTAGGTTCTGTTCTGGCTTTCTAAACTTATGCAGCAGGGCCATGTGAGATCTTCACTGCTTAAGGCCACAAAACCCGAAGATCTTTTTCTTTGCAGTCCCAATAGTTGTGCTCAGAACCTCACTCATCTCAATTGTACTTTGAAGTCATGAACAGTATTGCCTTCTTTTAATGTTTTGAATACAGTTAAAAAGCAGCTCAGCTGCAGTTCCATGATGCTGAGTTTAAGTTGATTTCCCTGTGCAGTTCTTTAGCCTCACCTGCCCATGCTTCCCTTTGTTCCAACTATTTCAAACAGCAAAAATGGATGAGAAATGCTTCTGCACAGTATATAAACTGGGACCTGTGACCTGGAAAGCAAATGCATTGACCACTACTCTAGAAAAATCAAGAGTGTTCAACATCTATATCAATCAATAATTATACCCCCAAAAGGTCTGGTTGTTAACAGGATTTATGACAAAATGATGCTGCGATTAGACAAGGAGCTTGGCGTCTCAGTCTCAGGACCTAAAGGGCAAACTGCAAAAAGAGAACCACTTCATACACACAACAATTGCCCCACTAGTGTGCTATCAAGAGGGATGTTTCTGCCCAGTTTCAAACTGAGGACCTTTCGTGTGTTTGGCGAATGTGATGACCACTACACTACAGAAACCACTGTTAAAACGTTCTTTGGGCTCACTCTCCAGCTTTTGCTCATTTTTGGCACTTGAAAATCATAGCTTTAAATCTGGCTAAGGAGTCTGACTTCTCAATCATTAGGATGGAAATTCTCACAACCCCACCAAAGTTCTCTTGTTTCTTACCATTTGAGGAACAGACTGTTGCTAACTAGGCATATTATGAAGAGTTTTACTTTATCTCTGTAGTTCCCTCATTGGCATATAGAGCATAACCTATTGCGCAAATTCTGTATGCTTGACATTGCCTTGCAAGGATTTTTTCTTTGCCATAGAATTGATGAAATTAACTTTTGAAATTCAGCTAATTAGCATAACCTCTCTTGGGAAACAAAATGAGAACACACTCACCAAAGTTTATGCTTCCTGTAGTAATGTTTAAGAAACTGGCTTGAATTGTCTTCACCCCATTAGGAGACAAAATTCAAACCCAGCAAGCAATGTTCACTTGTTTCATTGCCTTTGAGAGACAGAATGTTACTCTCTAGGAATAATATGAAGAACTTTACCTGATCACTGGAAACTGTTTCACTGGCATGGAAAGCAATCCCTAGTGCACAGATTCTGCATCATAAACATTGCTTTGCATGGATTTTAATTGGCAGGAGACTAGAAGGAATTTACTTTTAAGAATTAGCTAAGTAGCATAACTTATCTCTGTTAGTAGATCAAATACAGATGCACTCGTGGTGTTTCTGTTTTGTTTACTTTTGTTTGAAATACATGGATTAGCACACCCATCATGCTACAATGAGTTTTACATCATGCCTGTGACAATTGAAATCAGCCTTAAGCACAGCTCCTAAAGCACAGTCCTTGCATCACCGGAGCAAAAGTGTGCTGTATATATTGACTTTCTCAGTTTGCAAATAGAGCCCCAACAGAGAAACTACTGTTTATGTCCATACTAAGATGATAGTAATCTTCTGATCTTGAAATTTTAATTTTGCACAATGTGGAACCAAGTTGCAGAAGAAGACGTTGGGGATTTCACATGAGTTATAGTGCCAGATTTTGGAGTACAGGAATTGGAGAACTCAATCGGAGTAAGTAGGGAGTTCAAAAAATCTTTTCACTCTGCTGCAAGAAGGCCATTCGATTCCCTGATGTCTACTTCAAATACAAGAGTCAGAAACCCAAGAACCAACTACTGTTTCTGCTCAGCTTCAATTCAAGGACCTTTTACGTATAATGCAAAGGTGATGACCACTTCACTACAGAAATCATGCAAAGACTCCTTGATGCAGTATGGTATCAATGCACTTTCAGAACAATCTTTTCACCAACTCATACCCAAAACTGATAATGAGTGCAAGTTATTGAGTAAAAGAATGAATATAATTTATGCCAAAACCTTTCATATTTGCAAGTTCACAAATAGCTGCCATTTTACGCAAATTTAGTGGGTATGTTGGATGGCCTAAAATGCTAATAATGAGCAGATGTACCTAAAATTCAAATGGTTCACAAGTCCAATTTTTCAGAAATATCTGATTCAAACTTGCAGAAAAAATATTGGATAGCTGACAGGAAACCCTCTAGTCCGAGCGACACTTCAGTCCAAACTGGTGGTCCTGGAAAATGGTAGGTTCTGTTCTGGCTTTCTAAACTTATGCAGCAGGGCCATGTGAGATCTTCACTGCTTAAGGCCACAAAACCCGAAGATCTTTTTCTTTGCAGTCCCAATAGTTGTGCTCAGAACCTCACTCATCTCAATTGTACTTTGAAGTCATGAACAGTATTGCCTTCTTTTAATGTTTTGAATACAGTTAAAAAGCAGCTCAGCTGCAGTTCCATGATGCTGAGTTTAAGTTGATTTCCCTGTGCAGTTCTTTAGCCTCACCTGCCCATGCTTCCCTTTGTTCCAACTATTTCAAACAGCAAAAATGGATGAGAAATGCTTCTGCACAGTATATAAACTGGGACCTGTGACCTGGAAAGCAAATGCATTGACCACTACTCTAGAAAAATCAAGAGTGTTCAACATCTATATCAATCAATAATTATACCCCCAAAAGGTCTGGTTGTTAACAGGATTTATGACAAAATGATGCTGCGATTAGACAAGGAGCTTGGCGTCTCAGTCTCAGGACCTAAAGGGCAAACTGCAAAAAGAGAACCACTTCATACACACAACAATTGCCCCACTAGTGTGCTATCAAGAGGGATGTTTCTGCCCAGTTTCAAACTGAGGACCTTTCGTGTGTTTGGCGAATGTGATGACCACTACACTACAGAAACCACTGTTAAAACGTTCTTTGGGCTCACTCTCCAGCTTTTGCTCATTTTTGGCACTTGAAAATCATAGCTTTAAATCTGGCTAAGGAGTCTGACTTCTCAATCATTAGGATGGAAATTCTCACAACCCCACCAAAGTTCTCTTGTTTCTTACCATTTGAGGAACAGACTGTTGCTAACTAGGCATATTATGAAGAGTTTTACTTTATCTCTGTAGTTCCCTCATTGGCATATAGAGCATAACCTATTGCGCAAATTCTGTATGCTTGACATTGCCTTGCAAGGATTTTTTCTTTGCCATAGAATTGATGAAATTAACTTTTGAAATGCAGCTAATTAGCATAACCTCTCTTGGGAAACAAAATGAGAACACACTCACCAAAGTTTATGCTTCCTGTAGTAATGTTTAAGAAACTGGCTTGAATTGTCTTCACCCCATTAGGAGACAAAATTCAAACCCAGCAAGCAATGTTCACTTGTTTCATTGCCTTTGAGAGACAGAATGTTACTCTCTAGGAATAATATGAAGAACTTTACCTGATCACTGGAAACTGTTTCACTGGCATGGAAAGCAATCCCTAGTGCACAGATTCTGCATCATAAACATTGCTTTGCATGGATTTTAATTGGCAGGAGACTAGAAGGAATTTACTTTTAAGAATTAGCTAAGTAGCATAACTTATCTCTGTTAGTAGATCAAATACAGATGCACTCGTGGTGTTTCTGTTTTGTTTACTTTTGTTTGAAATACATGGATTAGCACACCCATCATGCTACAATGAGTTTTACATCATGCCTGTGACAATTGAAATCAGCCTTAAGCACAGCTCCTAAAGCACAGTCCTTGCATCACCGGAGCAAAAGTGTGCTGTATATATTGACTTTCTCAGTTTGCAAATAGAGCCCCAACAGAGAAACTACTGTTTATGTCCATACTAAGATGATAGTAATCTTCTGATCTTGAAATTTTAATTTTGCACAATGTGGAACCAAGTTGCAGAAGAAGACGTTGGGGATTTCACATGAGTTATAGTGCCAGATTTTGGAGTACAGGAATTGGAGAACTCAATCGGAGTAAGTAGGGAGTTCAAAAAATCTTTTCACTCTGCTGCAAGAAGGCCATTCGATTCCCTGATGTCTACTTCAAATACAAGAGTCAGAAACCCAAGAACCAACTACTGTTTCTGCTCAGCTTCAATTCAAGGACCTTTTACGTATAATGCAAAGGTGATGACCACTTCACTACAGAAATCATGCAAAGACTCCTTGATGCAGTATGGTATCAATGCACTTTCAGAACAATCTTTTCACCAACTCATACCCAAAACTGATAATGAGTGCAAGTTATTGAGTAAAAGAATGAATATAATTTATGCCAAAACCTTTCATATTTGCAAGTTCACAAATAGCTGCCATTTTACGCAAATTTAGTGGGTATGTTGGATGGCCTAAAATGCTAATAATGAGCAGATGTACCTAAAATTCAAATGGTTCACAAGTCCAATTTTTCAGAAATATCTGATTCAAACTTGCAGAAAAAATATTGGATAGCTGACAGGAAACCCTCTAGTCCGAGCGACACTTCAGTCCAAACTGGTGGTCCTGGAAAATGGTAGGTTCTGTTCTGGCTTTCTAAACTTATGCAGCAGGGCCATGTGAGATCTTCACTGCTTAAGGCCACAAAACCCGAAGATCTTTTTCTTTGCAGTCCCAATAGTTGTGCTCAGAACCTCACTCATCTCAATTGTACTTTGAAGTCATGAACAGTATTGCCTTCTTTTAATGTTTTGAATACAGTTAAAAAGCAGCTCAGCTGCAGTTCCATGATGCTGAGTTTAAGTTGATTTCCCTGTGCAGTTCTTTAGCCTCACCTGCCCATGCTTCCCTTTGTTCCAACTATTTCAAACAGCAAAAATGGATGAGAAATGCTTCTGCACAGTATATAAACTGGGACCTGTGACCTGGAAAGCAAATGCATTGACCACTACTCTAGAAAAATCAAGAGTGTTCAACATCTATATCAATCAATAATTATACCCCCAAAAGGTCTGGTTGTTAACAGGATTTATGACAAAATGATGCTGCGATTAGACAAGGAGCTTGGCGTCTCAGTCTCAGGACCTAAAGGGCAAACTGCAAAAAGAGAACCACTTCATACACACAACAATTGCCCCACTAGTGTGCTATCAAGAGGGATGTTTCTGCCCAGTTTCAAACTGAGGACCTTTCGTGTGTTTGGCGAATGTGATGACCACTACACTACAGAAACCACTGTTAAAACGTTCTTTGGGCTCACTCTCCAGCTTTTGCTCATTTTTGGCACTTGAAAATCATAGCTTTAAATCTGGCTAAGGAGTCTGACTTCTCAATCATTAGGATGGAAATTCTCACAACCCCACCAAAGTTCTCTTGTTTCTTACCATTTGAGGAACAGACTGTTGCTAACTAGGCATATTATGAAGAGTTTTACTTTATCTCTGTAGTTCCCTCATTGGCATATAGAGCATAACCTATTGCGCAAATTCTGTATGCTTGACATTGCCTTGCAAGGATTTTTTCTTTGCCATAGAATTGATGAAATTAACTTTTGAAATTCAGCTAATTAGCATAACCTCTCTTGGGAAACAAAATGAGAACACACTCACCAAAGTTTATGCTTCCTGTAGTAATGTTTAAGAAACTGGCTTGAATTGTCTTCACCCCATTAGGAGACAAAATTCAAACCCAGCAAGCAATGTTCACTTGTTTCATTGCCTTTGAGAGACAGAATGTTACTCTCTAGGAATAATATGAAGAACTTTACCTGATCACTGGAAACTGTTTCACTGGCATGGAAAGCAATCCCTAGTGCACAGATTCTGCATCATAAACATTGCTTTGCATGGATTTTAATTGGCAGGAGACTAGAAGGAATTTACTTTTAAGAATTAGCTAAGTAGCATAACTTATCTCTGTTAGTAGATCAAATACAGATGCACTCGTGGTGTTTCTGTTTTGTTTACTTTTGTTTGAAATACATGGATTAGCACACCCATCATGCTACAATGAGTTTTACATCATGCCTGTGACAATTGAAATCAGCCTTAAGCACAGCTCCTAAAGCACAGTCCTTGCATCACCGGAGCAAAAGTGTGCTGTATATATTGACTTTCTCAGTTTGCAAATAGAGCCCCAACAGAGAAACTACTGTTTATGTCCATACTAAGATGATAGTAATCTTCTGATCTTGAAATTTTAATTTTGCACAATGTGGAACCAAGTTGCAGAAGAAGACGTTGGGGATTTCACATGAGTTATAGTGCCAGATTTTGGAGTACAGGAATTGGAGAACTCAATCGGAGTAAGTAGGGAGTTCAAAAAATCTTTTCACTCTGCTGCAAGAAGGCCATTCGATTCCCTGATGTCTACTTCAAATACAAGAGTCAGAAACCCAAGAACCAACTACTGTTTCTGCTCAGCTTCAATTCAAGGACCTTTTACGTATAATGCAAAGGTGATGACCACTTCACTACAGAAATCATGCAAAGACAGCTTGATGCAGTATGGTATCAATGCACTTTCAGAACAATCTTTTCACCAACTCATACCCAAAACTGATAATGAGTGCAAGTTATTGAGTAAAAGAATGAATAACATTTATGCCAAAACCTTTCATATTAGCAAGTTCACAAATAGCTGCCATTTTACGCAAATTTAGTGGGTATGTTGGATGGCCTAAAATGCTAATAATGAGCAGATGTACCTAAAATTCAATTGGTTCACAATTCCAATTTTTCAGAAATATCTGATTCAAACTTGCAGAAAAAATATTGGATAGCTGACAGGAAACCCTCTAGTCCGAGCGACACTTCAGTCCAAACTGGTGGTCCTGGAAAATGGTAGGTTCTGTTCTGGCTTTCTAAACTTATGCAGCAGGGCCATGTGAGATCTTCACTGCTTAAGGCCATAAAACCCGAAGATCTTTTTCTTTGCAGTCCCAATAGTTGTGCTCAGAACCTGACTCATCTCAATTGTACTTTGAAGTCATGAACAGTATTGCCTTCTTTTAACGTTTTGAATACAGTTAAAAAGCAGCTCAGCTGCAGTTCCATGATGCTGAGTTTAAGTTGATTTCCCTGTGCAGTTCTTTAGCCTCACCTGCCCATGCTTCCCTTTGTTCCAACTATTTCAAACAGCAAAAATGGATGAGAAATGCTTCTGCACAGTATATAAACTGGGACCTGTGACCTGGAAAGCAAATGCATTGACCACTACTCTAGAAAAATCAAGAGTGTTCAACATCTATATCAATCAATAATTATACCCCCAAAAGGTCTGGTTGTTAACAGGATTTATGACAAAATGATGCTGCGATTAGACAAGGAGCTTGGCGTCTCAGTCTCAGGACCTAAAGGGCAAACTGCAAAAAGAGAACCACTTCATACACTGTTTACAAACAACAATTGCCCCACTAGTGTGCTATCAAGAGGGATGTTTCTGCCCAGTTTCGAACTGAGGACCTTTCGCGTGTTAGGCGAATGTGATGACCACTACACTACAGAAACCACTGTTAACAGATTCTTTGGGCTCACTCTCCAGCTTTTGCTCATTTTTGGCACTTGAAAATCATAGCTTTAAATCTGGCTAAGGAGTCTGACTTCTCAATCATTAGGATGGAAATTCTCACAACCCCACCAAAGTTCTCTTGTTTCTTACCATTTGAGGAACAGACTGTTGCTAACTAGGCATATTATGAAGAGTTTTACTTTATCTCTGTAGTTCCCTCATTGGCATATAGAGCATAACCTATTGCGCAAATTCTGTATGCTTGACATTGCCTTGCAAGGATTTTTTCTTTGCCATAGAATTGATGAAATTAACTTTTGAAATTCAGCTAATTAGCATAACCTCTGTTGGGAAACAAAATGAGAACACACTCACCAAAGTTTATGCTTCCTGTAGTAATGTTTAAGAAACTGGCTTGAATTGTCTTCACCCCATTAGGACGCAAAATTCAAACCCAGCAACCAATGTTTACTTGTTTCATTGCCTTTGAGAGACAGAATGTTACTCTCTAGGAATAATATGAAGAACTTTACCTGATCACTGGAAGCTGTTTCATTGGCATGGAAAGCAGTCCCTAGTGCACAAATTCTGCATCATTAACATTGCTTTGCATAGATTTTAATTGTCAGGAGACTATAAGGATGTTACTTTTAAGAATTAGCTAAGTAGCATAACTTATCTCTGTTAGGAGATCAAATACAGATGCACTCGTGGAGTTTCTGTTTTGTTTAATTTTGTTTGAAATACATGGATTAGCACACCCATCATGCTACAATGAGTTTTACATCATCCCTGTGACAATTGAAATCAGCCTTAAACACAGCTCCTAAAGCACAGTCCTTGCATCACCGGAGGACAAGCCTGCTGCATATATTGACTTTCTCGGTTTGCAAATGGAGACAGTGATGGGATATTTTTTTCCAACAGAGAAGCTACTCTTTATGTCCATACTAAGATGCTAGTAATCTTCTGATCTTGAAATTTCCATTTTGCACAATGTAGAACCAAGTTGCAGACGAAGAGGTTAGGGATTTCACATGCGTTATAGTGCCGGAGTTTGGAGTACAGGACTTGGAGAACTCAATTGAAGTAACTAGGGAGTTCAGAAAATCATTTCCCTCTGCTGCAAGAAGGCCATTCGATTCCCTGGTGTCTACTTCAAATAGAAGACACAGAAACCAAAGAACCAGCTAATGTTTCTGCTCAGCTTCAATTCAAGGTCCTTTCACACATAATGCAAACGTGATGACCAATTCACTACAGACACCATGCAAAAATGCCTTGATGCAGTATGGTATCACTGCAATTTCAGAACAATTTTTTCACCAGCTCATCCCCAAAACTGAAAATGTGTGCAAATTATTTAGGAGAAAGAATGAACATCATTTAGGCCAAAACCTTTCATATTTGGAAGTTCACAAATAGCTGCCATTTTATGCAAATTTCGTGGGTATGTTGGATGGCCTAAAATGCGTTTCATGAGCAGACGTACCTAAAATTCAAATGGTTCACAATTGTAATTTTCAGAAATATCTGATTCAAACTGTCAGAAAAAAATGCTGTTTAGCTGAAAGGGAACCCTCTAGTCCGACCTACACATCAGTCCAAACTGGTGGTCCTGGAAAATTGTAGGTTCTGTTCTTGCTTTCTAAACCTATGTAGCAGGGCCGTGTGAGCTCTTCACTGCTTAAGGCCATAAAAACCGAAGATCTCTTTCATTGCAGTCCCAATAGTTGTCCTCAGAACCTCACTCCTCTCAATTCTACCTTGAAGTCATGAACAGTATTGCCTTCTTTTACCATTTTGAGTGCAGTTAAAAAGCAGCTCAGCTGCAGTTCCATGATGCTGAGTTTAAGTTGATTTCCCTGTGCAGTTCTTTAGCCTCGCCTGCCCATGCTTCCCTTTGTTCCAACCATTTTATACAGTAAACACCAAAAATGGATGAAAGAGAAATGCTTCTGCACAGTATGGAAGCTGGGACATGTGACCTGGAAAGCAAATGCAATGACCACTACTCTAGACAAATCAAGAGAGTTCAAGATCTATATCAATCAATAATGATCCCCCAAAAAGGTCTTTTAGTCAACAGGATTTATGCCAAAATGATGTTGCGATTAGACAAGGAGCTTGGTGCCTCAGTCTGAGGACCTAAAGGGCAAACCGCACAAAGAGTCTCCCACTTGATACACTGCTTACAAAAAGCACGTGCCCAACTACTGTGCTATCAAGAGGGATGTTTCTGCCAGGTATGGAACAGAGGACCTTTCTCGTGTCAGGCGAACATGCTGAGCACTACACTACAGAAACCACTTTAAAATGCTTCTTTGCCTCTCCAGCTTTTGCTCATTTTTGGGGCTTGAAAATCATAGCTTTAAATCTAGCTAAGCAGTATGACTTCTCAAGCATTAGGATGAAAATTCAGACAACCCCACCAAAGTTCTCTTGTTTCCTACCCTTCGAGAAACAGACTGTTGCTAACTAGGCATAATATGAAGAGTTTTACTTTATCTCTGTAGTTCTCTCATTGGCATTTAGAGCATAACCTATTGCACAAATTGTGTATGCTTGATATTGCCTTGCAAGGATTTGTTCTTTGCCATAGACTTGATGAAAGTAACTTTTAAATTTCAGCTAATTAGCATAACCTCTGTTAGGAAACAAAATGAGAACACACTCACTAAAGTTTATGCTTGAAAGACTTGAATTAGAATAGCCATTATGCTAAGAGTTTTAATTAATCAGCTTGGCTATTAATTAAGGAGCCTGACTTTTCTCTGTGAAGAACGGCTCTCCAATCAATTAAAAGGACAGCAGTTACACATCTACCAAGAGTCGTGTTTCTGCCTGGTATCGAGCCAGGGACCTTTCGCGTGTGAGGCAAACGTGATAACCACTACACTACAGAAACCCTACAGCACTGGCCGTTCAGGATCAGCCCAGCATTTCCTCCTTTTTGGTGCCTGCAAGGCATAGTTTAAAAACTGGCTTGAATTGTCTTCTCCCCGTTAGGACGCAAAATTCAATCCCACCAAGCAATGTTTTCTTGTTTCATTGCCTTTGAGAGACAGAATGTTACTCCCTAGGAATAATATGAAGAGTTTTACCAGATCACTGTAGGCTTATTCATCGGCATGGAAAGCAGTCCCTAGTGCACAAATTCTGCATCATTAACATTGCTTTGCATAGATTTTAATTGTCAGGAGACTATAAGGATGTTACTTTTAAGAATTAGCTAAGTAGCATAACTTATCTCTGTTAGGAGATCAAATACAGATGCACTCGTGGAGTTTCTGTTTTGTTTAATTTTGTTTGAAATACATGGATTAGCACACCCATCATGCTACAATGAGTTTTACATCATCCCTGTGACAATTGAAATCAGCCTTAAACACAGCTCCTAAAGCACAGTCCTTGCATCACCGGAGGACAAGCCTGCTGCATATATTGACTTTCTCGGTTTGCAAATGGAGACAGTGATGGGATATTTTTTTCCAACAGAGAAGCTACTCTTTATGTCCATACTAAGATGCTAGTAATCTTCTGATCTTGAAATTTCCATTTTGCACAATGTAGAACCAAGTTGCAGACGAAGAGGTTAGGGATTTCACATGCGTTATAGTGCCGGAGTTTGGAGTACAGGACTTGGAGAACTCAATTGAAGTAACTAGGGAGTTCAGAAAATCATTTCCCTCTGCTGCAAGAAGGCCATTCGATTCCCTGGTGTCTACTTCAAATAGAAGACACAGAAACCAAAGAACCAGCTAATGTTTCTGCTCAGCTTCAATTCAAGGTCCTTTCACACATAATGCAAACGTGATGACCAATTCACTACAGACACCATGCAAAAATGCCTTGATGCAGTATGGTATCACTGCAATTTCAGATCAATTTTTTCACCAGCTCATCACCAAAACTGAAAATGTGTGCAAATTATTTAGGAGAAAGAATGAACATCATTTATGCCAAAACCTTTCATATTTGGAAGTTCACAAATAGCTGCCATTTTATGCAAATTTCGTGGGTATGTTGGATGGCCTAAAATGCGTTTCATGAGCAGACGTACCTAAAATTCAAATGGTTCACAATTGTAATTTTCAGAAATATCTGATTCAAACTGTCAGAAAAAAAATGCTGTTTAGCTGAAAGGGAACCCTCTAGTCCGACCTACACATCAGTCCAAACTGGTGGTCCTGGAAAATTGTAGGTTCTGTTCTTGCTTTCTAAACCTATGTAGCAGGGCCGTGTGAGCTCTTCACTGCTTAAGGCCATAAAAACCGAAGATCTCTTTCATTGCAGTCCCAATAGTTGTCCTCAGAACCTCACTCCTCTCAATTCTACCTTGAAGTCATGAACAGTATTGCCTTCTTTTACCATTTTGAGTGCAGTTAAAAAGCAGCTCAGCTGCAGTTCCATGATGCTGAGTTTAAGTTGATTTCCCTGTGCAGTTCTTTAGCCTCGCCTGCCCATGCTTCCCTTTGTTCCAACCATTTTATACAGTAAACACCAAAAATGGATGAAAGAGAAATGCTTCTGCACAGTATGGAAGCTGGGACATGTGACCTGGAAAGCAAATGCAATGACCACTACTCTAGACAAATCAAGAGAGTTCAAGATCTATATCAATCAATAATGATCCCCCAAAAAGGTCTTTTAGTCAACAGGATTTATGCCAAAATGATGTTGCGATTAGACAAGGAGCTTGGTGCCTCAGTCTGAGGACCTAAAGGGCAAACCGCACAAAGAGTCTCCCACTTGATACACTGCTTACAAAAAGCACGTGCCCAACTACTGTGCTATCAAGAGGGATGTTTCTGCCAGGTATGGAACAGAGGACCTTTCTCGTGTCAGGCGAACATGCTGAGCACTACACTACAGAAACCACTTTAAAATGCTTCTTTGCCTCTCCAGCTTTTGCTCATTTTTGGGGCTTGAAAATCATAGCTTTAAATCTAGCTAAGCAGTATGACTTCTCAAGCATTAGGATGAAAATTCAGACAACCCCACCAAAGTTCTCTTGTTTCCTACCCTTCGAGAAACAGACTGTTGCTAACTAGGCATAATATGAAGAGTTTTACTTTATCTCTGTAGTTCTCTCATTGGCATTTAGAGCATAACCTATTGCACAAATTGTGTATGCTTGATATTGCCTTGCAAGGATTTGTTCTTTGCCATAGACTTGATGAAAGTAACTTTTAAATTTCAGCTAATTAGCATAACCTCTGTTAGGAAACAAAATGAGAACACAATCACTAAAGTTTATACTTGAAAGACTTGAATTAGAATAGCCATTATGCTAAGAGTTTTAATTAATCAGCTTGGCTATTAATTAAGGAGCCTGACTTTTCTCTGTGAAGAACGGCTCTCCATTCAATTAAAAGGACAGCAGTTACACATCTACCAAGAGTCGTGTTTCTGCCTGGTATCGAGCCAGGGACCTTTCGCGTGTGAGGCAAACGTGATAACCACTACACTACAGAAACCCTACAGCACTAGCCGTTCAGGATCAGCCCAGCATTTCCTCCTTTTTGGTGCCTGCAAGGCATAGTTTAAAAACTGGCTTGAATTGTCTTCTCCCCGTTAGGACGCAAAATTCAATCCCACCAAGCAATGTTTTCTTGTTTCATTGCCTTTGAGAGACAGAATGTTACTCCCTAGGAATAATATGAAGAGTTTTACCGGACCACTGTAGGCTTATTCATCGGCATGGAAAGCAGTCCCTAGTGCACAAATTCTGCATCATTAACATTGCTTTGCATAGATTTTAATTGTCTGGAGACTATAAGGATGTTACTTTTAAGAATTAGCTAAGTAGCATAACTTATCTCTGTTAGGAGATCAAATACAGATGCACTCGTGGAGTTTCTGTTTTGTTTAATTTTGTTTGAAATACATGGATTAGCACACCCCATCATGCTACAATGAGTTTTACATCATCCCTGTGACAATTGAAATCAGCCTTAAACACAGCTCCTAAAGCACAGTCCTTGCATCACCGGAGGACAAGCCTGCTGCATATATTGACTTTCTCGGTTTGCAAATGGAGACAGTGATGGGATATTTTTTTCCAACAGAGAAGCTACTCTTTATGTCCATACTAAGATGCTAGTAATCTTCTGATCTTGAAATTTCCATTTTGCACAATGTAGAACCAAGTTGCAGACGAAGAGGTTAGGGATTTCACATGCGTTATAGTGCCGGAGTTTGGAGTACAGGACTTGGAGAACTCAATTGAAGTAACTATGGAGTTCAGAAAATCATTTCCCTCTGCTGCAAGAAGGCCATTCGATTCCCTGGTGTCTACTTCAAATAGAAGACACAGAAACAAAAGAACCAGCTAATGTTTCTGCTCAGCTTCAATTCAAGGTCCTTTCACACATAATGCAAACGTGATGACCAATTCACTACAGACACCATGCAAAAATGCCTTGATGCAGTATGGTATCACTGCAATTTCAGATCAATTTTTTCACCAGCTCATCCCCAAAACTGAAAATGTGTGCAAATTATTTAGGAGAAAGAATGAACATCATTTATGCCAAAACCTTTCATATTTGGAAGTTCACAAATAGCTGCCATTTTATGCAAATTTCGTGGGTATGTTGGATGGCCTAAAATGCGTTTCATGAGCAGACGTACCTAAAATTCAAATGGTTCACAATTGTAATTTTCAGAAATATCTGATTCAAACTGTCAGAAAAAAAATGCTGTTTAGCTGAAAGGGAACCCTCTAGTCCGACCTACACATCAGTCCAAACTGGTGGTCCTGGAAAATTGTAGGTTCTGTTCTTGCTTTCTAAACCTATGTAGCAGGGCCGTGTGAGCTCTTCACTGCTTAAGGCCATAAAAACCGAAGATCTCTTTCATTGCAGTCCCAATAGTTGTCCTCAGAACCTCACTCCTCTCAATTCTACCTTGAAGTCATGAACAGTATTGCCTTCTTTTACCATTTTGAGTGCAGTTAAAAAGCAGCTCAGCTGCAGTTCCATGATGCTGAGTTTAAGTTGATTTCCCTGTGCAGTTCTTTAGCCTCGCCTGCCCATGCTTCCCTTTGTTCCAACCATTTTATACAGTAAACACCAAAAATGGATGAAAGAGAAATGCTTCTGCACAGTATGGAAGCTGGGACATGTGACCTGGAAAGCAAATGCAATGACCACTACTCTAGACAAATCAAGAGAGTTCAAGATCTATATCAATCAATAATGATCCCCCAAAAAGGTCTTTTAGTCAACAGGATTTATGACAAAATGATGTTGCGATTAGACAAGGAGCTTGGTGCCTCAGTCTGAGGACCTAAAGGGCAAACCGCACAAAGAGTCTCCCACTTGATACACTGCTTACAAAAAGCACGTGCCCAACTACTGTGCTATCAAGAGGGATGTTTCTGCCAGGTATGGAACAGAGGACCTTTCTCGTGTCAGGCGAACATGCTGAGCACTACACTACAGAAACCACTTTAAAATGCTTCTTTGCCTCTCCAGCTTTTGCTCATTTTTGGGGCTTGAAAATCATAGCTTTAAATCTAGCTAAGCAGTATGACTTCTCAAGCATTAGGATGAAAATTCAGACAACCCCACCAAAGTTCTCTTGTTTCCTACCCTTCGAGAAACAGACTGTTGCTAACTAGGCATAATATGAAGAGTTTTACTTTATCTCTGTAGTTCTCTCATTGGCATTTAGAGCATAACCTATTGCACAAATTGTGTATGCTTGATATTGCCTTGCAAGGATTTGTTCTTTGCCATAGACTTGATGAAAGTAACTTTTAAATTTCAGCTAATTAGCATAACCTCTGTTAGGAAACAAAATGAGAACACACTCACTAAAGTTTATGCTTGAAAGACTTGAATTAGAATAGCCATTATGCTAAGAGTTTTAATTAATCAGCTTGGCTATTAATTAAGGAGCCTGACTTTTCTCTGTGAAGAACGGCTCTCCATTCAATTAAAAGGACAGCAGTTACACATCTACCAAGAGTCGTGTTTCTGCCTGGTATCGAGCCAGGGACCTTTCGCGTGTGAGGCAAACATGATAACCACTACACTACAGAAACCCTACAGCACTAGCAGTTCAGGATCAGCCCAGCATTTCCTCCTTTTTGGTGCCTGCAAGGCATAGTTTAAAAACTGGATTGAATTGTCTTCTCCCCGTTAGGACGCAAAATTCAATCCCACCAAGCAATGTTTTCTTGTTTCATTGCCTTTGAGAGACAGAATGTTACTCCCTAGGAATAATATGAAGAGTTTTACCGGATCACTGTAGGCTTATTCATCGGCATGGAAAGCAGTCCCTAGTGCACAAATTCTGCATCATTAACATTGCTTTGCATAGATTTTAATTGTCTGGAGACTATAAGGATGTTACTTTTAAGAATTAGCTAAGTAGCATAACTTATCTCTGTTAGGAGATCAAATACAGATGCACTCGTGGAGTTTCTGTTTTGTTTAATTTTGTTTGAAATACATGGATTAGCACACCCATCATGCTACAATGAGTTTTACATCATCCCTGTGACAATTGAAATCAGCCTTAAACACAGCTCCTAAAGCACAGTCCTTGCATCACCGGAGGACAAGCCTGCTGCATATATTGACTTTCTCGGTTTGCAAATGGAGACAGTGATGGGATATTTTTTTCCAACAGAGAAGCTACTCTTTATGTCCATACTAAGATGCTAGTAATCTTCTGATCTTGAAATTTCCATTTTGCACAATGTAGAACCAAGTTGCAGACGAAGAGGTTAGGGATTTCACATGCGTTATAGTGCCGGAGTTTGGAGTACAGGACTTGGAGAACTCAATTGAAGTAACTAGGGAGTTCAAAAATTCATTTCCCTCTGCTGCAAGAAGGCCATTCGATTCCCTGGTGTCTACTTCAAATAGAAGACACAGAAACAAAAGAACCAGCTAATGTTTCTGCTCAGCTTCAATTCAAGGTCCTTTCACACATAATGCAAACGTGATGACCAATTCACTACAGACACCATGCAAAAATGCCTTGATGCAGTATGGTATCACGGCAATTTCAGATCAATTTTTTCACCAGCTCATCACCAAAACTGAAAATGTGTGCAAATTATTTAGGAGAAAGAATGAACATCATTTATGCCAAAACCTTTCATATTTGGAAGTTCACAAATAGCTGCCATTTTATGCAAATTTCGTGGGTATGTTGGATGGCCTAAAATGCGTTTCATGAGCAGACGTACCTAAAATTCAAATGGTTCACAATTGTAATTTTCAGAAATATCTGATTCAAACTGTCAGAAAAAAAATGCTGTTTAGCTGAAAGGGAACCCTCTAGTCCGACCTACATATCAGTCCAAACTGGTGGTCCTGGAAAATTGTAGGTTCTGTTCTTGCTTTCTAAACCTATGTAGCAGGGCCGTGTGAGCTCTTCACTGCTTAAGGCCATAAAAACCGAAGATCTCTTTCATTGCAGTCCCAATAGTTGTCCTCAGAACCTCACTCCTCTCAATTCTACCTTGAAGTCATGAACAGTATTGCCTTCTTTTACCATTTTGAGTGCAGTTAAAAAGCAGCTCAGCTGCAGTTCCATGATGCTGAGTTTAAGTTGATTTCCCTGTGCAGTTCTTTAGCCTCGCCTGCCCATGCTTCCCTTTGTTCGAACCATTTTATACAGTAAACACCAAAAATGGATGAAAGAGAAATGCTTCTGCACAGTATGGAAGCTGGGACATGTGACCTGGAAAGCAAATGCAATGACCACTACTCTAGACAAATCAAGAGAGTTCAAGATCTATATCAATCAATAATGATCCCCCAAAAAGGTCTTTTAGTCAACAGGATTTATGCCAAAATGATGTTGCGATTAGACAAGGAGCTTGGTGCCTCAGTCTGAGGACCTAAAGGGCAAACCGCACAAAGAGTCTCCCACTTGATACACTGCTTACAAAAAGCACGTGCCCAACTACTGTGCTATCAAGAGGGATGTTTCTGCCAGGTATGGAACAGAGGACCTTTCTCGTGTCAGGCGAACATGCTGAGCACTACACTACAGAAACCACTTTAAAATGCTTCTTTGCCTCTCCAGCTTTTGCTCATTTTTGGGGCTTGAAAATCATAGCTTTAAATCTAGCTAAGCAGTATGACTTCTCAAGCATTAGGATGAAAATTCAGACAACCCCACCAAAGTTCTCTTGTTTCCTACCCTTCGAGAAACAGACTGTTGCTAACTAGGCATAATATGAAGAGTTTTACTTTATCTCTGTAGTTCTCTCATTGGCATTTAGAGCATAACCTATTGCACAAATTGTGTATGCTTGATATTGCCTTGCAAGGATTTGTTATTTGCCATAGACTTGATGAAAGTAACTTTTAAATTTCAGCTAATTAGCATAACCTCTGTTAGGAAACAAAATGAGAACACACTCACTAAAGTTTATGCTTGAAAGACTTGAATTAGAATAGCCATTATGCTAAGAGTTTTAATTAATCAGCTTGGCTATTAATTAAGGAGCCTTACTTTTCTCTGTGAAGAACGGCTCTCCATTCAATTAAAAGGACAGCAGTTACACATCTACCAAGAGTTGTGTTTCTGCCTGGTATCGAGCCAGGGACCTTTCGAGTGTGAGGCCAACGTGATAACCACTACACTACAGAAACCCTACAGCACTGGCCGTTCAGGATCAGCCCAGCATTTCCTCCTTTTTGGTGCCTGCAAGGCATAGTTTAAAAACTGGCTTGAATTGTCTTCTCCCCGTTAGGACGCAAAATTCAATCCCACCAAGCAATGTTTTCTTGTTTCATTGCCTTTGAGAGACAGAATGTTACTCCCTAGGAATAATATGAAGAGCTTTACCGGATCACTGTAGGCTTATTCATCGGCATGGAAAGCAGTCCCTAGTGCACAAATTCTGCATCATTAACATTGCTTTGCATAGATTTTAATTGTCAGGAGACTATAAGGATGTTACTTTTAAGAATTAGCTAAGTAGCATAACTTATCTCTGTTAGGAGATCAAATACAGATGCACTCGTGGAGTTTCTGTTTTGTTTCATTTTGTTTGAAATACATGGATTAGCACACCCATCATGCTACAATGAGTTTTACATCATCCCTGTGACAATTGAAATCAGCCTTAAACACAGCTCCTAAAGCACAGTCCTTGCATCACCGGAGGACAAGCCTGCTGCATATATTGACTTTCTCGGTTTGCAAATGGAGACAGTGATGGGATATTTTTTTCCAACAGAGAAGCTACTCTTTATGTCCATACTAAGATGCTAGTAATCTTCTGATCTTGAAATTTCCATTTTGCACAATGTAGAACCAAGTTGCAGACGAAGAGGTTAGGGATTTCACATGCGTTATAGTGCCGGAGTTTGGAGTACAGGACTTGGAGAACTCAATTGAAGTAACTATGGAGTTCAGAAAATCATTTCCCTCTGCTGCAAGAAGGCCATTCGATTCCCTGGTGTCTACTTCAAATAGAAGACACAGAAACCAAAGAACCAGCTAATGTTTCTGCTCAGCTTCAATTCAAGGTCCTTTCACACATAATGCAAACGTGATGACCAATTGACTACAGACACCATGCAAAAATGCCTTGATGCAGTATGGTATCGCTGCAATTTCAGATCAATTTTTTCACCAGCTCATCCCCAAAACTGAAAATGTGTGCAAATTATTTAGGAGAAAGAATGAACATCATTTATGCCAAAACCTTTCATATTTGGAAGTTCACAAATAGCTGCCATTTTATGCAAATTTCGTGGGTATGTTGGATGGCCTAAAATGCGTTTCATGAGCAGACGTACCTAAAATTCAAATGGTTCACAATTGTAATTTTCAGAAATATCTGATTCAAACTGTCAAAAAAAAAATGCTGTTTAGCTGAAAGGGAACCCTCTAGTCCAACCTACACATCAGTCCAAACTGGTGGTCCTGGAAAATTGTAGGTTCTGTTCTTGCTTTCTAAACCTATGTAGCAGGGCCGTGTGAGCTCTTCACTGCTTAAGGCCATAAAAACCGAAGATCTCTTTCATTGCAGTCCCAATAGTTGTCCTCAGAACCTCACTCCTCTCAATTCTACCTTGAAGTCATGAACAGTATTGCCTTCTTTTACCATTTTGAGTGCAGTTAAAAAGCAGCTCAGCTGCAGTTCCATGATGCTGAGTTTAAGTTGATTTCCCTGTGCAGTTCTTTAGCCTCGCCTGCCCATGCTTCCCTTTGTTCCAACCATTTTATACAGTAAACACCAAAAATGGATGAAAGAGAAATGCTTCTGCACAGTATGGAAGCTGGGACATGTGACCTGGAAAGCAAATGCAATGACCACTACTCTAGACAAATCAAGAGAGTTCAAGATCTATATCAATCAATAATGATCCCCCAAAAAGGTCTTTTAGTCAACAGGATTTATGACAAAATGATGTTGCGATTAGACAAGGAGCTTGGTGCCTCAGTCTGAGGACCTAACGGGCAAACCGCACAAAGAGTCTCCCACTTGATACACTGCTTACAAAAAGCACGTGCCCAACTACTGTGCTATCAAGAGGGATGTTTCTGCCAGGTATGGAACAGAGGACCTTTCTCGTGTCAGGCGAACATGCTGAGCACTACACTACAGAAACCACTTTAAAATGCTTCTTTGCCTCTCCAGCTTTTGCTCATTTTTGGGGCTTGAAAATCATAGCTTTAAATCTAGCTAAGCAGTATGACTTCTCAAGCATTAGGATGAAAATTCAGACAACCCCACCAAAGTTCTCTTGTTTCCTACCCTTCGAGAAACAGACTGTTGCTAACTAGGCATAATATGAAGAGTTTTACTTTATCTCTGTAGTTCTCTCATTGGCATTTAGAGCATAACCTATTGCACAAATTGTGTATGCTTGATATTGCCTTGCAAGGATTTGTTCTTTGCCATAGACTTGATGAAAGTAACTTTTAAATTTCAGCTAATTAGCATAACCTCTGTTAGGAAACAAAATGAGAACACACTCACTAAAGTTTATGCTTGAAAGACTTGAATTAGAATAGCCATTATGCTAAGAGTTTTAATTAATCAGCTTGGCTATTAATTAAGGAGCCTGACTTTTCTCAGTGAAGAACGGTTCTCCATTCAATTAAAAGGACAGCAGTTACACATCTACCAAGAGTTGTGTTTCTGCCTGGTATCGAGCCAGGGACCTTTCGCGTGTGAGGCAAACGTGATAACCACTACACTACAGAAACCCTACAGCAGTGGCCGTTCAGGATCAGCCCAGCATTTCCTCCTTTTTGGTGCCTGCAAGGCATAGTTTAAAAACTGGCTTGAATTGTCTTCTCCCCGTTAGGACGCAAAATTCAATCCCACCAAGCAATGTTTTCTTGTTTCATTGCCTTTGAGAGACAGAATGTTACTCCCTAGGAATAATATGAAGAGCTTTACCGGATCACTGTAGGCTTATTCATCGGCATGGAAAGCAGTCCCTAGTGCACAAATTCTGCATCATTAACATTGCTTTGCATAGATTTTAATTGTCAGGAGACTATAAGGATGTTACTTTTAAGAATTAGCTAAGTAGCATAACTTATCTCTGTTAGGAGATCAAATACAGATGCACTCGTGGAGTTTCTGTTTTGTTTAATTTTGTTTGAAATACATGGATTAGCACACCCATCATGCTACAATGAGTTTTACATCATCCCTGTGACAATTGAAATCAGCCTTAAACACAGCTCCTAAAGCACAGTCCTTGCATCACCGGAGGACAAGCCTGCTGCATATATTGACTTTCTCGGTTTGCAAATGGAGACAGTGATGGGATATTTTTTTCCAACAGAGAAGCTACTCTTTATGTCCATACTAAGATGCTAGTAATCTTCTGATCTTGAAATTTCCATTTTGCACAATGTAGAACCAAGTTGCAGACGAAGAGGTTAGGGATTTCACATGCGTTATAGTGCCGGAGTTTGGAGTACAGGACTTGGAGAACTCAATTGAAGTAACTAGGGAGTTCAGAAAATCATTTCCCTCTGCTGCAAGAAGGCCATTCGATTCCCTGGTGTCTACTTCAAATAGAAGACACAGAAACCAAAGAACCAGCTAATGTTTCTGCTCAGCTTCAATTCAAGGTCCTTTCACACATAATGCAAACGTGATGACCAATTGACTACAGACACCATGCAAAAATGCCTTGATGCAGTATGGTATCGCTGCAATTTCAGATCAATTATTTCACCAGCTCATCCCCAAAACTGAAAATGTGTGCAAATTATTTAGGAGAAAGAATGAACATCATTTATGCCAAAACCTTTCATATTTGGAAGTTCACAAATAGCTGCCATTTTATGCAAATTTCGTGGGTATGTTGGATGGCCTAAAATGCGTTTCATGAGCAGACGTACCTAAAATTCAAATGGTTCACAATTGTAATTTTCAGAAATATCTGATTCAAACTGTCAGAAAAAAAATGCTGTTTAGCTGAAAGGGAACCCTCTAGTCCGACCTACACATCAGTCCAAACTGGTGGTCCTGGAAAATTGTAGGTTCTGTTCTTGCTTTCTAAACCTATGTAGCAGGGCCGTGTGAGCTCTTCACTGCTTAAGGCCATAAAAACCGAAGATCTCTTTCATTGCAGTCCCAATAGTTGTCCTCAGAACCTCACTCCTCTCAATTCTACCTTGAAGTCATGAACAGTATTGCCTTCTTTTACCATTTTGAGTGCAGTTAAAAAGCAGCTCAGCTGCAGTTCCATGATGCTGAGTTTAAGTTGATTTCCCTGTGCAGTTCTTTAGCCTCGCCTGCCCATGCTTCCCTTTGTTCCAACCATTTTATACAGTAAACACCAAAAATGGATGAAAGAGAAATGCTTCTGCACAGTATGGAAGCTGGGACATGTGACCTGGAAAGCAAATGCAATGACCACTACTCTAGACAAATCAAGAGAGTTCAAGATCTATATCAATCAATAATGATCCCCCAAAAAGGTCTTTTAATCAACAGGATTTATGACAAAATGATGTTGCGATTAGACAAGGAGCTTGGTGCCTCAGTCTGAGGACCTAAAGGGCAAACCGCACAAATAGTCTCCCACTTGATACACTGCTTACAAAAAGCACGTGCCCAACTACTGTGCTATCAAGAGGGATGTTTCTGCCAGGTATGGAACAGAGGACCTTTCTCGTGTCAGGCGAACATGCTGAGCACTACACTACAGAAACCACTTTAAAATGCTTCTTTGCCTCTCCAGCTTTTGCTCATTTTTGGGGCTTGAAAATCATAGCTTTAAATCTAGCTAAGCAGTATGACTTCTCAAGCATTAGGATGAAAATTCAGACAACCCCACCAAAGTTCTCTTGTTTCCTACCCTTCGAGAAACAGACTGTTGCTAACTAGGCATAATATGAAGAGTTTTACTTTATCTCTGTAGTTCTCTCATTGGCATTTAGAGCATAACCTATTGCACAAATTGTGTATGCTTGATATTGCCTTGCAAGGATTTGTTCTTTGCCATAGACTTGATGAAAGTAACTTTTAAATTTCAGCTAATTAGCATAACCTCTGTTAGAAAACAAAATGAGAACACACTCACTAAAGTTTATGCTTGAAAGACTTGAATTAGAATAGCCATTATGCTAAGAGTTTTAATTAATCAGCTTGGCTATTAATTAAGGAGCCTGACTTTTCTCTGTGAAGAACGACTCTCCATTCAATTAAAAGGACAGCAGTTACAAATCTACCAAGAGTTGTGTTTCTGGCTGGTATCGAGCCAGGGACCTTTCGCGTGTGAGGCAAACGTGATAACCACTACACTACAGAAACCCTACAGCAGTGGCCGTTCAGGATCAGCCCAGCATTTCCTCCTTTTTGGTGCCTGCAAGGCATAGTTTAAAAACTGGCTTGAATTGTCTTCTCCCCGTTAGGACGCAAAATTCAATCCCACCAAGCAATGTTTTCTTGTTTCATTGCCTTTGAGAGACAGAATGTTACTCCCTAGGAATAATATGAAGAGCTTTACCGGATCACTGTAGGCTTATTCATCGGCATGGAAAGCAGTCCCTAGTGCACAAATTCTGCATCATTAACATTGCTTTGCATAGATTTTAATTGTCAGGAGACTATAAGGATGTTACTTTTAAGAATTAGCTAAGTAGCATAACTTATCTCTGTTAGGAGATCAAATACAGATGCACTCGTGGAGTTTCTGTTTTGTTTAATTTTGTTTGAAATACATGGATTAGCACACCCATCATGCTACAATGAGTTTTACATCATCCCTGTGACAATTGAAATCAGCCTTAAACACAGCTCCTAAAGCACACTCCTTGCATCACCGGAGGACAAGCCTGCTGCAAATATTGACTTTCTCGGTTTGCAAATGGAGACAGTGATGGGATATTTTTTTCCAACAGAGAAGCTACTCTTTATGTCCATACTAAGATGCTAGTAATCTTCTGATCTTGAAATTTCCATTTTGCACAATGTAGAACCAAGTTGCAGACGAAGAGGTTAGGGATTTCACATGCGTTATAGTGCCGGAGTTTGGAGTACAGGACTTGGAGAACTCAATTGAAGTAACTAGGGAGTTCAGAAAATCATTTCCCTCTGCTGCAAGAAGGCCATTCGATTCCCTGGTGTCTACTTCAAATAGAAGACACAGAAACCAAAGAACCAGCTAATGTTTCTGCTCAGCTTCAATTCAAGGTCCTTTCACACATAATGCAAACGTGATGACCAATTGACTACAGACACCATGCAAAAATGCCTTGATGCAGTATGGTATCGCTGCAATTTCAGATCAATTTTTTCACCAGCTCATCCCCAAAACTGAAAATGTGTGCAAATTATTTAGGAGAAAGAATGAACATCATTTATGCCAAAACCTTTCATATTTGGAAGTTCACAAATAGCTGCCATTTTATGCAAATTTCGTGGGTATGTTGGATGGCCTAAAATGCGTTTCATGAGCAGACGTACCTAAAATTCAAATGGTTCACAATTGTAATTTTCAGAAATATCTGATTCAAACTGTCAGAAAAAAAATGCTGTTTAGCTGAAAGGGAACCCTCTAGTCCGACCTACACATCAGTCCAAACTGGTGGTCCTGGAAAATTGTAGGTTCTGTTCTTGCTTTCTAAACCTATGTAGCAGGGCCGTGTGAGCTCTTCACTGCTTAAGGCCATAAAAACCGAAGATCTCTTTCATTGCAGTCCCAATAGTTGTCCTCAGAACCTCACTCCTCTCAATTCTACCTTGAAGTCATGAACAGTATTGCCTTCTTTTACCATTTTGAGTGCAGTTAAAAAGCAGCTCAGCTGCAGTTCCATGATGCTGAGTTTAAGTTGATTTCCCTGTGCAGTTCTTTAGCCTCGCCTGCCCATGCTTCCCTTTGTTCCAACCATTTTATACAGTAAACACCAAAAATGGATGAAAGAGAAATGCTTCTGCACAGTATGGAAGCTGGGACATGTGACCTGGAAAGCAAATGCAATGACCACTACTCTAGACAAATCAAGAGAGTTCAAGATCTATATCAATCAATAATGATCCCCCAAAAAGGTCTTTTAGTCAACAGGATTTATGACAAAATGATGTTGCGATTAGACAAGGAGCTTGGTGCCTCAGTCTGAGGACCTAAAGGGCAAACCGCACAAAGAGTCTCCCACTTGATACACTGCTTACAAAAAGCACGTGCCCAACTACTGTGCTATCAAGAGGGATGTTTCTGCCAGGTATGGAACAGAGGACCTTTCTCGTGTCAGGCGAACATGCTGAGCACTACACTACAGAAACCACTTTAAAATGCTTCTTTGCCTCTCCAGCTTTTGCTCATTTTTGGGGCTTGAAAATCATAGCTTTAAATCTAGCTAAGCAGTATGACTTCTCAAGCATTAGGATGAAAATTCAGACAACCCCACCAAAGTTCTCTTGTTTCCTACCCTTCGAGAAACAGACTGTTGCTAACTAGGCATAATATGAAGAGTTTTACTTTATCTCTGTAGTTCTCTCATTGGCATTTAGAGCATAACCTATTGCACAAATTGTGTATGCTTGATATTGCCTTGCAAGGATTTGTTCTTTGCCATAGACTTGATGAAAGTAACTTTTAAATTTCAGCTAATTAGCATAACCTCTGTTAGGAAACAAAATGAGAACACACTCACTAAAGTTTATGCTTGAAAGACTTGAATTAGAATACCCATTATGCTAAGAGTTTTAATTAATCAGCTTGGCTATTAATTAAGGAGCCTGACTTTTCTCTGTGAAGAACGAATCTCCATTCAATTAAAAGGACAGCAGTTACAAATCTACCAAGAGTTGTGTTTCTGCCTGGTATCGAGCCAGGCACCTTTCGCGTGTGAGGCAAACGTGATAACCACTACAGAAACCCTGCAGCACTGGCCGTTCAGGATCAGCCCAGCATTTCTTCCTTTTTGGTGCCTGCAAGGCATAGTTTAAAAACTGGCTTGAATTGTCTTCTCCCCGTTAGGAGGCAAAATTCAATCCCACCAAGCAATGTTTTCTTGTTTCATTGCCTTTGAGAGACAGAATGTTACTCCCTAGGAATAATATGAAGAGCTTTACCGGATCACTGTAGGCTTATTCATCGGCATGGAAAGCAATCCCTAGTGCACAAATTCTGCATCATTAACATTGCTTTGCATAGATTTTAATTGTCAGGAGACTATAAGGATGTTACTTTTAAGAATTAGCTAAGTAGCATAACTTATCTCTGTTAGGAGATCAAATACAGATGCACTCGTGGAGTTTCTGTTTTGTTTCATTTTGTTTGAAATACATGGATTAGCACACCCATCATGCTACAATGAGTTTTACATCATCCCTGTGACAATTGAAATCAGCCTTAAACACAGCTCCTAAAGCACAGTCCTTGCATCACCGGAGGACAAGCCTGCTGCATATATTGACTTTCTCGGTTTGCAAATGGAGACAGTGATGGGATATTTTTTTCCAACAGAGAAGCTACTCTTTATGTCCATACTAAGATGCTAGTAATCTTCTGATCTTGAAATTTCCATTTTGCACAATGTAGAACCAAGTTGCAGACGAAGAGGTTAGGGATTTCACATGCGTTATAGTGCCGGAGTTTGGAGTACAGGACTTGGAGAACTCAATTGAAGTAACTAGGGAGTTCAGAAAATCATTTCCCTCTGCTGCAAGAAGGCCATTCGATTCCCTGGTGTCTACTTCAAATAGAAGACACAGAAACCAAAGAACCAGCTAATGTTTCTGCTCAGCTTCAATTCAAGGTCCTTTCACACATAATGCAAACGTGATGACCAATTCACTACAGACACCATGCAAAAATGCCTTGATGCAGTATGGTATCACTGCAATTTCAGATCAATTTTTTCACCAGCTCATCCCCAAAACTGAAAATGTGTGCAAATTATTTAGGAGAAAGAATGAACATCATTTATGCCAAAACCTTTCATATTTGGAAGTTCACAAATAGCTGCCATTTTATGCAAATTTCGTGGGTATGTCGGATGGCCTAAAATGCGTTTCATGAGCAGACGTACCTAAAATTCAAATGGTTCACAATTGTAATTTTCAGAAATATCTGATTCAAACTGTCAGAAAAAAAATGCTGTTTAGCTGAAAGGGAACCCTCTAGTCCGACCTACACATCAGTCCAAACTGGTGGTCCTGGAAAATTGTAGGTTCTGTTCTTGCTTTCTAAACCTATGTAGCAGGGCCGTGTGAGCTCTTCACTGCTTAAGGCCATAAAAACCGAAGATCTCTTTCATTGCAGTCCCAATAGTTGTCCTCAGAACCTCACTCCTCTCAATTCTACCTTGAAGTCATGAACAGTATTGCCTTCTTTTACCATTTTGAGTGCAGTTAAAAAGCAGCTCAGCTGCAGTTCCATGATGCTGAGTTTAAGTTGATTTCCCTGTGCAGTTCTTTAGCCTCGCCTGCCCATGCTTCCCTTTGTTCCAACCATTTTATACAGTAAACACCAAAAATGGATGAAAGAGAAATGCTTCTGCACAGTATGGAAGCTGGGACATGTGACCTGGAAAGCAAATGCAATGACCACTACTCTAGACAAATCAAGAGAGTTCAAGATCTATATCAATCAATAATGATCCCCCAAAAAGGTCTTTTAGTCAACAGGATTTATGCCAAAATGATGTTGCGATTAGACAAGGAGCTTGGTGCCTCAGTCTGAGGACCTAAAGGGCAAACCGCACAAAGAGTCTCCCACTTGATACACTGCTTACAAAAAGCACGTGCCCAACTACTGTGCTATCAAGAGGGATGTTTCTGCCAGGTATGGAACAGAGGACCTTTCTCGTGTCAGGCGAACATGCTGAGCACTACACTACAGAAACCACTTTAAAATGCTTCTTTGCCTCTCCAGCTTTTGCTCATTTTTGGGGCTTGAAAATCATAGCTTTAAATCTGGCTAAGCAGTATGACTTCTCAAGCATTAGGATGAAAATTCAGACAACCCCACCAAAGTTCTCTTGTTTCCTAAACTTCAAGAAACAGACTGTTGCTAACTAGGCATAATATGAAGAGTTTTACTTTATCTCTCTAGTTCTCTCATTGGCATTTAGAGCATAACCTATTGCACAAATTGTGTAGGCTTGATATTGCCTTGCAAGGATTTGTTCTTTGCCATAGACTTGATGAAAGTAACTTTTAAATTTCAGCTAATTAGCATAACCTCTGTTAGGAAACAAAATGAGAACACACTCACTAAAGTTTATGCTTGAAAGACTTGAATTAGAATAGCCATTATGCTAAGAATTTTAATTAATCTGCTTGGCCATTAATTAAGGAGCCTGACTTTTCTCTGTGAAGAACGGCTCTCCATTCAATTGAAAGGACAGCAGTTACACATCTACCAAGAGTTGTGTTTCTGCCTGGTATCGAGCCAGGGACCTTTCGCGTGTGAGGCAAACGTGATAACCACTACAGAAACCCTGCAGCACTGGCCGTTCAGGATCAGCCCAGCATTTCCTCCTTTTTGGTGCCTGCAAGGCATAGTTTAAAAACTGGCTTGAATTGTCTTCTCCCCGTTAGGAGGCAAAATTCAATCCCACCAAGCAATGTTTTCTTGTTTCATTGCCTTTGAGAGACAGAATGTTACTCCCTAGGAATAATATGAAGAGCTTTACCGGATCACTGTAGGCTTATTCATCGGCATGGAAAGCAATCCCTAGTGCACAAATTCTGCATCATTAACATTGCTTTGCATAGATTTTAATTGTCAGGAGACTATAAGGATGTTACTTTTAAGAATTAGCTAAGTAGCATAACTTATCTCTGTTAGGAGATCAAATACAGATGCACTCGTGGAGTTTCTGTTTTGTTTCATTTTGTTTGAAATACATGGATTAGCACACCCATCATGCTACAATGAGTTTTACATCATCCCTGTGACAATTGAAATCAGCCTTAAACACAGCTCCTAAAGCACAGTCCTTGCATCACCGGAGGACAAGCCTGCTGCATATATTGACTTTCTCGGTTTGCAAATGGAGACAGTGATGGGATATTTTTTTCCAACAGAGAAGCTACTCTTTATGTCCATACTAAGATGCTAGTAATCTTCTGATCTTGAAATTTCCATTTTGCACAATGTAGAACCAAGTTGCAGACGAAGAGGTTAGGGATTTCACATGCGTTATAGTGCCGGAGTTTGGAGTACAGGACTTGGAGAACTCAATTGAAGTAACTAGGGAGTTCAGAAAATCATTTCCCTCTGCTGCAAGAAGGCCATTCGATTCCCTGGTGTCTACTTCAAATAGAAGACACAGAAACCAAAGAACCAGCTAATGTTTCTGCTCAGCTTCAATTCAAGGTCCTTTCACACATAATGCAAACGTGATGACCAATTCACTACAGACACCATGCAAAAATGCCTTGATGCAGTATGGTATCACTGCAATTTCAGATCAATTTTTTCACCAGCTCATCCCCAAAACTGAAAATGTGTGCAAATTATTTAGGAGAAAGAATGAACATCATTTATGCCAAAACCTTTCATATTTGGAAGTTCACAAATAGCTGCCATTTTATGCAAATTTCGTGGGTATGTCGGATGGCCTAAAATGCGTTTCATGAGCAGACGTACCTAAAATTCAAATGGTTCACAATTGTAATTTTCAGAAATATCTGATTCAAACTGTCAGAAAAAAAATGCTGTTTAGCTGAAAGGGAACCCTCTAGTCCGACCTACACATCAGTCCAAACTGGTGGTCCTGGAAAATTGTAGGTTCTGTTCTTGCTTTCTAAACCTATGTAGCAGGGCCGTGTGAGCTCTTCACTGCTTAAGGCCATAAAAACCGAAGATCTCTTTCATTGCAGTCCCAATAGTTGTCCTCAGAACCTCACTCCTCTCAATTCTACCTTGAAGTCATGAACAGTATTGCCTTCTTTTACCATTTTGAGTGCAGTTAAAAAGCAGCTCAGCTGCAGTTCCATGATGCTGAGTTTAAGTTGATTTCCCTGTGCAGTTCTTTAGCCTCGCCTGCCCATGCTTCCCTTTGTTCCAACCATTTTATACAGTAAACACCAAAAATGGATGAAAGAGAAATGCTTCTGCACAGTATGGAAGCTGGGACATGTGACCTGGAAAGCAAATGCAATGACCACTACTCTAGACAAATCAAGAGAGTTCAAGATCTATATCAATCAATAATGATCCCCCAAAAAGGTCTTTTAGTCAACAGGATTTATGCCAAAATGATGTTGCGATTAGACAAGGAGCTTGGTGCCTCAGTCTGAGGACCTAAAGGGCAAACCGCACAAAGAGTCTCCCACTTGATACACTGCTTACAAAAAGCACGTGCCCAACTACTGTGCTATCAAGAGGGATGTTTCTGCCAGGTATGGAACAGAGGACCTTTCTCGTGTCAGGCGAACATGCTGAGCACTACACTACAGAAACCACTTTAAAATGCTTCTTTGCCTCTCCAGCTTTTGCTCATTTTTGGGGCTTGAAAATCATAGCTTTAAATCTGGCTAAGCAGTATGACTTCTCAAGCATTAGGATGAAAATTCAGACAACCCCACCAAAGTTCTCTTGTTTCCTAAACTTCAAGAAACAGACTGTTGCTAACTAGGCATAATATGAAGAGTTTTACTTTATCTCTCTAGTTCTCTCATTGGCATTTAGAGCATAACCTATTGCACAAATTGTGTAGGCTTGATATTGCCTTGCAAGGATTTGTTCTTTGCCATAGACTTGATGAAAGTAACTTTTAAATTTCAGCTAATTAGCATAACCTCTGTTAGGAAACAAAATGAGAACACACTCACTAAAGTTTATGCTTGAAAGACTTGAATTAGAATACCCATTATGCTAAGAGTTTTAATTAATCAGCTTGGCTATTAATTAAGGAGCCTGACTTTTCTCTGTGAAGAACGACACTCCATTCAATTAAAAGGACAGCAGTTACACATCTACCAAGAGCTGTGTTTCTGCCTGGTATCGAGCCAGGGACCTTTCGCGTGTGAGGCGAACGTGATAACCACTACACTACAGAAACCCTACAGCACTAGCCGTTCAGGATCAGCCCAGCATTTCCTCCTTTTTGGTGCCTGCAAGGCATAGTTTAAAAACTGGCTTGAATTGTCTTCTCCCCGTTAGGATGCAAAATTCAATCCCACCAAGCAATGTTTTCTTGTTTCATTGCCTTTGAGAGACAGAATGTTACTCCCTAGAAATAATATGAAGAGCTTTACCGGATCACTGTAGGCTTATTAATCGGCATGGAAAGCAGTCCCTAGTGCACAAATTCTGCATCATTAACATTGCTTTGCATAGATTTTAATTGTCAGGAGACTATAAGGATGTTACTTTTAAGAATTAGCTAAGTAGCATAACTTATCTCTGTTAGGAGATCAAATACAGATGCACTCGTGGAGTTTCTGTTTTGTTTAATTTTGTTTGAAATACATGGATTAGCACACCCATCATGCTACAATGAGTTTTACATCATCCCTGTGACAATTGAAATCAGCCTTAAACACAGCTCCTAAAGCACAGTCCTTGCATCACCGGAGGACAAGCCTGCTGCATATATTGACTTTCTCGGTTTGCAAATGGAGACAGTGATGGGATATTTTTTTCCAACAGAGAAGCTACTCTTTATGTCCATACTAAGATGCTAGTAATCTTCTGATCTTGAAATTTCCATTTTGCACAATGTAGAACCAAGTTGCAGACGAAGAGGTTAGGGATTTCACATGCGTTATAGTGCCGGAGTTTGGAGTACAGGACTTGGAGAACTCAATTGAAGTAACTAGGGAGTTCAGAAAATCATTTCCCTCTGCTGCAAGAAGGCCATTCGATTCCCTGGTGTCTACTTCAAATAGAAGACACAGAAACCAAAGAACCAGCTAATGTTTCTGCTCAGCTTCAATTCAAGGTCCTTTCACACATAATGCAAACGTGATGACCAATTCACTACAGACACCATGCAAAAATGCCTTGATGCAGTATGGTATCACTGCAATTTCAGAACAATTTTTTCACCAGCTCATCCCCAAAACTGAAAATGTGTGCAAATTATTTAGGAGAAAGAATGAACATCATTTATGCCAAAACCTTTCATATTTGGAAGTTCACAAATAGCTGCCATTTTATGCAAATTTCGTGGGTATGTTGGATGGCCTAAAATGCGTTTCATGAGCAGACGTACCTAAAATTCAAATGGTTCACAATTGTAATTTTCAGAAATATCTGATTCAAACTGTCAGAAAAAAAATGCTGTTTAGCTGAAAGGGAACCCTCTAGTCCGACCTACACATCAGTCCAAACTGGTGGTCCTGGAAAATTGTAGGTTCTGTTCTTGCTTTCTAAACCTATGTAGCAGGGCCGTGTGAGCTCTTCACTGCTTAAAGCCATAAAAACCGAAGATCTCTTTCATTGCAGTCCCAAAAGTTGTCCTCAGAACCTCACTCCTCTCAATTCTACCTTGAAGTCATGAACAGTATTGCCTTCTTTTACCATTTTGAGTGCAGTTAAAAAGCAGCTCAGCTGCAGTTCCATGATGCTGAGTTTAAGTTGATTTCCCTGTGCAGTTCTTTAGCCTCGCCTGCCCATGCTTCCCTTTGTTCCAACCATTTTATACAGTAAACACCAAAAATGGATGAAAGAGAAATGCTTCTGCACAGTATGGAAGCTGGGACATGTGACCTGGAAAGCAAATGCAATGACCACTACTCTAGACAAATCAAGAGAGTTCAAGATCTATATCAATCAATAATGATCCCCCAAAAAGGTCTTTTAGTCAACAGGATTTATGACAAAATGATGTTGCGATTAGACAAGGAGCTTGGTGCCTCAGTCTGAGGACCTAAAGGGCAAACTGCACAAAGAGTCTCCCACTTGATACACTGCTTACAAAAAGCACGTGCCCAACTACTGTGCTATCAAGAGGGATGTTTCTGCCAGGTATGGAACAGAGGACCTTTCTCGTGTCAGGCGAACATGCTGAGCACTACACTACAGAAACCACTTTAAAATGCTTCTTTGCCTCTCCAGCTTTTGCTCATTTTTGGGGCTTGAAAATCATAGCTTTAAATCTAGCTAAGCAGTATGACTTCTCAAGCATTAGGATGAAAATTCAGACAACCCCACCAAAGTTCTCTTGTTTCCTACCCTTCGAGAAACAGACTGTTGCTAACTAGGCATAATATGAAGAGTTTTACTTTATCTCTGTAGTTCTCTCATTGGCATTTAGAGCATAACCTATTGCACAAATTGTGTATGCTTGATATTGCCTTGCAAGGATTTGTTCTTTGCCATAGACTTGATGAAAGTAACTTTTAAATTTCAGCTAATTAGCATAACCTCTGTTAGGAAACAAAATGAGAACACACTCACTAAAGTTTATGCTTGAAAGACTTGAATTAGAATACCCATTATGCTAAGAGTTTTAATTAATCAGCTTGGCTATTAATTAAGGAGCCTGACTTTTCTCTGTGAAGAACGGCTCTCCATTCAATTAAAAGGACAGCAGTTACACATCTACCAAGAGTTCTGTTTCTGCCTGGTATCGAGCCAGGGACCTTTCGCGTGTGAGGCGAACGTGATAACCACTACACTACAGAAACCCTACAGCACTGGCCGTTCAGGATCAGCCCAGCATTTCCTCCTTTTTGGTGCCTGCAAGGCATAGTTTAAAAACTGGCTTGAATTGTCTTCTCCCCGTTAGGACGCAAAATTCAATCCCACCAAGCAATGTTTTCTTGTTTCATTGCTTTTGAGAGACAGAATGTTACTCCCTAGGAATAATATGAAGAGCTTTACCGGATCACTGTAGGCTTATTCATCGGCATGGAAAGCAGTCCCTAGTGCACAAATTCTGCATCATTAACATTGCTTTGCATAGATTTTAATTGTCAGGAGACTAGAAAGAATTTACTTTTAAGAATTCGCTAAGTAGCATAACTTATCTCTGTTAGGAGATCAAATACAGATGCACTCGTGGAGTTTCTGTTTTGTTTAATTTTGTTTGAAATACATGGATTAGCACACCCATCATGCTACAGTGAGTTTTACATCATCCCTGTGACAATTGAAATCAGCCTTAAACACAGCTCCTAAAGCACAGTCCTTGCATCACCGGAGGACAAGCCTGCTGCATATATTGACTTTCTCGGTTTGCAAATGGAGACAGTGATGGGATATTTTTTTCCAACAGAGAAGCTACTCTTTATGTCCATACTAAGATGCTAGTAATCTTCTGATCTTGAAATTTCCATTTTGCACAATGTAGAACCAAGTTGCAGACGAAGAGGTTAGGGATTTCACATGCGTTATAGTGCCGGAGTTTGGAGTACAGGACTTGGAGAACTCAATTGAAGTAACTAGGGAGTTCAGAAAATCATTTCCCTCTGCTGCAAGAAGGCCATTCGATTCCCTGGTGTCTACTTCAAATAGAAGACACAGAAACCAAAGAACCAGCTAATGTTTCTGCTCAGCTTCAATTCAAGGTCCTTTCACACATAATGCAAACGTGATGACCAATTCACTACAGACACCATGCAAAAATGCCTTGATGCAGTATGGTATCACTGCAATTTCAGAACAATTTTTTCACCAGCTCATCCCCAAAACTGAAAATGTGTGCAAATTATTTAGGAGAAAGAATGAACATCATTTATGCCAAAACCTTTCATATTTGGAAGTTCACAAATAGCTGCCATTTTATGCAAATTTCGTGGGTATGTTGGATGGCCTAAAATGCGTTTCATGAGCAGACGTACCTAAAATTCAAATGGTTCACAATTGTAATTTTCAGAAATATCTGATTCAAACTGTCAGAAAAAAAATGCTGTTTAGCTGAAAGGGAACCCTCTAGTCCGACCTACACATCAGTCCAAACTGGTGGTCCTGGAAAATTGTAGGTTCTGTTCTTGCTTTCTAAACCTATGTAGCAGGGCCGTGTGAGCTCTTCACTGCTTAAAGCCATAAAAACCGAAGATCTCTTTCATTGCAGTCCCAATAGTTGTCCTCAGAACCTCACTCCTCTCAATTCTACCTTGAATTCATGAACAGTATTGCCTTCTTTTACCATTTTGAGTGCAGTTAAAAAGCAGCTCAGCTGCAGTTCCATGATGCTGAGTTTAAGTTGATTTCCCTGTGCAGTTCTTTAGCCTCGCCTGCCCATGCTTCCCTTTGTTCCAACCATTTTATACAGTAAACACCAAAAATGGATGAAAGAGAAATGCTTCTGCACAGTATGGAAGCTGGGACATGTGACCTGGAAAGCAAATGCATTGACCACTACTCTAGAAAAATCAAGAGTGTTCAACATCTATATCAATCAATAATTATACCCCCAAAAGGTCTGGTTGTTAACAGGATTTATGACAAAATGATGCTGAAATTAGACAAGGAGCTTGGTGCCTCAGTCTGAGGACCTAAAGGGCAAACCGCACAAAGAGTCTCCCACTTGATACACTGCTTACAAAAAGCACGTGCCCAACTACTGTGCTATCAAGAGGGATGTTTCTGCCAGGTATGGAACAGAGGACCTTTCTCGTGTCAGGCGAACATGCTGAGCACTACACTACAGAAACCACTTTAAAATGCTTCTTTGCCTCTCCAGCTTTTGCTCATTTTTGGGGCTTGAAAATCATAGCTTTAAATCTAGCTAAGCAGTATGACTTCTCAAGCATTAGGATGAAAATTCAGACAACCCCACCAAAGTTCTCTTGTTTCCTACCCTTCGAGAAACAGACTGTTGCTAACTAGTCATAATATGAAGAGTTTTACTTTATCTCTGTAGTTCTCTCATTGGCATTTAGAGCATAACCTATTGCACAAATTGTGTATGCTTGATATTGCCTTGCAAGGATTTGTTCTTTGCCATAGACTTGATGAAAGTAACTTTTAAATTTCAGCTAATTAGCATAACCTCTGTTAGGAAACAAAATGAGAACACACTCACTAAAGTTTATGCTTGAAAGACTTGAATTAGAATACCCATTATGCTAAGAGTTTTAATTAATCAGCTTGGCTATTAATTAAGGAGCCTGACTTTTCTCTGTGAAGAACGACTCTCCATTCAATTAAAAGGACAGCAGTTACAAATCTACCAAGAGTTGTGTTTCTGCCTGGTATCGAGCCAGGGACCTTTCGCGTGTGAGGCAAACTTGATAACCACTACACTACAGAAACCCTACTGCACTAGCCGTTCAGGATCAGCCCAGCATTTCCTCCTTTTTGGTGCCTGCAAGGCATAGTTTAAAAACTGCCTTGAATTGTCTTCTCCCCGTTAGGATGCAAAATTCAATCCCACCAAGCAATGTTTTCTTGTTTCATTGCCTTTGAGAGACAGAATGTTACTCCCTAGGAATAATATGAAGAGCTTTACCGGATCACTGTAGGCTTATTCATCGGCATGGAAAGCAATCCCTAGTGCACAAATTCTGCATCATTAACATTGCTTTCCATAGATTTTAATTGTCAGGAGACTATAAGGATGTTACTTTTAAGAATTAGCTAAGTAGCATAACTTATCTCTGTTAGGAGATCAAATACAGATGCACTCGTGGAGTTTCTGTTTTGTTTAATTTTGTTTGAAATACATGGATTAGCACACCCATCATGCTACAATGAGTTTTACATCATCCCTGTGACAATTGAAATCAGCCTTAAACACAGCTCCTAAAGCACAGTCCTTGCATCACCGGAGGACAAGCCTGCTGCATATATTGACTTTCTCGGTTTGCAAATGGAGACAGTGATGGGATATTTTTTTCCAACAGAGAAGCTACTCTTTATGTCCATACTAAGATGCTAGTAATCTTCTGATCTTGAAATTTCCATTTTGCACAATGTAGAACCAAGTTGCAGACGAAGAGGTTAGGGATTTCACATGCGTTATAGTGCCGGAGTTTGGAGTACAGGACTTGGAGAACTCAATTGAAGTAACTAGGGAGTTCAGAAAATCATTTCCCTCTGCTGCAAGAAGGCCATTCGATTCCCTGGTGTCTACTTCAAATAGAAGACACAGAAACCAAAGAACCAGCTAATGTTTCTGCTCAGCTTCAATTCAAGGTCCTTTCACACATAATGCAAACGTGATGACCAATTCACTACAGACACCATGCAAAAATGCCTTGATGCAGTATGGTATCACTGCAATTTCAGATCAATTTTTTCACCAGCTCATCCCCAAAACTGAAAATGTGTGCAAATTATTTAGGAGAAAGAATGAACATCATTTATGCCAAAACCTTTCATATTTGGAAGTTCACAAATAGCTGCCATTTTATGCAAATTTCGTGGGTATGTCGGATGGCCTAAAATGCGTTTCATGAGCAGACGTACCTAAAATTCAAATAGTTCACAATTGTAATTTTCAGAAATATCTGATTCAAACTGTCAGAAAAAAAATGCTGTTTAGCTGAAAGGGAACCCTCTAGTCCGACCTACACATCAGTCCAAACTGGTGGTCCTGGAAAATTGTAGGTTCTGTTCTTGCTTTCTAAACCTATGTAGCAGGGCCGTGTGAGCTCTTCACTGCTTAAGGCCATAAAAACCGAAGATCTCTTTCATTGCAGTCCCAATAGTTGTCCTCAGAACCTCACTCCTCTCAATTCTACCTTGAAGTCATGAACAGTATTGCCTTCTTTTACCATTTTGAGTGCAGTTAAAAAGCAGCTCAGCTGCAGTTCCATGATGCTGAGTTTAAGTTGATTTCCCTGTGCAGTTCTTTAGCCTCGCCTGCCCATGCTTCCCTTTGTTCCAACCATTTTATACAGTAAACACCAAAAATGGATGAAAGAGAAATGCTTCTGCACAGTATGGAAGCTGGGACATGTGACCTGGAAAGCAAATGCATTGACCACTACTCTAGAAAAATCAAGAGTGTTCAACATCTATATCAATCAATAATTATACCCCCAAAAGGTCTGGTTGTTAACAGGATTTATGACAAAATGATGCTGAAATTAGACAAGGAGCTTGGTGCCTCAGTCTGAGGACCTAAAGGGCAAACCGCACAAAGAGTCTCCCACTTGATACACTGCTTACAAAAAGCACGTGCCCAACTACTGTGCTATCAAGAGGGATGTTTCTGCCAGGTATGGAACAGAGGACCTTTCTCGTGTCAGGCGAACATGCTGAGCACTACACTACAGAAACCACTTTAAAATGCTTCTTTGCCTCTCCAGCTTTTGCTCATTTTTGGGGCTTGAAAATCATAGCTTTAAATCTAGCTAAGCAGTATGACTTCTCAAGCATTAGGATGAAAATTCAGACAACCCCACCAAAGTTCTCTTGTTTCCTACCCTTCGAGAAACAGACTGTTGCTAACTAGTCATAATATGAAGAGTTTTACTTTATCTCTGTAGTTCTCTCATTGGCATTTAGAGCATAACCTATTGCACAAATTGTGTATGCTTGATATTGCCTTGCAAGGATTTGTTCTTTGCCATAGACTTGATGAAAGTAACTTTTAAATTTCAGCTAATTAGCATAACCTCTGTTAGGAAACAAAATGAGAACACACTCACTAAAGTTTATGCTCGAAAGACTTGAATTAGAATACCCATTATGCTAAGAGTTTTAATTAATCAGCTTGGCTATTAATTAAGGAGCCTGACTTTTCTCTGTGAAGAACGACTCTCCATTCAATTAAAAGGACAGCAGTTACAAATCTACCAAGAGTTGTGTTTCTGCCTGGTATCGAGCCAGGGACCTTTCGCGTGTGAGGCAAACGTGATAACCACTACACTACAGAAACCCTACTGCACTAGCCGTTCAGGATCAGCCCAGCATTTCCTCCTTTTTGGTGCCTGCAAGGCATAGTTTAAAAACTGCCTTGAATTGTCTTCTCCCCGTTAGGATGCAAAATTCAATCCCACCAAGCAATGTTTTCTTGTTTCATTGCCTTTGAGAGACAGAATGTTACTCCCTAGGAATAATATGAAGAGCTTTACCGGATCACTGTAGGCTTATTCATCGGCATGGAAAGCAATCCCTAGTGCACAAATTCTGCATCATTAACATTGCTTTGCATAGATTTTAATTGTCAGGAGACTATAAGGATGTTACTTTTAAGAATTAGCTAAGTAGCATAACTTATCTCTGTTAGGAGATCAAATACAGATGCACTCGTGGAGTTTCTGTTTTGTTTAATTTTGTTTGAAATACATGGATTAGCACACCCATCATGCTACAATGAGTTTTACATCATCCCTGTGACAATTGAAATCAGCCTTAAACACAGCTCCTAAAGCACAGTCCTTGCATCACCGGAGGACAAGCCTGCTGCATATATTGACTTTCTCGGTTTGCAAATGGAGACAGTGATGGGATATTTTTTTCCAACAGAGAAGCTACTCTTTATGTCCATACTAAGATGCTAGTAATCTTCTGATCTTGAAATTTCCATTTTGCACAATGTAGAACCAAGTTGCAGACGAAGAGGTTAGGGATTTCACATGCGTTATAGTTCCGGAGTTTGGAGTACAGGACTTGGAGAACTCAATTGAAGTAACTAGGGAGTTCAGAAAATCATTTCCCTCTGCTGCAAGAAGGCCATTCGATTCCCTGGTGTCTACTTCAAATAGAAGACACAGAAACCAAAGAACCAGCTAATGTTTCTGCTCAGCTTCAATTCAAGGTCCTTTCACACATAATGCAAACGTGATGACCAATTCACTACAGACACCATGCAAAAATGCCTTGATGCAGTATGGTATCACTGCAATTTCAGATCAATTTTTTCACCAGCTCATCCCCAAAACTGAAAATGTGTGCAAATTATTTAGGAGAAAGAATGAACATCATTTATGCCAAAACCTTTCATATTTGGAAGTTCACAAATAGCTGCCATTTTATGCAAATTTCGTGGGTATGTCGGATGGCCTAAAATGCGTTTCATGAGCAGACGTACCTAAAATTCAAATGGTTCACAATTGTAATTTTCAGAAATATCTGATTCAAACTGTCAGAAAAAAAATGCTGTTTAGCTGAAAGGGAACCCTCTAGTCCGACCTACACATCAGTCCAAACTGGTGGTCCTGGAAAATTGTAGGTTCTGTTCTTGCTTTCTAAACCTATGTAGCAGGGCCGTGTGAGCTCTTCACTGCTTAAGGCCATAAAAACCGAAGATCTCTTTCATTGCAGTCCCAATAGTTGTCCTCAGAACCTCACTCCTCTCAATTCTACCTTGAAGTCATGAACAGTATTGCCTTCTTTTACCATTTTGAGTGCAGTTAAAAAGCAGCTCAGCTGCAGTTCCATGATGCTGAGTTTAAGTTGATTTCCCTGTGCAGTTCTTTAGCCTCGCCTGCCCATGCTTCCCTTTGTTCCAACCATTTTATACAGTAAACACCAAAAATGGATGAAAGAGAAATGCTTCTGCACAGTATGGAAGCTGGGACATGTGACCTGGAAAGCAAATGCAATGACCACTACTCTAGACAAATCAAGAGAGTTCAAGATCTATATCAATCAATAATGATTCCCCAAAAAGGTCTTTTAGTCAACAGGATTTATGACAAAATGATGTTGCGATTAGACAAGGAGCTTGGTGCCTCAGTCTGAGGACCTAAAGGGCAAACCGCACAAAGAGTCTCCCACTTGATACACTGCTTACAAAAAGCACGTGCCCAACTACTGTGCTATCAAGAGGGATGTTTCTGCCAGGTATGGAACAGAGGACCTTTCTCGTGTCAGGCGAACATGCTGAGCACTACACTACAGAAACCACTTTAAAATGCTTCTTTGCCTCTCCAGCTTTTGCTCATTTTTGGGGCTTGAAAATCATAGCTTTAAATCTAGCTAAGCAGTATGACTTCTCAAGCATTAGGATGAAAATTCAGACAACCCCACCAAAGTTCTCTTGTTTCCTACCCTTCAAGAAACAGACTGTTGCTAACTAGGCATAATATGAAGTTTTACTTTATCTCTGTAGTTCTCTCATTGGCATTTAGAGCATAACCTATTGCACAAATTGTGTATGCTTGATATTGCCTTGCAAGGATTTGTTCTTTGCCATAGACTTGATGAAAGTAACTTTTAAATTTCAGCTAATTAGCATAACCTCTGTTAGGAAACAAAATGAGAACACACTCACTAAAGTTTATGCTTGAAAGACTTGAATTAGAATAGCCATTATGCTAAGAGTTTTAATTAATCAGCTTGGCTATTAATTAAGGAGCCTGACTTTTCTCTGTGAAGAACGGCTCTCCATTCAATTGAAAGGACAGCAGTTACACATCTACCAAGAGTTGTGTTTCTGCCTGGTATCGAGCCAGGGACCTTTCGCGTGTGAGGCGAACGTGATAACCACTACATTACAGAAACCCTACAGCACTGGCCGTTCAGGATCAGCCTATCATTTCCTCCTTTTTGGTGCCTGCAAGGCATAGTTTAAAAACTGGCTTGAATTGTCTTCTCACCGTTAGGACGCAAAATTCAATCCCACCAAGCAATGTTTTCTTGTTTCATTGCCTTTGAGAGACAGAATGTTACTCCCTAGGAATAATATGAAGAGCTTTACCGGATCACTGTAGGCTTATTCATCGGCATGGAAAGCAGTCCCTAGTGCACAAATTCTGCATCATTAACATTGCTTTGCATAGATTTTAATTGTCAGGAGACTATAAGGATGTTACTTTTAAGAATTAGCTAAGTAGCATAACTTATCTCTGTTAGGAGATCAAATACAGATGCACTCGTGGAGTTTCTGTTTTGTTTAATTTTGTTTGAAATACATGGATTAGCACACCCATCATGCTACAATGAGTTTTACATCATCCCTGTGACAATTGAAATCAGCCTTAAACACAGCTCCTAAAGCACAGTCCTTGCATCACCGGAGGACAAGCCTGCTGCATATATTGACTTTCTCGGTTTGCAAATGGAGACAGTGATGGGATATTTTTTTCCAACAGAGAAGCTACTCTTTATGTCCATACTAAGATGCTAGTAATCTTCTGATCTTGAAATTTCCATTTTGCACAATGTAGAACCAAGTTGCAGACGAAGAGGTTAGGGATTTCACATGCGTTATAGTGCCGGAGTTTGGAGTACAGGACTTGGAGAACTCAATTGAAGTAACTAGGGAGTTCAGAAAATCATTTCCCTCTGCTGCAAGAAGGCCATTCGATTCCCTGGTGTCTACTTCAAATAGAAGACACAGAAACCAAAGAACCAGCTAATGTTTCTGCTCAGCTTCAATTCAAGGTCCTTTCACACATAATGCAAACGTGATGACCAATTCACTACAGACACCATGTAAAAATGCCTTGATGCAGTATGGTATCACTGCAATTTCAGATCAATTTTTTCACCAGCTCATCACCAAAACTGAAAATGTGTGCAAATTATTTAGGAGAAAGAATGAACATCATTTATGCCAAAACCTTTCATATTTGGAAGTTCACAAATAGCTGCCATTTTATGCAAATTTCGTGGGTATGTCGGATGGCCTAAAATGCGTTTCATGAGCAGACGTACCTAAAATTCAAATGGTTCACAATTGTAATTTTCAGAAATATCTGATTCAAACTGTCAGAAAAAAAATGCTGTTTAGCTGAAAGGGAACCCTCTAGTCCGACCTACACATCAGTCCAAACTGGTGGTCCTGGAAAATTGTAGGTTCTGTTCTTGCTTTCTAAACCTATGTAGCAGGGCCGTGTGAGCTCTTCACTGCTTAAGGCCATAAAAACCGAAGATCTCTTTCATTGCAGTCCCAATAGTTGTCCTCAGAACCTCACTCCTCTCAATTCTACCTTGAAGTCATGAACAGTATTGCCTTCTTTTACCATTTTGAGTGCAGTTAAAAAGCAGCTCAGCTGCAGTTCCATGATGCTGAGTTTAAGTTGATTTCCCTGTGCAGTTCTTTAGCCTCGCCTGCCCATGCTTCCCTTTGTTCGAACCATTTTATACAGTAAACACCAAAAATGGATGAAAGAGAAATGCTTCTGCACAGTATGGAAGCTGGGACATGTGACCTGGAAAGCAAATGCAATGACCACTACTCTAGACAAATCAAGAGAGTTCAAGATCTATATCAATCAATAATGATTCCCCAAAAAGGTCTTTTAGTCAACAGGATTTATGACAAAATGATGTTGCGATTAGACAAGGAGCTTGGTGCCTCAGTCTGAGGACCTAAAGGGCAAACCGCACAAAGAGTCTCCCACTTGATACACTGCTTACAAAAAGCACGTGCCCAACTACTGTGCTATCAAGAGGGATGTTTCTGCCAGGTATGGAACAGAGGACCTTTCTCGTGTCAGGCGAACATGCTGAGCACTACACTACAGAAACCACTTTAAAATGCTTCTTTGCCTCTCCAGCTTTTGCTCATTTTTGGGGCTTGAAAATCATAGCTTTAAATCTAGCTAAGCAGTATGACTTCTCAAGCATTAGGATGAAAATTCAGACAACCCCACCAAAGTTCTCTTGTTTCCTACCCTTCAAGAAACAGACTGTTGCTAACTAGGCATAATATGAAGTTTTACTTTATCTCTGTAGTTCTCTCATTGGCATTTAGAGCATAACCTATTGCACAAATTGTGTATGCTTGATATTGCCTTGCAAGGATTTGTTCTTTGCCATAGACTTGATGAAAGTAACTTTTAAATTTCAGCTAATTAGCATAACCTCTGTTAGGAAACAAAATGAGAACACACTCACTAAAGTTTATGCTTGAAAGACTTGAATTAGAATAGCCATTATGCTAAGAGTTTTAATTAATCAGCTTGGCTATTAATTAAGGAGCCTGACTTTTCTCTGTGAAGAACGGCTCTCCATTCAATTGAAAGGACAGCAGTTACACATCTACCAAGAGTTGTGTTTCTGCCTGGTATCGAGCCAGGGACCTTTCGCGTGTGAGGCGAACGTGATAACCACTACATTACAGAAACCCTACAGCACTGGCCGTTCAGGATCAGCCTATCATTTCCTCCTTTTTGGTGCCTGCAAGGCATAGTTTAAAAACTGGCTTGAATTGTCTTCTCACCGTTAGGACGCAAAATTCAATCCCACCAAGCAATGTTTTCTTGTTTCATTGCCTTTGAGAGACAGAATGTTACTCCCTAGGAATAATATGAAGAGCTTTACCGGATCACTGTAGGCTTATTCATCGGCATGGAAAGCAGTCCCTAGTGCACAAATTCTGCATCATTAACATTGCTTTGCATAGATTTTAATTGTCAGGAGACTATAAGGATGTTACTTTTAAGAATTAGCTAAGTAGCATAACTTATCTCTGTTAGGAGATCAAATACAGATGCACTCGTGGAGTTTCTGTTTTGTTTAATTTTGTTTGAAATACATGGATTAGCACACCCATCATGCTACAATGAGTTTTACATCATCCCTGTGACAATTGAAATCAGCCTTAAACACAGCTCCTAAAGCACAGTCCTTGCATCACCGGAGGACAAGCCTGCTGCATATATTGACTTTCTCGGTTTGCAAATGGAGACAGTGATGGGATATTTTTTTCCAACAGAGAAGCTACTCTTTATGTCCATACTAAGATGCTAGTAATCTTCTGATCTTGAAATTTCCATTTTGCACAATGTAGAACCAAGTTGCAGACGAAGAGGTTAGGGATTTCACATGCGTTATAGTGCCGGAGTTTGGAGTACAGGACTTGGAGAACTCAATTGAAGTAACTAGGGAGTTCAGAAAATCATTTCCCTCTGCTGCAAGAAGGCCATTCGATTCCCTGGTGTCTACTTCAAATAGAAGACACAGAAACCAAAGAACCAGCTAATGTTTCTGCTCAGCTTCAATTCAAGGTCCTTTCACACATAATGCAAACGTGATGACCAATTCACTACAGACACCATGTAAAAATGCCTTGATGCAGTATGGTATCACTGCAATTTCAGATCAATTTTTTCACCAGCTCATCACCAAAACTGAAAATGTGTGCAAATTATTTAGGAGAAAGAATGAACATCATTTATGCCAAAACCTTTCATATTTGGAAGTTCACAAATAGCTGCCATTTTATGCAAATTTCGTGGGTATGTTGGATGGCCTAAAATGCGTTTCATGAGCAGACGTACCTAAAATTCAAATGGTTCACAATTGTAATTTTCAGAAATATCTGATTCAAACTGTCAGAAAAAAAATGCTGTTTAGCTGAAAGGGAACCCTCTAGTCCGACCTACACATCAGTCCAAACTGGTGGTCCTGGAAAATTTTAGGTTCTGTTCTTGCTTTCTAAACCTATGTAGCAGGGCCGTGTGAGCTCTTCACTGCTTAAAGCCATAAAAACCGAAGATCTCTTTCATTGCAGTCCCAATAGTTGTCCTCAGAACCTCACTCCTCTCAATTCTACCTTGAAGTCATGAACAGTATTGCCTTCTTTTACCATTTTGAGTGCAGTTAAAAAGCAGCTCAGCTGCAGTTCCATGATGCTGAGTTTAAGTTGATTTCCCTGTGCAGTTCTTTAGCCTCGCCTGCCCATGCTTCCCTTTGTTCCAACCATTTTATACAGTAAACACCAAAAATGGATGAAAGAGAAATGCTTCTGCACAGTACGGAAGCTGGGACATGTGACCTGGAAAGCAAATGCAATGACCACTACTCTAGACAAATCAAGAGAGTTCAAGATCTATATCAATCAATAATGATCCCCCAAAAAGGTCTTTTAGTCAACAGGATTTATGACAAAATGATGTTGCGATTAGACAAGGAGCTTGGTGCCTCAGTCTGAGGACCTAAAGGGCAAACTGCACAAAGAGTCTCCCACTTGATACACTGCTTACAAAAAGCACGTGCCCAACTACTGTGCTATCAAGAGGGATGTTTCTGCCAGGTATGGAACAGAGGACCTTTCTCGTGTCAGGCGAACATGCTGAGCACTACACTACAGAAACCACTTTAAAATGCTTCTTTGCCTCTCCAGCTTTTGCTCATTTTTGGGGCTTGAAAATCATAGCTTTAAATCTGGCTAAGCAGTATGACTTCTCAAGCATTAGGATGAAAATTCAGACAACCCCACCAAAGTTCTCTTGTTTCCTAAACTTCAAGAAACAGACTGTTGCTAACTAGGCATAATATGAAGAGTTTTACTTTATCTCTCTAGTTCTCTCATTGGCATTTAGAGCATAACCTATTGCACAAATTGTGTAGGCTTGATATTGCCTTGCAAGGATTTGTTCTTTGTCATAGACTTGATGAAAGTAACTTTTAAATTTCAGCTAATTAGCATAACCTCTGTTAGGAAACAAAATGAGAACACACTCACTAAAGTTTATGCTTGAAAGACTTGAATTAGAATACCCATTATGCTAAGAGTTTTAATTAATCAGCTTGGCTATTAATTAAGGAGCCTGACTTTTCTCTGTGAAGAACGACATTCCATTCAATTAAAAGGACAGCAGTTACACATCTACCAAGAGCTGTGTTTCTGCCTGGTATCGAGCCAGGGACCTTTCGCGTGTGAGGCGAACGTGATAACCACTACACTACAGAAACCCTACAGCACTAGACGTTCAGGATCAGCCCAGCATTTCCTCCTTTTTGGTGCCTGCAAGGCATAGTTTAAAAACTGGCTTGAATTGTCTTCTCCCCGTTAGGACGCAAAATTCAATCCCACCAAGCAATGTTTTCTTGTTTCATTGCTTTTGAGAGACAGAATGTTACTCCCTAGGAATAATATGAAGAGCTTTACCGGATCACTGTAGGCTTATTCATCGGCATGGAAAGCAGTCCCTAGTGCACAAATTCTGCATCATTAACATTGCTTTGCATAGATTTTAATTGTCAGGAGACTAGAAAGAATTTACTTTTAAGAATTCGCTAAGTAGCATAACTTATCTCTGTTAGTAGATCAAATACAGATGCACTCGTGGAGTTTCTGTTTTGTTTAATTTTGTTTGAAATACATGGATTAGCACACCCATCATGCTACAATGAGTTTTACATCATCCCTGTGACAATTGAAATCAGCCTTAAACACAGCTCCTAAAGCACAGTCCTTGCATCACCGGAGGACAAGCCTGCTGCATATATTGACTTTCTCGGTTTGCAAATGGAGACAGTGATGGGATATTTTTTTCCAACAGAGAAGCTACTCTTTATGTCCATACTAAGATGCTAGTAATCTTCTGATCTTGAAATTTCCATTTTGCACAATGTAGAACCAAGTTGCAGACGAAGAGGTTAGGGATTTCACATGCGTTATAGTGCCGGAGTTTGGAGTACAGGACTTGGAGAACTCAATTGAAGTAACTAGGGAGTTCAGAAAATCATTTCCCTCTGCTGCAAGAAGGCCATTCGATTCCCTGGTGTCTACTTCAAATAGAAGACACAGAAACCAAAGAACCAGCTAATGTTTCTGCTCAGCTTCAATTCAAGGTCCTTTCACACATAATGCAAACGTGATGACCAATTCACTACAGACACCATGCAAAAATGCCTTGATGCAGTATGGTATCACTGCAATTTCAGAACAATTTTTTCACCAGCTCATCCCCAAAACTGAAAATGTGTGCAAATTATTTAGGAGAAAGAATGAACATCATTTATGCCAAAACCTTTCATATTTGGAAGTTCACAAATAGCTGCCATTTTATGCAAATTTCGTGGGTATGTTGGATGGCCTAAAATGCGTTTCATGAGCAGACGTACCTAAAATTCAAATGGTTCACAATTGTAATTTTCAGAAATATCTGATTCAAACTGTCAGAAAAAAATGCTGTTTAGCTGAAAGGGAACCCTCTAGTCCGACCTACACATCAGTCCAAACTGGTGGTCCTGGAAAATTGTAGGTTCTGTTCTTGCTTTCTAAACCTATGTAGCAGGGCCGTGTGAGCTCTTCACTGCTTAAAGCCATAAAAACCGAAGATCTCTTTCATTGCAGTCCCAATAGTTGTCCTCAGAACCTCACTCCTCTCAATTCTACCTTGAAGTCATGAACAGTATTGCCTTCTTTTACCATTTTGAGTGCAGTTAAAAAGCAGCTCAGCTGCAGTTCCATGATGCTGAGTTTAAGTTGATTTCCCTGTGCAGTTCTTTAGCCTCGCCTGCCCATGCTTCCCTTTGTTCCAACCATTTTATACAGTAAACACCAAAAATGGATGAAAGAGAAATGCTTCTGCACAGTATGGAAGCTGGGACATGTGACCTGGAAAGCAAATGCAATGACCACTACTCTAGACAAATCAAGAGAGTTCAAGATCTATATCAATCAATAATGATCCCCCAAAAAGGTCTTTTAGTCAACAGGATTTATGACAAAATGATGTTGCGATTAGACAAGGAGCTTGGTGCCTCAGTCTGAGGACCTAAAGGGCAAACTGCACAAAGAGTCTCCCACTTGATACACTGCTTACAAAAAGCACGTGCCCAACTACTGTGCTATCAAGAGGGCTGTTTCTGCCAGGTATGGAACAGAGGACCTTTCTCGTGTCAGGCGAACATGCTGAGCACTACACTACAGAAACCACTTTAAAATGCTTCTTTGCCTCTCCAGCTTTTGCTCATTTTTGGGGCTTGAAAATCATAGCTTTAAATCTAGCTAAGCAGTATGACTTCTCAAGCATTAGGATGAAAATTCAGACAACCCCACCAAAGTTCTCTTGTTTCCTACCCTTCGAGAAACAGACTGTTGCTAACTAGGCATAATATGAAGAGTTTTACTTTATCTCTGTAGTTCTCTCATTGGCATTTAGAGCATAACCTATTGCACAAATTGTGTATGCTTGATATTGCCTTGCAAGGATTTGTTCTTTGCCATAGACTTGATGAAAGTAACTTTTAAATTTCAGCTAATTAGCATAACCTCTGTTAGGAAACAAAATGAGAACACACTCACTAAAGTTTATGCTTGAAAGACTTGAATTAGAATAGCCATTATGCTAAGAGTTTTAATTAATCAGCTTGGCTATTAATTAAGGAGCCTGACTTTTCTCTGTGAAGAACGGCTCTCCATTCAATTAAAAGGACAGCAGTTACACATCTACCAAGAGTCGTGTTTCTGCCTGGTATCGAGCCAGGGACCTTTCACGTGTGAGGCAAACGTGATAACCACTACACTACAGAAACCCTACAGCACTGGCCGTTCAGGATCAGCCCAGCATTTCATCCTTTTTGGTGCCTGCAAGGCATAGTTTAAAAACTGGCTTGAATTGTCTTCTCCCCGTTAGGACGCAAAATTCAATCCCACCAAGCAATGTTTTCTTGTTTCATTGCCTTTGAGAGACAGAATGTTACTCCCTAGGAATAATATGAAGAGTTTTACCAGATCACTGTAGGCTTATTCATCGGCATGGAAAGCAGTCCCTAGTGCACAAATTCTGCATCATTAACATTGCTTTGCATAGATTTTAATTGTCAGGAGACTATAAGGATGTTACTTTTAAGAATTAGCTAAGTAGCATAACTTATCTCTGTTAGGAGATCAAATACAGATGCACTCGTGGAGTTTCTGTTTTGTTTAATTTTGTTTGAAATACATGGATTAGCACACCCATCATGCTACAATGAGTTTTACATCATCCCTGTGACAATTGAAATCAGCCTTAAGCACAGCTCCTAAAGCACAGTCCTTGCATCACCGGAGCACAAGTGTGCTGCATATATTGACTTTCTCAGTTTGCAAATAGAGACCCAACAGAGAAACTACTCTTTATGTCCATACTAAGATGATAGTAATCTTCTGATCTTGAAATTTTAATTTTGCACAATGTGGAACCAAGTTGCAGAAGAAGACGTTGGGGATTTCACATGAGTTATAGTGCAAGAGTTTGGCGTATAGGAATTGGAGAACTCAATCGGAGTAACTAGGGAGTTCAAAAAATCTTTTCACTCTGCTGCAAGAAGGCCATTCGATTCCCTGATGTCTACTTCAAATACGAGAGACAGAAACCAAAGAACCAACTACTGTTTCTGCTCAGCTTCAATTCAAGGACCTTTTACATATAATGCAAACGTGATGACTACTTCACTACAGAAATCATGCAAAGACTCCTTGATGCAGTATGGTATCACTGCACTTTCAGAACAATCTTTTCACCAACTCATCCCCAAAACTGATAATGAGTGCAAGTTATTGAGTAAAAGAATGAATATCATTTATGCCAAAACCTTTCATATTTTCAAGTTCACAAATAGCTGCCATTTTAGGCAAATTTAGTGGGTATGTTGGATGGCCTAAAATGCTAATAATGAGCAGATGTACCTAAAATTCAAATGGATCACAATTCTAATTTTTCAGAAATATCTGATTCAAACTTGCAGAAAAAATATTGTTTAGCTGACAGGGAACCCTCTAGTCCGAGCGACACTTCAGTCCAAACTGGTGGTCCTGGAAAATGGTAGGTTCTGTTCTGGCTTTCTAAACTTATGCAGCAGGGCCATGTGAGATCTTCACTGCTTAAGGCTATAAAACCCAAAGATCTCTTTCTTTGCAGTCCCAATAGTTGTCCTCAGAACCTCACTCCTCTCATTTGTACTTTGAAGTCATGAACAGTATTGCCTTCTTTTAACGTTTTGAATACAGTTAAAAAGCAGCTCAGCTGCAGTTCCATGATGGTGAGTTTAAGTTGCTTTCCCTGTGCAGTTCTTTAGCCTCGCCTGCCCATGCTTCCCTTTGTTCCAACTATTTCAAACAGCAAAAATGGATGAGAAATGCTTCTGCACAGTATATAAGCTGGGACCTGTGACCTGGAAAGCAAATGCATTTACCACTACTCGAGAAAAATCAAGAGAGTTCAACATCTATATCATTCAATAATTATCCCCCCAAAGGTCTGGTAGTTAACAGGATTTATGACAAAATGATGCTGCGATTAGACAAGGAGCTTGGTGTCTCAGTCTCAGGACCTAAAGGGCAAACTGCAAAAAGAGACACCCACTTCATACACTGTTTACAAACAACAATTGCCCCACTAGTGTGCTTTCAAGAGGGATGTTTCTGCCCAGTTTCAAACTGAGGACCTTTCGCATGTCAGGCGAATGTGATGACCACGACACTACAGAAACCACTGTTAACAGATTTTTTGGGCTCACTCTCCAGCTTTTGCTCATTTTTGGCACTTGAAAATCATAGCTTTAAATCTGGCTAAGGAGTCTGACTTCTCAATCATTAGGATGAAAATTCTCACAACCTCACCAAAGTTCTCTTGTTTCTTACCATTTGAGGAACAGACTGTTGCTAACTAGGCATAATATGAAGAGTTTTACTTTATCTCTGTAGTTCTCTCATTGGCATATAGAGCATAACCTATTGCGCAAATTCTGTATGCTTGACATTGCCTTGCAAGGATTTTTTCTTTGCCATAGAATTGATGAAATTAACTTTTGAAATTCAGCTAATTAGCATAACCTCTGTTAGGAAACAAAATTAGAACACACTCACCACAGTTTATGCTTCCTTTTGTAATATTTGGAAAAACTGGCTTGAATTGTCTTCTCCCCATTAGGATGCAAAGTTCAAGCCCACCAACCATTGTTTACTTGTTTCATTTCCTTTGAGAGACAGAATGTTACTCTCTAGGAAGAGTTCAAGAGATTTCAACATTCCTAAGCCCCCTGCTCTACTCACTGTACACCCACGACTGCACAGCCACTTCCAGCTCCACCATCATTGGCAAGTTTGCTGACGACACCGTTGTCATGGGTCTAATCTCGGACAACGACGAGAGGGCCTACCTGGAGGAGATTAAACACCTGGAAAACTGGTGCCAGGAAAATAATCTCCTCCTAAACATCAGTAAGACAAAGGAGCTGATCGTGGATTGCAGCAAGAAGCAGGAATGGCACTACCAACCTGTGAGGATAAGTGGAACCACGGTGGAGAGAGTAGATAGTTTCAGGTACCTTGGTGTTCACATCTCGCAGGACCTGTCCTGGTCCCGCCATACCAACTCCCTGGCAAAGAAGGCTCGTCGGTGTCTTTACCACCTCAGACACCTAAGAGACTTCAGACTGCCCTCCAAGGTACTGCGGAACTTCTACACCTGCACTATTGAGAGCATCCTCACGGGGAACATCACAGTCTGGTTTGGGAATAGCACCAAGCAGAACAGACAAGCACTCCAAAGGGTAGTGCGTTCAGCAGAGCGCATCACTCACACGGAACTTCCTGTCCTGCAGACCATCTACTACAAGCGGTGCCAGACCAAGGCCAGGAGGATTGTGAAGGACCCCACCCATCCCAACAATAGACTCTTCTCTCTGTTGAGGTCAGAGAGGCGCTTTCTTTCCCTGAAGACCAAGATAGAGAGACTGAAGAGGAGCTTCTTCCCACAGGCCATTCGGGCCCTGAATCAGGGAAACTGATAAACTGTGGGGACCACCACCACCATGTAACATAACTGTATAACTGTACACATATATGTATATATATATATATATATATATATATATATATATATATATATATATATATATATATATATATATATATATATATATATTCAATTACCTTGTAACACAACTGTACATATGTTATGTTATTCCACAAAACGGGTCTGTACATTCTGTACATTGTGTACATATATACACAACCATATACCTTGTACATTGTGTATATAATCATAATATACATATATTGTACATACATTGTTAATATATTTTGTACATACATAGAATATATATATTTCTCTTTGCATATATATATATTTCACATATATAGAATATCTATATTTCTCTATGCACCCCTGTTTTCTTTCCTGTTTGGACAGAGCACTCTCAACCATTTCACTGCGAGTTATATTGTGTATGACTATGTATGTGACAAATAAACCAAACTTGAAACTTGAAACTTAATAAAACATCAGACCCTAATGTCCACCCAGCAGAGAGGAACTGAGAACAAATAAGGTTGGCCAGAGCTCTTACGTTCTTTAATGCTCTCATGAGCAGTTTTTTTTTAGTCTCACAAAACTGAACCCAGTGCCACATGGGTCCTAGAAGACTTGCTGTTACTCTATTATAACTTCACTTCACAGCGCATACACCCACCCTAACCCAGCTGCTGTCCCTGTGAAATGCACATGCATGGTGTGGCCACAGGATGGAGCTGTTTCCTGCACAAACCTGTTTCCTACTCTCACTGTGTTTTCTCTGCTTAGACTGACAGAGACTAGAAAGCACACACAGGCTTTCGCTGGTAATCCATAAACATGATTTGCTAGGGGTTCACACATTTTTCCCAAATTTCTAAATACAAATATTGTCATTTGCAGAACATAACATCTGGTCAAAATAACAAAATCGATGCAATGTTTACAGACCTCAAAAATGCAAAGAAAACAAGTTTACATTAATTTTTAAACAACACTAATAATAATAATAATAATAATAATAATAATAATAATAATAATTCCAAAATCAATATTTAGTGGGATGACCCTGATTTTCAACCACAGCTTTCATGTGTGTTGGTTTGCTCTCCACCAGTCTCTCATTGCTCATTAAATTAGATTAAACAAGAGGTGATGACCCAGTCAGAACCTCATTAATTATATATTAACATGTGTGTGTGTGTGTGTGTGTGTGTGTGTGTGTGTGTGTGTGTGTGTGTGTGTGTGTGACCAAAAACATTTTTTGCAAAGTCACCTTTTGTGAATGAAACAAAGTGGAGAGAAAATTAAATCTCACAAGCATTCTCAGTAAGAAACACTGACAGCTCTTCACTGAGACCCACTACCACTGACTACAGAACACTCTGTGCACAGCTTCACTGGAAACACCCACAGTGTCGCCCCATTACAGAGGAGACGAGTTCACATCAGCTTGGTCAGAGCTCCTCTATATTTAACATTTATCAGCAGCTGTTTTGACATGTGCAAACCCACAGCCAGTGCCTTGTTGTTCTCTGAGCCCTGAGAACTCTTTCTGTTTCTTCTCCTGTACAGCATCGCTTCTCAGGTGCTGCATCTGTGAAACCTTTTACAAGAGCCACATGCATAATGTGACGGGAGTGACATGACAGAGGTGACATGAGAAACAGAAGAACTTTTCCTAACATTGTAAATGTGTCCTTTAGATCCTGCCAAGACCCCTTATATCAGAACTGACCAAACTCATCCCACCAGTGATAACATCTCTCTCAGTGAACCACTACTGTTAACATAAGCCATTCTCTCATCCATCAGTATCAACTCAGACATACATCATGCCTGTTCTTATACACATTATAGAGTGAGTGTGGATTTGCCATTGAAAACACCATGTAGCCTTCACCTAACTTTAGTGCATGTTTCCAACAGCAGGCCTTAGACCTTTGTTGCTCACTGTGTGAAACCATGACAACTAAAGCCACGACAAACACCCAGACCACAAATGGCACCTCTCTCTTCTATTGGCCTTACAAGCTACCGTCTGTCCTTAACGTATTATTAAACTTCTTTTTAAAGGTTGATGATGTAAAATCACTATGTTCTTAAAAAGTATTGGTAATAAAACACAAGAGTACTCAATGCATTTTCATGAGTCTTTATTTATAATTACTTATTTAGTTACCTGAAAAATTGCAATTAAGCTTATCAAAGCAATAAAGACAATACAAGAGAACAATTTGTAAAATTTGTAAAATATGTAAAAAATGAGATTTACACTGAGGTGGGATAGATGCCATACAACCCTTTTCTCTTTAACCAATTCGACAAAATGTCAGTAATGTTAAAAATAGTAAATGATTCCTCTGGTTCTTACAGTAGCAGCAGAACAGGAATGGTGATGTAAGTCAGGAATGAATGAGTGGACACTTCTGTGTGTAAACAAACCAATAATTGTTTTTTTTACATGTTTATATATTTATGTCTGTTTTGAATCTGTGTAGGTAAAGACATTATTTAATTACAATAATAATACACACATCAATGGAGAGGATAGTAATACAAGATAGATGTACAACTCAGTTGTGTCTTTGTGTGTTTGCATGAGCGAGAGAAGAGAAAGAGTGAGAGAGAGAGAGGACTGCATCCTGTGTCTGATGGTACCATGCACTGTGTGTGTGTGTGTGTGTGTGTGTGTGTGTGTGTGTGTGTGTGTGTGTGTGTGTCTTTGTTTGGTGTTTTAGCCCATGTGGTTTATTTTGTTAATAAGAAAACATAACAGTATTCTTACCTTCAGCAGGGGCCCCTGTGCTGTGCTCACTGTGTCTGCCGGTAGGCTTTTGAGTGGATGTAGTCGCTGGTCTCGTCTGGCCAGTGATCACTGGAGTAGATTTTGTAGTTTTAATTGGAACCTCTGGAAAGAGAGAAGATTTCAGACCTGTGATGAGAATTCTGCATTTCTTACTACAGGACAGTCTTTGGTTTGGTTTAGTTTGGTTCATGCTGTAATGCTCACTAAGTCTTTACAGATTGGATACTGTACACATAAACTCAAAATACATTTCCTACAGGATTTTGCAACAAACCTGCACAGCATTCTCACTGTGTGAAGTATTCCTTCAGGAAATGTCCCTCAGTTCAGTTAGAACATCCTACATACAAGATATGATGAGTAAGAAAAAGGAAATATAATATTGACATATTGTTTAAAACAAAGCTTTTAAAACAAAGCTTTTAAAACAAAGGTTGTTGTAACGGTCTGAGTGGCGCAGAGCAAGGAGCAGGTCGTTCAGACTCCCTCGACAGTAATAGACGTTTATTGTGAAACACAGAACACAAGGGCAGTCACACAAACGGTGTAAATGTAGTACATAAAACATCATGAAACACGAACATTAACACTAACAAGCAACGATACACGTATGTTTAGGTTTAACGACAACACAGCGCACACCAACATCGCTTTAAATACACACAGATAATATACACTAAACCATCTGCAGGTGTGTGCTGACACCAGGGGTGTGGCTACAAACAAAACAATTACAGTAAATTCCTACTGCACGAGAGGGGCCGAACTACGTGAAACGGCAAAGCCTGGTGGCCACCCAACACAAGGCAGGCTAGGAACTGCCAACAAGGGAGAGCTCTCAGAAGGAGGGAGAAAGGCAGAGTCCATGCCTCTCTCAGGGCAGTCCACTAAGCTCCATATAATGAGGATGCACCTATAAACACACAAAAGGCACAGATATTCACAAACAGATGCACCTATAGACACACACATAAGGCGCTGTAATGCAGCACGCGCTGGCAGTGCAGGCTCTGGTGGCGTGTCCTTGGCCCCACTGGACACGCAGAGGTGCACGTCCGTCCAGGCTCCAAATGTGCTACTCCCTTTAATGGTCCTTCTTTTGCCAGCCACCCTAGGAGCGCCCCAGAGGCAGTCCATCCCCTGGGATTTGGGCAGACCCATCCAGTATTCCTGGCATGTCCACGGGAAGAGGAAGAACTTGGGCTTTTTCTTCACTTGCCAGGGACCTAGCCGACTCCACCATACCGCCGTCACCGCGGTCCCTGTGGAGCCCCTCTGCTCTCCTTGATCCTGGCTCGGTAGCCCAGGCCCCCCCAAGAAATTCCAAGGGGCGTTCCACTCCTTCTTCAGAGTGGCCGCAAACGCCGGTTGCAGTACTCTCCCCAAGATCCAGGGATCCCGACAGCAGCTTGGTACGTGCCTAAGCACTTCCCTCTAGGAAGTCAGTTTGCCGTCGAGAGAGTAGGCATCCTGTGGCAGTCAGTCGTTCTGTAACGGCCCGAGTGCCACAGGGCAAGGAGCAGGACGTTCAGACTCCCTCAAAGGTAATAGATGTTTATTGTGAAACACAGAAGACAAGTGGAAAGAGGAGCAGTTCGTGACAGTTGTTATACCTGTAGGTGAAGAGAGAGAGATCTGATTACAATCTCAGGACAGCTCAAAACTGCTTGTGAACTAAATTAAAACTGAAGATAGTTAAATTACCTGTAATGTCTTTACATCTTAACTAAACACATCAGAACTATGACCTCTTACCTTTATTTGGGGTCTCTGTGCTGTGTGTCCCTATAGATCTTTGATATGATGCTGTGGTTAAAGGTACTGATCTAGTCTGGACTTTGGTCACTGGAGTAGAGTTTGTAGGAAAAGTAGAGAGAGAGAGAGAGAGAGAGAGAGAGAGAGAGAGAGAGAGAGAGAGAGAGAGAGAGAGAGAGAAATTTCTGTATATCTTAAAACAGCATGCAAACTAAGTAAAAACTGCCAAAGTCTTATACCTGTGATGTCAAGTAGTACGCTCCTGAAGGGCTTACTGCTGATAACACATACATACACTTCTTGATCCTCCTCAGTCAGCTGTGATTTGCGTAGAGAGATATTTCCTGAGAATAACTGAGCCACTGAACTCTGCCTGTGTAATGCTGAGTCTGGTCAGTGGGGTAGATTTCTTTGTCTCTGAAGGTCCATTTAAGAGTGTGTGGTTTGGTGTGTAGTCCAGTCCTGGAGCAGGGCAATAGAACAGACTCTCTCACATGACCCTGTAGATTCATCTGTCCAGCTGTGGACGTGCAGTCAGTGGATCACACAGGAACCAAAGTAGATCATTATAGACACATAGCTCAAATAAACTGTCATGTAATCATAACAATCATGTGATTAAGAAGTACAACTCTATGGTGATCTTTAGAATGTTAATAGTGTTGACCTACAAGGAGATGGCAAAGACATTTGTCATGTATATTTAAAAAAAGCAACATACAGGTTAGGGTAAAATGAGTTTTGTTAAGTCAGTAAAAATACAGATCTAAATTGTTTTACCTCTAACAGTGAGTTGCATGTCTGTGTATTCAGTCCGATTAATATAACACCTGTAGTGTCCCTCATCCTCTTCAGTCAGGTGTGACATGAGTAGAGAGAGATTTCCTGGAGAGTGAGCAGTACCCAGCTGAACTCTGTTTCTGTACTGTTCACTCTCACTGGAGATCCCTGTGTATCTGGACTTTTCAAATTGATAGCAGGTGAAACTCTCAAGTCTGCTGTGTCGGTCAGTGCAGGAACAGGGCAGCAGTGCTGAGTCTCCTACATGTGCTTGGATATTTAATGTTCTTCTACTCTTTACCAGAGTGCAGCCTGCAGAAACACATAACAGTAAATTAAGATAATCAGGATAATCCTTTTGAAGCTTTATTGTGTATTTAAAACGAAGTCACAAAATGCAGGAGTGACCAATGATTATTTGTGAAGCAAACAATGAATCAAATTCTGACAAGATAAAAGAGAAGACTCAGTGACTCACACATAAATGTAAAGTTTCATATAAATGTACAGTTTCATGTCACTGAGCATTAAGAAAGAATTTCACACTCACCTTCAGTGGGATGAAGTGAAGAGAAGACACAAACTCAGCAGCATTGTCACTATGGAAACATCACTGACCTCCCAGTACACTGACAACTCTACACCCAGAACTCTACTACCACTGTGGACACACACTGACTCCAGAATTCAGTCCAGAACTCTCTTAGCAGCACTTCACTGAAGTCCACAAAGACTTCACTACGTCCCCCACAGTAATTGAGTGTCTTGTGAGTCCTGAGAACACCTGAGGTCTGTTTTTTCATTGTGTAGTTTCACAGAGCCCACAGGGCCCCTGGTGCCTCTGTTAACCAGACTTACATGTTGTGGTTTCAGTGTGGGGGTGTCTATGGGGGAAGAAAGAGGAGGCTTTCACCTGAAGGCTGAGAAGACCTCCTTGTTGACTACAAGCCATAACTAACTATGTTAAAGCAGCCATGTAACACAGCCAATCTACTGATGGACACGATCTGCATATGCTACTTATAGTGTAGCCATAACATATACACATAATACTTAAAACTGCTGGTTAAAACCACAAGGACTGAAACCATGACTAACAGCTCACACAGACCAGGTGTTTCTTTTTAAGAACAGGTCAGCTAGCACAGAGGTTTAAATCCAGTCATTGTGGCCCCCAGCAACATCATTATTTCTCATGTTCCTGTGCCTCATACACCTTCACTATGTCCCAATCACATTTCACCCCTTGACCCTACCACTTAGCCCTGCCCCTCCATATGCAGTGCTCGTGAGCAGGGGTAGTGTATCTGATAGAGGGCTAGGGTGCACTGTTAGGGTTTCAGGTCCCTCTAAACAGAGGGTTTTTAGAGTCACACTCCAAATTGAGTGTTAGGAGAAATTTCTCAGAATCCCTTGTGAATCATTAACAGAATGGATGCAGAAGCGAGGGGGAAGATTTCACCCACTACACCCACTACTAAGATTTAAATCTAATCATATAATGGTTTAAAAACATACTACTTTTAATATGCATGGTTTTAAATATGCCTATCTTTTACCTAATCCTAGAGATATGTAATAAGGTTTAGAAATCTGTTACAGGTCAAGTGTGTTTTCAGGTCCAGTGCAGACAATAAATCATACAAGATCAAATATACTTGAAAAATCACCTAAAATTCTGTCTCTAGAAAGAAACAGCTTAAAAAAATTTAGATCCCCTCTAAAATCCTCATTGTCAGACCTAGCTACCATATACTGTACATTCTTTATTTGGAGAACAGCATTTTGAAGTCTGATTTCTGACTCAGTTACCGCTCAAATGGTCAAACCACAACCGTATACATATTTTTACAAATATGGAACCTCCAGGTACTGGTTTAGAAGCAGTGTTAGTGTTAGTGAGGCGATAAGTATGATTTTGAACCCTGACAGACTCAGAGGGGCCAGGATGTTTCACTAACTGCTGTGATCAGATCATCATAGTGAATCAACATACAAGACAACACACTGGGAAAGAACTCCACATTGGGAAAGAACTTATGTATAAATTAGTCACAGGTCAGTCAGAGAGCTTAATGTACGTTTGTCACATTGCCACATCTGTTTAAGAATTACATTGTTCCACTTAAGTAATATGTGTATTGTCACATTGCCACATCTGTTTAAGAATTACATTGTTCCACTTAAGTAATATGTGTATAAAACACTGACAAATATCACCAACATCCCTAATATTATAACTTTCCCTGATTTGTGTGTTCGAAACTGCTATGACTGATTTGTCAAATCAAATGAAAACCCATTCAAGTCTCACTCAAAGCCTTTATTACCATTCAGATGCCTGAGTTTGTGTACATCTGTGATCACTGTGATGTCAGAAATAATCCAACAGTCTGTTTTCTTTTTCTCATATCTGGTGTAAGGGGACTGGACTAAGTCTGAAAGCAGCATTTTATTTTTAGTTTGTTTATAGCTAAACAAAGTCCCTTCTGTATGCCTGTTACTGACTAAACTAGCACGACCTTTAGCCTTTGATTGCTCTGAGATAATACAGAGATGTGACTATATATCTGTTGCTAATTGATATGAGAGATAATTCAGTAGCACTCCCATCGTACTGCTGACTAGACAATGGGGGAGACGTCTGACACTATGCAGTGGGGTCAGTTATCTTTCCCATGAACAAGATATTTAAGATGGGCAGTCTCTGCCGAGATCCCACCAAGTTTCCCAAAACAGATTGATCCCATAACAGAATGATTGCTTTAGTGTTCTTACCAAAACAAAAAGACATCAGAAAACCATTAGGTTTTTGCCCCAAAGATCCCTCAGACATCTAATGAGATGGCTTTAAACATTATTTTCCACACTCGTAATGTGAGACTCTAGAAATCACAGCGTATCACTTAAAGTTTCTCCACATACCTTAGAAACAGCCACTTTGGCCCCCTTACTGATTCCAGAGAAGTCTGTGCTGTCTGAGAATGCATCAACTATTCCCATTTCCTTCAGAGTGTCCCCAAGGCCGGAGGAGGCAGAGACAGAGAACTTGGGCATAAACAAGTCCAAAGTGCTGGAAAACAGAGATGATCAGATAGGCAAATGCACTCTTACATGGAATAGCATAAGCAAAATCATTTATTTAAAATATTTTTGAAGTTGGTAACCTTGTCATGGATTAAAGGTTCTATTGTGGGTAATATTTCACATTCATAAGTGAAATTATATAAAAAGAAAATAATGAATTTCATGATACATTACGTTTTGTGGGCTTTGTCCTTCCAGTACTTGAGGTGATCCTTGCTGATGTGTTTCTCCACCTCCTCCATTTTTCCCTGGTCAGGCAGGACGATCATCATGGAGACATTTCCATTATATGACAGCATGATAACAGACGTAAAGTTGCCCTGGTCATAGTAGAAGTCATATTCACCATTTCTGTTCATCATATCCACAGACACTGTGGTGTTCTCATCCACATTAAAGTCACCTTTGCTGGTGTCCTCCACTTTAAAAGCCTCTTCCCATTTACCTGAGAGAATGAAATCCAAGACTGGTTACTGCAGTTCAGGTGAAATACATGAAAAATTATTTTAATCTCTAGTGGGTTCTACTTGTCTACTCTTACCTTTGAAATACATATAGTTGATGAGCATCATCACAGTGGCAGCATCCAGACTCTTGACCATATCAGTGATCATGTCCTTGGTCTTTTTGGCAATTAACTTGTTGATTTCTTGCACAGCGACTTCAGGTATGGAAAAGTCCACACTGATGGCTTCACCTTTGTAGAAATGCTGGATGTCTTTCAGAAACTTGTCTTCAGGATTGAAGCCTTTTTGTACAGCTGCAGCTCCTCCTATCTCCAACAGAGATCTACTTTCCGAGCTCTTTGTATGTCAGTGCCACTGACCTCTCTGAGAACCTTCACATGGCTTGAACGATTCCTCGCCATCGCAGCAAGTTTTGAAAGCTTTTTGAAAGCACACATTTGGCCACAAAGCACATTTCAGTCTCAGGTGTATGCATTTATATTTTAGTTATTTACCTCATATTTCAATTTAAGCCTGTATCATTAGCTCTGCTGTCATCATTTGTCATCGGGATCAGCTGCAAACTCTCTCTGAGCCTTTATGTGGTTTAAATGCACAGCAGTACTGTAGCATGACCTGATGGTGTAACATTTATTTGCCTTTACAAAGAAAAAACACATATAATTATATATTAAGATAATTAAGACAAGATTTTCTGTTTTATTAACTCCAAACATCTTTCACTGGTTAATGCTGGTTATAGTTTTTCCTTCTTGAATAAAGTGCATAGATCTTGTTGCATTTCTAGAATCATGCAAGGCAGATGCATGACTCACCAAACCCTCCACTGAGTCACCAATGTAAAGAGAAAGATCGAGACTCTACGGATCCACCTCGTTTGACTTGAGGAATTCCTGCTATGCCCAACGTAACTTAGCGTGTCAATCACACATAAGGTTAGAGTGACAATAGTCAGACATCTTAAATGACATCACATTAATATTAATCCAAATGGCGTGGAAAGAGAGATATGTTTTACAAAGGGTTGGTTGTCCACATGTATTTTTTTTTACTGCATCTCCTCACATCCCTCCTCTAATCAAGCCCTTAATACAGTTCTGGATTTTAAAATATGACTAAACGTGTGTAACTCGTGGAAGGTGGAGGGCGAACACACGTCCGTAGTACCATCGTCTCTGACATGCGAGTGAGCGGAATCAAAAACAGGAGAAAACAAACTATAGACAGAACAGTGAAAAGGAACAAGTTTAATAAACACCAGGTGAACACAATACAGGACAAAACCAAGGAACAAACAAAAGAAGAACAGGCTAATCAGGGTGAGGATGAACACTACGTAAATTAGGGAAATAAATATTTAAGGAAAGACAAACGGGAAAACAATGAAACATAAAACTAAGACAAGCGAGGGAAGAAGAAACAAGGAAGGGGAGCACACAGAACCGGCTACTTTAGCGAGACTAAAGATAAGAGACAAACACAGGTAACGGAACTAAAAGGAAAAGCACACAACACTATCGTATATGAAAATGGTAAAGAAACCTAAACAGAAACGAAGCAACGTGAGAACACCTGACGCGAAAAGAGAAAGCAACGTAGACGAGAGAACAGTGAGAAAGTACAATGGACGAGGGAACAGAATAAAACAGAGAGAGAGAGAGAGAGAGAGAGAGAGAGAGAGAGGGAGGGGATGGTGGGAAAACAAGGAAGTGGTTAGGTAGCCATGGAAACGGGCGGCGCTCTGGTCCATGAGCATGATATGCCAACCCATTATGTTTTACTGCCCCTCAAAGAAAGCAATCTAGATGTGGAGCTGTTGAAGTATATTGTTAATTTTATTCTAAAAGGGAGAACAGCATTGTGCACGCAGTGAATTTTGATTTTAAGTTCAGTTCCAGCTCACATGGAATTAAACCCCTTATATGTTTTATTTAGCACATGATTCTATTGGTAAGGGTATGAAGCTTGTCTCTGCAGTGCCTGGCATGACAGTATTACTGAGATTTCTTATGATCATGTTCTTAGCTAACCTACATACAAAGAGCCAAATGTTCAAATGTTGTGTCCAGTGTTCATTTGATCCCAAAGTTAGCTGAAGAGTATTTGTACTTTTTTTGCTATTCTAACAAGATAAGGCAAGCAGACTTAAGCTTGTGAGATTTTTTAATGACTTAGTACATTTGGTTTGGCACAAGTTCAGGACATGAGCTGAATAAACTGTTTTGTGAACTCTGATAGAATAAGAGGTCTGAGAGTTGGTACCAACTTCTGTGGAAAGTCCTTCATGATCAGCCAGCATACATGAAGAGCAAACAAACTGGAAGCTTGTGTCATTACATTTGTCTTCTTGACATTTCTGTTTTGTACATTTTCCAGTTCCACAGGATTCAGTGATACATGTTTATGAAATGATAAGAATTCGAGCAGGAATGCTAATGTTAGATGTGACTCTAATTTACCTATTACAGACCTCCCAGTGGAGCTGAGGAGTGCCTGATGGAGCTGATGTGTACCTGGTGGAGTTAAATTCTGCCTGGTGGAGTTATGGTGTACCTGGTGAAGATGAGGTCTGCCTGGTAGAGGTCCACCTGAGCTGCACATGGTGGATTTGAGGTGTGCCTTAATACTACTTTATTGAAGCACACACACAGTGTCACAGCATGTTTATATTTCCCCCTAAGATAATATAAGAGAAATTATAAACATTAACTTCCTGTCACACACTTAACCTTTTAGTTAACTGTCGGAAAATCTACTTACATTGTAAAACATTCCTTGATGACACTAAGCAATAAGTAGGAATAATTTTATTTTCCTTCCTGAAGGTACTAAGGAGATTAATCACACTGTGAACTGTTTGTCTTTTTTTCTAATTCACAGCCACAATCCACAGGAATATTTCCCCAGGACAATTTTAGCTTCAACAGTTTTTTGGGGAAGGATCAATCTGGCATTCTCTTGATTTTTGGTTAAGGTAACATTAGCTAATGTTACTCCCAGAGTGTCCTTTTTAGCAAGAGGAACCATATGAATCAAAATAATGATAACTCAGGATATGACATCATACACATCATAACTGATAATGTAACATCAGACTAATGACATCATCACATAATGTAAAGGCAACCTGGTGAATTTTATGTAGAATGTAACATATAGAATAAGAACTCTGAGTTGTGTTGATTGTGTAGCATTGACTTAAACTTTTTGAGATGTTGAGAAAGATACCTTGAGAGGAATGTTAGCACTGAATATATGTTTAGCACACAATCTTTAGTAAATCCTTCATACAAAACTGGAAACTGAACAGCAAACTCAACAACAAAAAAAGAACTAAGATTTACTAAATGGCCCTGTTTGTGTCTGTAATTTCAACACTATGGGCAGCAGGCAGGCTGTCGAGGACTTCAGAACTCTCTCAGAAGTGCTTTGCTTTACTTAATAATACCTTTGTGCATAAGGGACTCAGTCTCTCTTACAGAGTAACTGTAAGGAGAGTGAGCCCTCTGAGTGAGCGCATGGTCACACACACTTTCTTTAGTTCTTCTACACCCTTGTGGTTTCCCTGACCCCCCCCCCCCCCCCCCGCTGTTCCTCAAGTGCTCCTTTCCTGGACGACAGCCAACTCACTCTTTCCATCACATTTGACAGCTGTAATCACGCATATGGTTCCTGTTATTCAGCTCTTGTGTTCTGTCCTCTCAGAGCAAGAGACACACCAAAGTTTAGCAATTATAAAACTCAGACAGATGGATAAAGGGTTCAGGAAATTGAGAACAGGTTTGTGCTGTGTCAACAGTGGACACAGTGGAGTTAAATAACGCATTGAAATATTATCTTCTGCCTGAGCTGTGATTGATTTCCATAGTTGCACCACATCAATGAATACAGATACATGCGTTCTTTCACAGGTGAAGAATGTACGAAAAAGGGAGGAAGCGTCATTTTCTGTCTGAAGAGTCAGACAAAGCAAACAAAGAGAAATACAGTGCCATGTAGGCCCAGGGCACAGTGAGTCCTCAAGATGACACTGTTTCTCCTGGTGAGGCCAAGTTTTCTGTCAGATAGTATAGTGGACAACATATATTCTACATAGTGCAGCTTTCACTTTATTTGGAAAATTTATTCCATGATTATAGACATTTAGTTAATAGTCTATAGACATTTTAGGTCATTTTAGCTTTCACTTTAATTGGACAGTCCAGTCTTTTGCTGTAGATGTTTAGACGACAGTCTATATAACATCAGTTTGTTTCAAGTGCTAATAAAATTTCACTAGTCCAATTGATACCTGTACATATTTAAGAGTCAGGTAACATGTAAGACATGATCAGGTGTTGTACTGTTTACCAATTAAGAGTTATGATATTAATTTTATTTTACAATTCCCTTTGGATCCATATATAAAACATTAAATAAATGCATTTGTTTTTGTCTACAAACTCACAGACCCTGTGCCCCAGGTCGTCTTTCTGTTTCTAGTAAAGTGGGTTGTGAGTATATAAAAGTATGTGTGTTATTTATAATCCATGCTGTAGTATTAGATATGATCTGAAAACGTATTGTAAAAGTTGATAAATTCCATAATTCTGGTAGTTATTTTTATCAGGCGGATTTTACAGTTATATCTAATTATATATATATATATATATATATATATATATATATATATATATATATATATATATATATATATATATATATATATATATATATATCACAGATATCTATGCACTAAGACAAATAATCAAATAATCAGAGTAAGTAATCATTACGTGGTGACAGAGTAAATGTTACTTTAACCAAATAAATCTTGGTGGTAACAGTACAGTGCAATTTTCATTAGTGTAATGGATCATTATGCCTTTGTAGGGGGATTAGTCACTGCATTTATTCACCCCTACTCATAATTAAGACAATAGAGTCAGAATGTAGGAGAATCAACAGACTTCTTATGAGTTTACATGTAGAAAAAATTCAAACCAACAATTAAGTTACAATCCAGTAAAAACTGCAATTTAATATTTTACCACTAGGTGGACCCATGCTACAAATTTTACATAAATCATATGGCAACACTAGGACTATAAAAATGACAAAGTTCTTATTAAGACTGATTTATAGAAAGAAAAATGTCAAATTTTCCTTCTACAAGACGAATGTATTTTTTTTATTTACATAATTCACACCTTTAACCTCAGCATTATTACATGGACCAAGAAAAGGCTTTTGATATGCAGAAGTTGAACGCAACAGTACATTTGTGGTGTGAGCTGAGTTCACATCTCTAGTGGTGGAGCGACATTCTTATAGAGTGAAGACCATCTTTTGACCAGCAAACACATCTCTCCTGCAAACTAATTACCCATCAAATTTGAAATGGAAACACACTACTCAAGCTGAAAATGTGCAATTAAAATTCACCCTGACTTATGTTTCATGCACTGCATTGTGGGTAAAAAATAATGCTCTGAAATTAAATGCTCCTTTAAACAACTGTTCACACTTTTTTTAACGTCTCAGGTAGCCAGTTCTGTGGCTGCTGTAATTCCACCTGCTATTTTCATTAATAATCATTTGAAGTACTTTGGGCGCCATAGTGAAATGAACTGACCAAACAGTAGTGAGGGAGGTTATGTTGGATCTCACCCCCTGAGCTTCTACATCGTGTCTCTATGACAAAGGACGGAGCCACTTAACTAAGAATGAGACCGTCCTCACTGACAATTTGAGAATATCTGCTAGATCACGGAATGATAAAGAAGAAAGAGGACATACCACACGACAACTTACAAAACCTCCCGCATCTCTATATTTGGTGTGTGTGTTGTGTTGAGGTTAGTTCGTCAGAACTTCATTTGAATACACTTCCTCTCCACTGTAAGTCTAGTTGTCAGATCATTCAGTAGACTGTATTGAAGAGTGTGTGTATGGTGTATATCAGAAGTCCTGCTGTAGCTGTATTTAGTGTGTTTGGAACTCAGTAAGAATGCAGGTGTGTATTTATCTGCTTCTTGTGCTCCATGCTGCTGATGGTGAGTGTGACTTTCTCTCTAATTCTGTAGATGATCAAATATCTACTCAGTAGCTACTTTATAAGTAACACATGGCCGTATTAAATATATTTATTTATTTCATTCCATTGGGGGTGCCAGTGATGACCTCTCAACCCTGGCCTGGTAGCAGAGGCCTGACACATGTGGCCTCAGATTCTGTTCTGCTGACACTGTTTTCATATTTGTGTTACATACCGCTCTAGCTCTGACTCTTCACTCTGTGTGTGTGTGTGTGTGTGTGTCAGAAGATCCTGCGTTCAGTCTCCACTACTGCCAAGTTGCCATTGTTGGGCACTTCAGCAAGACCCTTAGCCCTCATTTGCTCAAGTTGTACTCAGTCATAAGTATAAGTTGCTTTAGATAAAAGTGTCACATAAATGTAAAACTCACTGTTTAGATTTTGCATGAATTCATAGTGCTTATTTGCTCCTGTGAACTTGAATATTCAGCCTGGTGACAAACTGCATGCTTGAACAAGTCAGAATACCACAGACCAAAGGAGGGAGGGAGGACAAATTTGAACAAGTGAAAGTAGGAAGAGGGAAGTGTGTGTGAGCTGAAGTGTTTGTCTCGGTTTCAGTTCTCATGTGTTCACTCACTCACTCACGCCACAGTCCTAAAAACAGTGTGTGTAGGTATGACAGGCTTTGTTGAGGAGCACTCAGATAGTTCTTCATGTAGTCAGTGATGTCTCACTCCTGCTGCAGGGACATCACACGTACAGTAAGACAGTCACAGATCAGCACTAAAGAGGATAGAGGAGGACAGCACACGACATACACACACGTACAACAGATGAGTGTGTGTGGGGGTACTCAAGGCAAATATACACATGCACTGCAGACCTGTGTGTGTGTGTGTGTGTGTGTGTGTGTGTGTGTAATTAATGTGTAATTAAAATGTCAACACAAAACTTATTCAATTTAACATTCTGGAAGTTATCTTTTCCAGGTGCACTTTAGTTATAAAATCCTGTCAAAACCAGAATCTAACGTTTTACCACTAGGTGGACCTTAAATTATATGGAAACACTGGGGGAAAAAAAAGCAATATATTTCTTATTAAGACTGATGTAATTTCTTTAAAAACAATTTAAATTAACTCGTTTTCCTTCTATAAGATTGATGTATTTTTTTAAATTATTATTGTGATAAAGACACGAGTTAAATAATTCACGAGTTAAATAATTCAACCAGCACATCATTGTAGGTAAGAAAAGACTTTTGATATGCAGAAGCTGAAAGCAACAGTACATTTGTGGTGTGAGTAGAGTTCACATCTCTAGTGGTGGAGTGACAGTGTTGCACAGCGTGGACCAGTTTTTGGCCAACAAACATTTCCCAAATATGTTCCATCAAATGTGAAACTGAACCTCACTAAACAACTGAACATGCGCAGTTCAAATCAGCTGAGAATTACCTGTCTTGCAGTGCATTATGGGTAAAACATGCCCTGATATTACAACGCTACTTTATAAGTTTGTTCAACATGTCGTACAAATCTCAAATATTCAGTACTTTGGCTGCTGTAATTCCACCTGGGTTTTTATTGTATAATAATAAAAGATCCATTTGGTCATATGCAAGTTTGACTGATGAGGAATAAAGAGGATGTACCAAATGAAGACTTACAAATTTATCGCTGTGTGTATCTTGCGGACAGAAGTACGTCAGAGTTTCCTCTGAATACACTTTCTCTCCACTATAAGTGTAGCTGTGAAGTCATTCAGTAGACTGTATTGAAGAGTGTGTACGGTGTGTATCAGCAGTCCTGCTGTAGCTGTGTGTAGTGTGTGTGTAACTCAGTAAGAATGCAGGTGTGTGTTTATCTGCTCCTTGTGCTCCACGCTGCTGATGGTGAGTGTTACCTTCTCTCTACAGGTGTTGTCATCCTCATACATTCATTTGCACAAAGGTATTTATATCTGGGATCAACAGAGAGTAGCAGCTCACCACTTACCCCAGATCCGGTCTATCGACCAAGAAATTTTGCCTCTTTAGTTTAGAACAAAAGCTGTTAAATGCTAACGTTGCTAACAAACACTGGAGGTCAACAGCAACTCAAATATAGCCTTCGTAAATCCATGCCCACAAACTTCTCTCAAGCCGGTCAAACCGCATCCAAGTGTTAATAAATGTCTCCCAGACTAGTCGGTGTGTTGTATAACTCACTGTGAACTAGACAAGTGAAGAAACATCACCGGGACGCGACCTGGATGAGGTTTGAGGACATGTAGCTTGATATCTGACTTATTTACAAATCCTATTAGGTATCGTTGCTGTTGGCTTCCAGTGTTTGTTAGCAATGTTAGCAGCTTTTGTTCTAAACTAAAGGAGTAAAATATGGACTCCAAATATGTCTTGTCCACCCAGGTTAAGGGAGAATAAAGTAAATTTGTTGACTTTATTTGTTAAGTGGGACTGAAATCTGCGCTGTGGTTCGGTCCACTAGAGAGGAACCGGTGCTAATTACTTGCGAATTGCTAATTACTTACTTCAGACCAGCATAAGGTAGGAATTGTAGGAACATTACTAAGACTGACAAAATTAAGACAGAGTATTATGACTCTAACTAGGAAAATTTCGGTCTATAAGTTTGTACTTTTATAAAACTTTAATATATATATATATGTATGTAAAATGTGCTCAGTTGTTTATTTCTGTTTGTGTTATTTATTCCTCACTTGTTCATTCTGTGTATGATGCAGTTCTTGTCTACTACCCACTTCTGTATCCAGCTGCCTATGACAGAGGTCACACCTCATTGTGGTTGATTGTATATGTGCTACAGTATTTTACATGTGGTGTATGATGTGTGTGTTTGGTGCTTCTGTGTGTTTTTCCAAGTGGGGAGTAGGTGGGTGTTTGGGGGAGAGACTACAGAGGATTCTGATCTCATGAGTGTTGGCATACAAAATGTCACACGCTTTATGAAAAGCAAACACTTCATCCAAAACTATTTCCAAAATGATATTTTTACATCAAGCATCTATACAAATATAAAATGTATGGCTTATTCTGCATGGCAACTACACACTGATATGATAAATGGAAAACACTACTAGCTTGTGTTTTTTAAGTTTCCACTGTGCAGAGCACAGCAGTCTGCTGTAAAGGTCTGTCATAGTACTCACACATACATCTATTTTCACAGATATACAGACTATGTATGTATATTCAGTACATACACACCATAAAGTAAAACACAATTACAAGGGGAAAGTAAAATTTTTTGCATGAACATTACTGCAACACACATGCTGTATATACTGTAATACATAGAAGATAACAAAATAGGCTTGTAATAATGAAACAGAAATTAGGGTGCATCTTGTCTCCTGCAAGGGTTTGGCTACAAGATCTTATCAACATCACAGGTGATATCTCTGGTCAGGCAGTGAGGGAAGTACCACCTGGAGTGACGTATCCACCCCTGACATACTCCATCATCAATGTCACCACAAGCTTCCTCCGTCACCTGGAGAAGAGGTATGTGTATATGGGGTTGGCGATCATGGACCTTCCACCTCCATGCTGAAAAGGGTTGTGTTTCAGAAAAGCTGAGCAGGAGTCCAGTCTAATCTAAGTCACTACACTATGGTCAGTATCCCTGAGCAGCACATGAGTGATGTCACAATGTGTGCAGCCATTAGCCAGAATGATGTCATTTATCATCATGTCACTCTTGGTCCCTACAACTGCCCACGTCATCACCTTCCTCCATACACTACACAACACACTCATTCCCCATCACCAGGGGACTGGACCAGAGCAGTCCAGGTTTGTTGTTGTCTGCAATAACAAGTTTCTGCCAGGCTGCTCTGGTACACACTGAACACTCATGATGTGTTGTGCTTCACCTTCCACTACTCTCCATTCCTAAATCCTGTTGAGTTCTTTTCAGCATGGAGGTGGAAGGTCCATGATCACCAACCCCACCTACACATACACCTTCTCCAGGTGATGGAGGAAGCTTGTGGTGACATTGATGATGGAGCATGTCAGGGGTGGATACGTCACTCCAGGTGGTACTTCCCTCACGGTCACAATGACCGGATTTAGAACCTCTGTGCCAGCTGAGCTGTTTTTAAAAAGAAACACGTGATCTGAGCGAGTCGTGGTTTTGGTCCTTGTGGTTTTAACCAGCAATTTTTAGTATTAAGTGTAATGGCTCATATCAAAGGCACAGTCTAATTATAACTGATCACCCAGGCTCTGTTTAACTGGCTTGTCAAATATCTTTCAAATACATAATAAATAGAATAATACAAATATTTACACTTTATTACATTTTATATTTACACTTTATATTTACACTCTATTGCTGATTTTATGTATTTATGCTGTGTGATGTTTGCTGTATTTATGTATTTTATGTTTATAACGTGTCATGGCTACACTATAAGTAGCGTATGCAGTTTTTGTCCACCAATAGACTGGCTGTGTTACATGGCTGCTTTAACGGTAAGTTGTCAACAAGGAGGCTTTTTCAGCCTTCTGGTGGTTTCTCAAGCCTCATCTTTCTTCCCCCACAGACACCCCCACACTGAAACCACAACATGCATGTCTAGTTCACAGAGGCACCAGGGGCCCTGTGGGCTCTGTGAAACTACACAATGAAAAAACAGACCTCAGGTGTACTCAGGACTCACAAGACCCCACATTACTGTAGTGAAGTCCTTTTGGACTTCAGTGAAGTACTGCTGAGAGATTTCTGGACTGATCTCTGGAGTCAGTGTGTGTCCACAGTGGTAGTGGAGTTCTGGGTGTAGAGTTGTCAGTGTGTGCTGGTGTTTCCTTAGTGACAATGCTGCTGAGTTTGTGTCTTCTCTTCACTGAAAGTGAGTGTGAAATTCTCTTTTAATGCTGAATTGCATGAAATTGTACATTTATTTGTTAATGTTAATAAAAATGTTATTTAAGCAAGCTGACTTTTTTTCAGGTTGAACTGGAAAAATGTTTTGCTTAACAAATAATTATTAAATATTTCTGCATATCTTATGATTCCATCTTATGAAGTCTGTGTACTTTTTTATATATTTAAAATATAATTGTCCTATATTTCCTGTTATATGTTTCTATAGGCTACACTGTAAAGAGTAGAAGACAATTACATGTTATTGCTTTAGTATGTTTTTGTCTCCATGTGCTTTTGTATGTTTTAGTTTCTAGCTCCTCCCCTGCCCTGCCCCTTGACATGTGTCTCATGTGAGTTTTGTCTCTTACCCCTCCCAGTAATTGTTCGCAGATATTCCCTGTTTGTCTACTGCTGAATAAATACCCTAATGCTAATGTCTGCAGTCATGGTCAGTGTATGACCCTACTTTCATGTAAATACTTGTCATGAAATAACTCAGCTCAGTGAATACATCAAATATAACATACAGGCTCCAATTTTACAGCAGTGTTCTTAATCTATTAGTGGTGTGAGAAAAATATGGTTTGTGGACTAAATTGTGGTAGAAAAGTATTTGATATGTGTATGGCATCTTAATGTGAATATGTGCAGTTTTTAAAGTCAATAAACATTTTGCTCTCAAAACACCTTATGACGCCCCAGAAGAAGAAGGAGACTGTTCTGGTCTGAGAGCTCAGGATGTCTGCTGTGGTTTCATTTCTCACAGTTCCAACCAGTGGGCAGTGGATACCAGATCAGAGTCTAAAGCCCATTTTAGACCAGAAGTGACAACCGTGCTGCTTCGACACCTCTGCAGCTGAGCTGTGGTCACACACTCACAAGCTCACTTTCCTTCTAGTCTATTTCTTGCCTTATGCCATGACAGGCTTATCAGTGGTTTCTAGCTAGAAATAGTACAAAATACTACATTTATTCTGTAAAGTGTAGTTTAATAATCAAAACAGCACAACTCTGACTGCTGGGTCTATTCTAATGTGAAATTGGAATAAAGGATGATGTTTTAAACACAGACTAAAACTAGGACTAGGCTCCAGTGTGTTCTCAGTGGCAGGTCTAGTTTGAATTTAATTTAGTACAAAACAGGTTTAGTATGAGTAGGACTGGTATGGTTACTGATACTTTGCATAATATTGTGTACTGTGAGGAGAGATGTCAGTACTTCACTGAGAAAAGGGACTGCTCATATACTACCCAAACCATGTCTATGTTCAAAGGCTGATTAATAGAGTTTATCAAAGTTCAAATAGGTTCTTATTGTGAGTAATGCAGGTTTTTGTTGTTTGTTTTTGACTCATTCAGTAAATTCAGAACTTCACATTACTCACAAAAAATCTTAAAGAACTTTTCTGCATAAGCAATGGTCCACAACAAATTATTGTGATGTGGAAACTGAAAAACCAAACAAAAAGCAGGTCCTCTCACTATCTAAAAATTCTTGAATGTGTGTGTGTGTGTGTGTGTGTGTGTGTGTGTGTGTGTGTGTGTGTGTGTGTGTGGGTGTGTGTGTGTGTGTGTGTGTTTGCATGCTTATAGTCTCTGGAGACATAAAGCAGACAGCATTCTGTAGTGACAGTGCATAATAGTTCAAAGTATATTTACCAATAAAACAAATTTGATACAATGAATAAAATATTAAGTACACAGGACATCATAAGATAGTGCAAACATAAAATATATAAAGTCATGAAAAAGTAATGCAAAAATTTGTATGAGCGCAAGCTTTGAGGTGATTAACTCTATAAACTGAATTTTAAAACTATAAACTTAGAAAGAGGAGTTTGAGAATAAGAGTGAGGGGATAATATGTCTGTTTGTTTCTCTCCTCTACATCAGACTCCACCCCCTTTGCTTTATAATGAGCATGTGTGTCTCCTATATGGTTTCACAGATGCAGCATCATGGTCAGTGTGGGGTTGTGGGATACATCACAAAGGAAGAAACAACCAGAGTCCTCACAGGTCAAAGGACATGATGGCACTGTGTGTGGTTTTGTATGTCTCCGTAAAGCTGGTGATGTGAACTTGAAAAGAAACATAAGAGCTGTGGCCAAGTTAATTTGTTCCCAGTTCCTCTCTGCTGGGTGGACATTAGGGTCTGGAGTACTGAAGTAATGCTGTGAGAGTTCTGGAGTCAGTGTGTGTCCACAGTGGTAGTGGAGATCTGGGTGTTGAGTTGTCAGTGTGTGCTGGGAGGTCAGTGGTGTTTCCATTGAGACAAGGATGCTCAGTTTGTGTTTTCCCTTTACTGTACATCCTCTCACTAAAGGTGAGTGACATGAAACTGTATATATATGTGCTAATCTAAAAATGTTATTAAAGTGAGTTGAATCATTCAAGATTTATTTGGCCGAATTAGAATCATACCCTTGGCTAGTCTTAGAATGAAAAATATGATTAAAAGGTCCAGAATGCAAACAGACTATATCTTTGCATGAAGTAAAGTTTATTAATCAAAAATAAATAAAAAAGTAAAAAAATATTTCAGAAAATGAAAAGACAGGTTGGGGAAAATGAAGGGAAAAAAGAAATACAAAATAAATTGGTAAAAAGAGCTGGGAAAAGTTAAAGAGTAGGGCTAATTTTGTTGGAGCGCCTGGCACAGGACAAGGTGCTTTTTATAGCCTGCCACGCTCGTCTGAAGAAAATGCGTACTCTCTTCAAGTTCTGGCATTCTGAGCCTTTATATTTGAAATAAAAGTAGAATTTTTAAACTGGTGTCCATGGAGTGGATGTATGTACACTCTGATAATTGATGTGGTGCTTTGATGCTACTCACCAGCTGGGGTGTTCTCCACTTTGACTGCCTCTGTAAAAGATTCCGCTACTCCACCCAGATCCTCTCTTACATCTACAGATGTTTTTTTTCCCCAAAAGAATCAATAAAAATGTAATTACATAATAAAGTACAGGCACATATTTAAAGAGAACAAACATCATGTCCTACTGTGTGTTCTTAATGGAAAGCTAGATTTTTTCAAGAAAGTACATCTGCACCTTCTACATGGGCGCTGTGGTCCAAAGAGCAAATCTCTCCCATTGACTCTGTGATCATAAAGTATTCAGCAGATCTGCTCGGGATGGTACGAACCTTCTTACAGTCCTCCTGTTTCTTGGGTGAGAAATGAGAAATAGTGATGAATTGTAAAGGAAATGAATCATCCATTGACCCCACCTGGGCAGTGGAAACTCCACTAATGGACAGCATATTTTGGGCTACCATCTGTACAAGTCAGGAAAGTGTGAAGGCTAAATAAATAAAACTGTGGATACAGTGTATATAAATTTTTATTAAAATTATAGTAAAAAATGATGTAGACGCTTACACTTTCTCCCAGATTGGCCGAGTAATGCTGCTTAAACCCAGCAATGGTAGCAGGGTCTCTATGACTCTTGTGTCTTCTGGTAATGATATTAATTAATAATGAAGTTGTCCCTTGGCATCTAGAAAGGACAGAAGAAAGTTCTATTGTATTGAACGATAATAAAGCCGTTTTATTTCTTTTAAAAAGTCAACATTTGTATGTTTTTGGACAACTAAAAAAAATACATTTTTGAAAATTAAAGACTTATTTCTAAGAGGTAATTGAATTTGAACTGAAAATTAGGCTTTGATTACAACACAATTTTCTATAAAACAAGGCTTATTTTACATGCATTTGTGCACAGGATTAATTTTGTAGCCTAGTTTCATAACTCTATGGAAATGAGAAATCAAAGCCTATAGATTTTATTGTTTAATATAGTTATATAACAGAACAAATGGCCAACCTTAGCTCAATTTCTTCTACAAATGTTAAAAATGTGAATCAAAGTTTGCCTGTTGTCCGACAGTGCATAATGGCCACACTCGTGGTCTTACAGAGGCTTTTCTAAAACAAGCGCAGAAGTCACTTTCCCTTGTCTCAGTCAACGCATTTCATCTAATGGAGTTCAGTTACGCGAATACTTTTAGCTACTTCCCCTTTTATTTAACAACATTTCCTTTTAGTTAGTTCATTCTCTGCTCACTTATGCCGCATTTTAAAATATTTGTGCGGTCCGTTAAATTAAACAGCTGAGACGGCCCGAGTGCCGCAGGTCCCACAAACTCCCTTGACATAGACAGATGTTCATTAGACGAACACGAATAACGAACACAGTGGCGCTCACACGAAACAGGCAAGATGAACATGAGCAACGTTGAACACAGCTTACAAACATAAAGTGCACCACGTACGTGAACATTAGCGAGAACACAGACCGACAAGGATGCACACACCAACCGGGGTTTAAACACACACAGACATTAAGAGAATAACCCGGTGCAGGTGTGTGTGACTACATAGTCGTGGTTTCACACAAGATCATGAACTCCCACTGCAGGCGGCGGGCCGTTATCAAATATTTAGTATCTGCCTTTGTAGATAAAACTAAATGCTACTTACGTTTTGTTTTCGTTTCTCAGTACCTCTTATGCGTGAAGAATTGTGTGTAGTCTCTGTTGATGTTTTGTCTAAAATGATCGTCATCGGCAAATCCGCTCAGTACACTGATCTGGGGTCGGAAATAGAATGACACAAATTATGACATAATCGAGCGCTAAATTCTGTTCAGTGGTTGTTTAGAACAATGAAAAAAGTGCAGCTGAAATGACATTATAGTCTCATATCAGAAATCACACTATCACATTTTAAAATAATTTCCCCCTCTTTATGCTATAATTTTGTTATCAGGCTCAGATTAAAAAATCTAAATAAATAAAGTAAATATAACCTATACATGTAAACTATATATTAATTAATTAGTAATCATTCCACATAGGTACAATTCACTCACTCTGTATTCGCTATAATCCAAAGTCATTTGAACACTCATTAAGGATCAAAATGCAACCTAAACAACAACTATAATAATAAATTCTTAAGAAATTATACAATTTTAACTGAAAATTAGGCTTATTGATCACAGTACAATGTTCAACAAAACGGCTTATCTTTACTCTGGTGTTTCAGTACCAAGGCTACGCCGTTATGCAAACACTTTCTTGCATAATATATGCTTATATTATGAAATTGAACAACTAGACAAACAGAATTAAATGCTCCGTTCATTACTGATTCAAATGGTTTATTATTTTTTAAAAATATATTTTTTAAAAGTGCAGGATTGTAGCCCCAAAATAACCTGCACATGGTTTTTACAGGGGTTATTCCAATATGTGCTTTATAACACAACGTTTTGATCACATCTTCACAAAGGTTAATTACTGCTGAAAAGAAATAAGGTTAGCATACATTTTTTAATTTTCTTATAGCCTATAAAGAACACCCAACCAAACAACCTAGCTACAAAGAGACAAGGATAAAAACGTCATTACATGTATTATATAGGCATACAGATTTGAAATTAATGTGGTAAATGCAGTGGACAGGATGGAGTCTAGAATTCATCATCTGTTGAAGCATCTGTGGTGACATCCTCATATGGGTCTTCAATGTCTTCATGAGCCCCACCATAACCTGCCACCATTAGGTGGTGTGTTTCTTTAACAGCTACCAGGTCTGTCTTCAGCTCCTCAAGCTTTGGTAATACAACACTGTGCAGGCCACAGTAAGCTTAGCAGAAATTCCTGAAAGGTAGTTTGAAAAAAAAAAAAATCAAACTAGGTAATAAAAGCACCATGAAAAACCACCACAACACAATCTACAATCTAACAACCAAACATCACACCCCATCAAAAATAAACACAATCACATTCTGAATGCAAGATTATATATAATCAGGTCATAAACACAACATGAATAATTAACTGATCATATTAATAGGGCTTTGAAAAGTAGGATCCAGTGTAGAGTCACGTATGAATGCTGGGAAACAAAGTATCTATCAGTATGGCCCTTTGTAGGAAAGATTATCTGTAAAACAGTTCAAGAACATATATGTAATGCAGGCTTGAACCCAGGTCATCTAAGTGATGATACTAATAGCCTACTGGGTGAGCAACCACACTCTAACAAGGGTGCACCCTTGTCCAAAACAGTTAGATCTTGGATCAGGTAAAACAAAAGGAAAAAAACTAAACACCATGCCGAGCATGGAAAAGGGGAGAACAAAGGACGTAACAGGAAGAAATGGCAACCCCGATGCACTGAGGAAAACCAAACTAAAATTTCCCAAACAAGACCAGAAAACAGGGAACAACTTGAATGGCTAAGGGAAGCCTTGGGAGAGAGACAGATTCGAGAGGGAAGGTGTAAAAACACAAACACCCTCACAGATAAGAAGTGAGGTGTAGCAGGAAGTTACCAGCTAGGAGCTTGGCTCAAATATTTAGCAAACACCCAGCTCTGAATGACTGGGTCACGGGGCTTTTATTAGGTCTAACCCAGCTGTTGGGTGTTAAACCTGATTAGTGGTGTGGTTGACTTGACGCCTTGGCCTGGTACCAACCCTTACAGTATCCTATATGAAGTGAACTGCATTAACAAACAAAGCTCAAATTGTTACCTAAATGGAGCAACCAAATTGCTCAGTTATAACTATCATTGTTATAAGGATAGTGAATGTCATTAGAACAATGCTAAAAATCATATAATATTAAAATAAATATTTATTAATCTAACAAGCAAATGTGGTGGAGTCTGACAGTGGGGTGTGTTTTTACAGGTTGCGTATTGGAACACAACAGGGAGACAAAACACATCACTGCACATACAGGAGACTCAGTACTGCTACCCTGCAGCTGCATAGACTTGCTTGCCAAACCTGAGAGTTTCACCTGGAAGAAATACCACCCAAAAAGAAAAACATGGGATGTGATCTCCAGTGAGAGTAAACAGCACAGAAACAGAGATCAGCTAGGTACTGCTCACGCTCCAGGAAATCTCTCTCTACTCATATCACACCTGACGGATGAAGATGAGGGAGATTGCGATTGTATGCATAAGGAATATGAACAACTATACATCAAACTCACTTTTAAAGGTAAGTAACTTAGATCCATATGCTTAGTGCATTGATAATCTCATAAATAAACTGAACTTTAGCAAACTAGTGTTACATTGTACCTGTAGCACCTGTTACACCTAAAGAGCACTCTTAGACCATCAAAGGCTGATATACTGGACATAGTATGAATGCTACAGGTCACTTGGGTAGTGTTTTCTCACTGATGTGGCTTGGTGTGTGGGACAGGTAAAGCCAGATGCTCGCAGATGTAGAGAGAGATTTATTTTGTTCCAACTTTGTGATGGGTGAACAGGCCAGGGTCAAAACAAGGAAAGCCAAGGCTGGGGTAATCCAAATCATACAGGTAAACAGTCCGAGTCCAACAACCAAAGAGCAATAACAAACCAAGCAAACTATACAAACGGGGTAGGAAAAAATCAGTAGTCTGGAGAGCAAAAAGCACAAACGAAACATGGGAAAGCAATCAAGGAAATAACGCTCGGTATGCACAGTCGAAACTAGTGGCAATACCTCGGAATGCTGGTGAGGTCTAAAGAGGTTTATATACAGGTGGGAAGTAGAAAACAGCTGCTGTCAATATTCTGGTGATGAGGATCTGAATGAATGTGTATGATTGGATGAGTCCTTGACCTTGCGACGAATGGCATGTTGGGTGTTGTAGTGTGCTTGGAGTTCGGTCGACGTGACACTTGGTAGATGTTTGTTTGCAAAAGGACAGCTAAAACAAGTCCAGGGTAAATATACATTTCATCCATTTTTATAGGGGTGTATTTGTGGTTAAAGTTGTCTTGTACTTTAAAAATACTTGACTGGGATTTAAATCATGACTTAATCTTCTGGAAACAATCCATAATGTCACTGACCCTCATTTTGTCTTTCATGTTATTTCTAAAGTGTATAGTTGGACCATGACAGTATCAATAAACTGCCAGTGTAAAATTGTTTCCCAGCCACACTACATCTTATACACCCAAAGTGACAGAAATGTCCTGTTTTTGATTCATTGCTTAGTACTAGATGTGTTCCGTTGTCCAAATAACTATTTTATCTATTTTACCTCATAATGACATTTTTCTTAAAGAGTTATGTGTCCTAACTATGACCATCCACAAACAGTAAGTAGGAACTGTGTGAACTGAAACCTCAAACTACTGTGGTTGGGGAAATACTGTTTTGCACTGGCATTTTGATATCATAGTGAGCACATGTCAACATTTATGAAAAATAAAAATTTGATGTAAAATGTATTACTTCACAATACTTCACAAAATGACAGAAATCCACTGTTTTTGACTTAGCATCTTGTACTAGATGTGCTCCCAGTTGTCCAAATACATATGTTTTACCTCAAAATTGTATTTTTTATTAACTTTCATAAGTCCAAAATCATGTGTCCTAAGGAAGTACCAGCATCAAACTATTTTTCAGTCACACTAGTTTGACTAAAGGCTTTATCCAAAATGACAGAAGTGATCTGTTTTTGACTCATCTCACCCAATATTAGATGTATTCCCAATTGTCCAAAGACATGTTTTACCTGAAAATGGCATTTTTCTTCATGTGTCCTGACTATGACAGTCAATAAAGTGACAGTGCGAAACTGTATTTCCCAACCACAAAAGTCTAATTACAGGCTATACACCCACATTGACAGCTTTTTGGTCAACATACAAAACAGATTTAAAATATATATTTCAAATACTTCTAATACTTCATTAGGAATTTTATTTTGACATAATTTGATTTGTTTTGTGGCCGTATCACAATGCTCAAGAGGGATAATTCCATTGCATTAGTGCTAACTCTATAATATAACACCATTACTTGGAAAGTCAACACTTCATTATAAAAATTAGTTTTTAAATAAACTTTTAAACATGCGCTGATGAGCTTGTTCACCTGCCCCCCCACTCAGGTGCAGTCACATGTCTACTAGTGTCACGAATGTAAACCACCCTGAATGTTCCTATACACATTTATAATGGGTCAGTACTGTAGCCAAACTTGCAAACACAAGTAGTACTAAAGCAGTACACCATCTTATGCTAACAAACACATGTTCCTCTCCAGGAATCTCAACAACAGAATTTACATCAAGATTTGATGGCAAAACAAGTGCAAAGGCTCCAGCTGATGCTTCCACTACTGACAGTGCAAAGACTCTGACTGACGGTAACATGCATTTACTGCATATCAACATGGTCTCCTAATATCTTAAAAAGCAATTAAAATGCATGCTGTGTAAAAACACAAACACTAACGCACACACAAATACACATAACATTTGTATAACGTTTGCCTTCAGATGTCCAAAACCCTGCTGGTGATTTATTATATATTCTCATGACTACTGCTGTGGGAGCTGTCCTCCTCCTGCTGCTGGGTCTCGTGGGGGTCTTGTGCTGGAGATACAAATGTACACATACACATACACACACACTCACACACACATGCACGCACGCATGCACGCATACAAGTTGTGGATCACACTGTCACACTGGACAAACGAGGCTAAGAAAGGGGCAAACAGAAGAGAAGAGAGAGCAGGAGACACAGGTGAATGCTCACATACCATCCACTCTAACATAAGAAAAACAACCTCCACATCATTACTGGCACATGTCCTTCAAGGTCAAATCTTCCATGGTGTGTGTGTGTGTGTGTTTTTACAGGATTGTTCTGCTGTGCTTTGTTCACCTGTTCAAGTGAGTGCTACTTTGTATTAACAGGTTAAGTTTAGGTTTTGTTGAAGCAGTACCAAATACTTGGGCAGAGGGTTTTATACAGATAGTGTGTGGAGTTCCCTAGTTGTGTGGGGTCCATGGTGAGTTTCTGATACAAAGCAGCTCTTGATGAATGTTTTTGATGATGGCTGTTGTGATCTCCAGTTTGAAATCAGTGGAGATGGTGGTGTGTAGGAAGCTCAGACTCCACATCACTTACTGTACTGAGTTACAAAGGGAGATGGACAGTTGTCTTATTTCAGAAATGTATCATCCATCTCTACTGCTTTTTGCATGTTGACCTCCAAGTTGTTTTCAGTGCACCACAAAGCCAGACGAGCCACTTGACTCCACTAGCAGTTTCGTCAGTGTTGCTAACGAGTCCTGTTAGGGTCATTTGCTTGATGATAGCTGGAGATGCACTTGTTGGTGTAGCAAGAGAAGAGGAGGGCTGAGAGTGTCCAGCCTTGAGGAACCCCAGTGCTGATGGATAGGGGCTCTGACAGATAAGGTTCCAGGCACACAAGCTACTTTCTATCTGACAGGTAGATGAAAATGCCCTGACAGACACAGGGTTCCACTTTTAGTTGTGTTGAAAGCAGAGCTGAAGTCTAGATACATGACTCTGTCATAGGATCCTAGAAGGTCCAGATGAGTACAGACATAGTGTTGATTGTGACTGTGCATAGTGCAGATTGCTCTGTAAAACTATATCAGTCCAAAGAAGTGGGAGTGATAGACTTGACGTAAGACAGAACCAGCTTCTCCAAGCATTTCATGACTACTGATGTTAAAGCTTCTGACCTGTAGGTATTAAGGCTGGTTATATTGTCCTTCTTTGAACAAGGATGATTGACCACTAAATTCTACCTGTGTTTCACTTCACCTGTGCCCTTATGGAGCACAGCTCTTATCACTGCATTCATATGAAAACGGAGACATGTTCTGGACATGTACCAGTGATTTCACACCACATATAGGATATTGTTGTTGCCTTTTGCATGATGGTCATAGGTGCATAAAGGTAATTGGTGCACTTCAATTGTGCAATTGTGTGCATGTATAGACTCCTATATACAGTCTTTTTGTGAAGTGTGTTTTAGTGTTTACACAAGTTTGCTAATTTTCCATTTCTGTGTTTCTGCAGGAAGATTTGTGTGTCCTATACGCAACTGTAAATCCAAAAGCAAAATGCAAAACAGCACAAGAACAGGTGTGTATCATACTGAATGTGTGTTTTGTAAACATGTGTGTTATGTAACAATTGTTAATGTGTTATTCCTACAGGATGATGTCACTTACTCCACTGTAGTACACAGTCAGAAAACCAAACTAGCATCCACTCCAATGGATAATGCAGATTATACAGAATATGCCAGCATCAAATTAAATTCAATTTAAGCACACATGCACACACACACACACACACACACACACACACACACACACACACACACACACACACACACAAATGCAATCAAGCAAATGGACAAAAAACAAACATACAAAAACATGTATGGTAGCCAGTAAATGGCAAGTATTTTATTTGTTTCATCACTGTAAATGCCTCATTAGGGGTTAATCTGCTGAAAGGTAATTTGAATACTTCTGTGAATTGTTATCTTTTTTGCATGTAATTTATTTAGTAGTAGTGCATTTGGCTTTTATGAAATAATAAATGATGTGTAAATTTTCACAGTACGGCCCCTCCTCCCAGATGTGTGTGTGTGTGTGCGTGTGTGTTCATTCATATAGCCATGCCCTCCCCGTGTTTCACACCTGCTTCTTGTTTTGTGTCGTTACTGTGCGTGTATATAACTTTCCTGTTTAGTAGTGGATGTTGTCGGTGATTGACCATGTATTAGCCTATGTGCTACATTGTCTTTTGTCTGGTGTTAATAAACGTAACTTTTGTCGGCTCGTTCATGCATCCTGCCTAGCCTCCTACCTAGAGTTGTATAGCCTGCACTGTATAGATGAACAACTTTTCAATTAATTTTTATTTAGGTTAAATTCAAATCAGTTATATTACATTGTAAAGCTATAAATGAGACACTGCAGTTCCTGAGGAGTTTTAATAAAACTATAAATGAGTACACTGCAACTTAAGAGAAAATAAGACAAATTCAAAATAAATGTCAACAAGCAACACTTGGAATAATATCTATATCTATATCTATATATCTATCTATCTATCTATCTATCTATCTATCTATCTATCTATCTATCTATCTATCTATATATATATATATATATATATATATATCTATCTATCTATCTATCTATCTATATATATATATATATATATATATATCTATCTATCTATCTATCTATCTATCTATCTATCTATCTATCTATCTATCTATCTATCTATCTATATATATATATATATATATATATATATATATATATATATATATATATATATATATATATCATTGTGTTCAAAATAATAGCAGTCCAACATGACTAATCAGATCAATCACTGTTTTTGGTAGAAATTATATTACTACATGGTAAATAATTTACCAGTAGGTGTAGCAGAGTCATAGAAAACCATCAGACCCAACATTCATTATATGCATGCTCCTGAGTTTGTGTAATTGAATAATTAATTGAAACAGGTGTGTTCAAAATAATAACAGTGTGGAGTTCAATTAGTGAGGTCATTCCTTCTGTGAAAAAACAGATGTCACTCAGGTGGCCTTTATTTACAGATGAAGCCAACACATGTTGTACATGCATTTCTCTCTGAAAATCTGAGGAAAATGGGTCGTTCCAGACATTGTTCAGTAGAACAGTGTACTTTGATTAAAACTTTGATTGGAGAGGGGAAAACATATAAAGAAGTGCAGAAAATGTTAGGCTGCTCAGCTAAAATGATCCCCAATGCTTTAAAATAGAAAACAAAACCAGAGACATGTGGAAGAAAATGGAAGACTACCATTTGAATGGATTGAAGAATAGCCAGAATGGCAAAGACTCCAGGGTGATCAAAGACGATCTGAAGTTACCTGTGAGTACTGTGACAATTAGAAGACGCCTGTGTGAAGCTAATCTATCAGCAAGAAGCCCCCGCAAAGTCCCACTGTTAAAAAAAAGACATGTGCTGAAGAGGTTACAATTTGCCAAATAACACATGGACTGGCCTAAAGAGAAATGAAGAAATGTTTTGTGGACTGATGAAAGTAAGATTGTTCTTTTTGGATCCAAGAGCCGCAGACAGTTTGTCAGATGACCCCCAAACACTGAATTCAAGCCCCAGTACACTCTGAAGACAGTGAAGCATTGTGGTGCAGGCATCATGATATGGGGATGTTTCTCTTATTATGGTGTCGGGCCTATTTATCGCATACCAAGGATCATGGATCAGTTTGCATATATCAAAATACTTGAAGAGGTCATGTTGCCTTATGCTAGAGGAAATGCCCTTGAAATGGATGTTTCAACAAGACAATGACCCCAAACACACCAGTAAGCGAGCAGCATCTTGGTTCCAGACCAACAAAATTAAAGTTACAGAGTGGCAAGCCCAATCCCTGGACCTTAATCCGATAGAAAACTTGAGGGGGACATCAAAAATTCTGTTTCTGAGGCGAAACCAAGAAATGGAGAGGAACTGTGGAAGGTTGTCAAAGCATCCTGGGCTGGAATACCTGTTTACAGCGGCCAGAAGTTGGTCGACTCCATGCAACACAGATGTGAAGCAGTTCTCAGAAACAGTAGTTATACAACGAAATATTAGTTTAGTGATTCACAACAATGCTAAATCCTAAAGATTTTTCAGTTTATACAATAAATATTTGCGTTTGTGAAGAAAAAATGCTAAATGATTACACATGACATCCACTTATTTATTGAATAGAAGAAGTCCTTGGGGACGGTCTGCGCCCAGATCAGGGACGGTTGCAGCATGTTACATATACATTATTTTTACTTTTGCTTTTTGCCTCATCTTAACTGATCCCTTGGCTGCAGGCTTCTCTCTTTTTTAGGAAGTGGGAATAAGATTGGTGTGAGAGACGGTGAAGTCCAGGTCCAATGGCCCTGACTATATATGAGACTCTTCCCAGAATACTGAAGGGAACTCCTCAAAATACTGAAGGCCTCCTCCTCACTTTTGGTGTAGCCTACTGAAAACAAAGTGAACACAATGTCTGCTTTTATATGATTTATTCACTTATTCACGTTATGCCACCCCCCGCATGCAGGTATAAGAAAATACAAATATTTTGTTTGTTGTGACGGCCCAAGTGCCGCAAGGCAAGGCGCAGGAAGCGCAGACGTCTCTTGACGAAGACATGCATTTATTAAACGACCATTAACACCAACCTGAGCACGAACAAAGACCGACAACCACTCCAGTGACAGATGGGTTTAAATACGTTCATAAATGATGCATGTACAAAGGGGCAGATGTGCTGGACTGAACTAACAGCACTTAGGGAGTCATTTTGGGTCCGTCCCACTAGGCCACCACATCTCTGTGACAACGGACCGAACCAACTTAAGTAAGAATGATGACATTCTCACTTATAATGTGAGACTGTTAAGGAAGAAAGAGGACACACCAAATGACTTTTAAAAACTTATAAAACCCTACTGCCTCCCTATATTTGTTGTGTGTGTTGGGGATAGAAGTTTGTCAAAGCTTCATTTGAATACACTTCATCTCCACTGTAACTGTAGTTGTCAGAACATTCAGTAGACTGTATTGAAGACTGTGTACGGTGTGTATCAGCAGTCCTCCTTTAGCTGTGTGTAGTGTGTGTGTAACTCAGTAAGAATGCAGGTGTGTGTTTATCTGCTCCTTGCTGCTGATGGTGAGTGTGACTTTCTCTCTACATCTGTAGATCATCAAATATCTACTCAGTAGCTACTTTATAAGAAACACTGAAAACATCTAGTAGGAGTCCAGTTAGAGACGACATGTCATATATTTCTGATAACGTATAAGAGGCACTCCATGTTATCTGAACATATAAGGTAGAATTTGAACAATTACGATTTGCTGTTTAGACTGCCATCAGTCATAAAACCAAATCTTGAAATCAATGTATTATTGTGGTGCAGTTAAATCTCATGCATATCAGCTGCAGCACTCAGGCTGCTGCCCTGTTCCTGCACTGATATACACACCAGACCTGAGAGCTTCACCTGGTATAAATACAACACAAACAGAAACACATGGGAAGTGATCTCCAGTGAGAGTACAGAAACAGAGTTCATACTTATAACTGACCACACTTTTCTATTCTTGCAGAGGCTCCATATAAACCTGTAACTCTTACTTCAGTGGACACTGACACATCAAGTCCAACAGCTTCAACTAAACCTACTACAACAATGACATCTCCAAATAGTTATAAGTTATTAATTTCACCAACTACTACTGATGGTAAGATTAATTTATTTAATGGTATTCTCCAATCAACAACATAAGATGATTCCCCACAAAATACTACTAATACTACTACCAATAATAATAGTAAGTGACATCAACAATTAATTTCTTAATGCAGGTCACTTCATATAGGATATATTTTGGGGCTACAATCCTGCACTTTTAAAAAATAATAAACCATTTGAAGCAGTAATGAACGGAGCATTTAATTCTGTTTGTCTAGTTGCTCAATTTCATAATATAAGCATATATTATGCAAGAAAGTGTTTGCCTAACTGCGTAGCCTTGGTACTGAAAAACCCGAGTAAAGATAAGGCTTGTTTTGTTGAACATTGTATTATGATCAATTAACCTAATTTTCAGTTAAAATTGTATAATTTCTTAAGAATTTATTATTGTTGTTGTTTACGTTGCATTTTGATCCTTAATGAGTGTTCGAATGACTTTGGATTATAACGAATACAGAGTGAGTGAATTGTACCTATGTAGAATGATTACTAATTAATTAATATATAGTTTACATGTATAGGTTATATTTACTTTATTTAGATTTTTTAATCTGAGCCTGATAACAAAATGATAGCATAAAGAGGGGGAAATGATTTTAAAATGTGATTTATAATATGAGACTATAATGTCATTTCAGCTGCACTTCTGTCATTGTTCTAAACAGCCACTGAACAGAATTTAGCGCTCCATTATGTCATAATGTGTGTCATTCTATTTCTGACCCCAGATCAGTTTATTGAGTGGATTTGCCGATGACGATCATTTTAGACAAAACATCAACAAAGACTACAAACAATTCTTCACGCATAAGAGGTACTGAGAAACGAAAACAAAACGTAAGTAGAATTTAGTTTTATCTACAAAGGCAGTTTTTTTTTTTCCCAAATTAGATACTAAATATTTGATAAGGGAATCGTATTATAAACAAGTAGCCAATATGCGAATTTAAAATGAGAACATACATTTTAATGATGGAGAACTTTTGACTGAACGGAGAACTAATTAGTGGGCTAATAGTGAGCTCCGCTCCCCACTAGTCACGTGGTACGGCCCGCCGCCTGCAGTGGGAGTTCATGGTCTTGTGTGAAACCACGACTATGTAGTCACACACACCTGCACCGGGTTATTCTCCTAATGTCTGTGTGTGTATCCCTGTCGATCTGTGTTCTCGCTAATGTTCACGTACGTGGTACACTTTATGATTGTGTGTTCAACGTTGCTCATGTTCATCTTGCCTTTTTGGTGTGAGCGCCACTGTGTTCGTTATTCGTGTTTGTCTAATAAACGTCTGTCTACGTCTAGGGAGTTTGTGGGACCTGCGGCACTCGGGCCGTCACAGCTGTTTAATTTCACGGACCGCACAACTATTTTAAAGTGCGGAATAAGTGAATAGAGAATGAACTAACTAAATGGGGCGTAGCTGAAAATATTCGCGTAACTGAACTCCATTAGATGAAATACGTTGACTGAGACAAAGGAAAGTGACTTCTGCGCTTGTTTTAGAAAAGCCTCTGCAAGACCACGAGTGTGGCCATTATGCACTGTCAGACAACAGGCAAACTTTGATTCACATTTATTAACATTTGTAGAAGAAATTGAGCTACGGGTGGCCATTTGTTCTGTTACATAACTGTATATAAAACAAAGTTTACAGGCGTTGATTGCTCATTTCCATATAGAGATATCAAACTGGGGTACAAAAGTAATCTTGCGCACAAATGCAGAATATAAAATGTCTTGTTTTGTAGAAAATTGCGTTGTAATCAAAGCCTAATTTTCATTTCAAATTCAATTACTTCTTAGGAATAAAGCTTTAATTCTTAAAAATTAAAGTTTTTTTTTTTGTTGTCCAAAAACACATGCAAACTGTTATGACTTTTTAAAAGAAATGAAACAGCTTTATTATCGTTCAATACAATAGAGCTTTCTTCTGCCCTTTCTAGATGCCAAGGGACAACTTCATTATTAATTAATATCATTACCAGAAGACACAAGAGTCATAGAGACCCTGCTACCATTGCTGGGTTTAAGCAGCATTACTCGGCCAATCTGGGAGAAAGTGTAAGTGTTTAGATCATTTTATACTATAATTATAATGATTTATATAGACTGTATCCAGTTTTATTTATTTAGCCTTCACACTTTCCTGACTTGTACAGATGGTAGTCCAAAATATGCTGTCCATTAGTGGAGTTTCCACTGCCCAGGTGGGGTCAATGGATGATTCATTTCCTTTACAATTCATCACTATTTCTCACCCAAGAAACAGGAGGACTGTAAGGAGGTTCATACCATCCGGAGCAGAACTGCTGAACACTTTATGATCACAGAATCAACGGGAGAGATTTGCTCTTTGGACCACAGCACCCATGTAGAAGGTGCAGATGTACTTTCTTGCATAAATCTAGCTTTCCATTAAGAACACACAGTAGGACATGATGTTTGTTCACTTTGTAGACCAGCCATTTTGAGCTATTTGTACTTGTTCACTTTAACACCAGATATCTGAAATTGTACACACAGCACCATGATCATTGAGGATTCAAATTGAAGTAGAAACTTGGGCATCCAAGTTAGACATCCATTCACATCCAGACTTATTTCTCCATCATTTAGGGTCCATTTGACCTCATCTAATAGAGAAGAAAATGTCGAAAAACAAGAAACGCCTTTGATTTTGGAGGCTTATAAGTGTTTCTATTGATGCTGGAGATTTATTTTCATTCAACCTCTACATTTCCTGATTCACCAGGGTCTTGTCCAAAAACATGCAAAGTTTGAGGCAGATACAATAAAGAATTCAAGAGCTACACTGTATTTTCTACTTGGTCTCATCTGGCGTCTCCAATGTGTCCTCCTGGAGCCTCTGTGACTATGCAGTCCTGAGGTGTGAGGGGTGTCCACAGATTGGCAGGGGGTAGAAGCTGATGGCTCTGGGGGTGGGCCAGAAGAGGTGTGAAATCTCTCAGATGGGGGAGGGCAGGGTGAATTTTCTTCACTGCAAGACATGAAGATGAAAATAAATACAAATTGCCATACTAAATAAGAAAATTATTACATTGACTACATACATTTACATCACTATAGTGCCTTTGCATGATCAAGGACGCTTTACAATCATAACCAAGATACCAATGAACTAGAATGATGATCAATGCTAATGCTAATGCCTAGTGCAAAATACATAGGCGCCATCTCAAACAATAATTTACCTTTACATTTAGGGCATGTAGCAGACGCGCTTATCCAGATAGAGTTACGACTTACACAATCAGTGCGATAAACAATACAACAACAAGTACTAGAGTTTCAGTCAACATGGGAGCAAATTGAGTGGACATTTAAATATTACGTAATCAACACTGAACTTTTACAATAAAGAATCACGCATGCTATATGAATTTTATACTTACGGTACATCGAGCACGGCGTCGATTCCAAGCTCAAAAGCGTCTTGCTGAACAGAATCCATGCTAGCAGCCGTGGAACCGTCATCGCTCTCACCTCGCTAAATCTAAATAGCTCCTCATGGACATCAGAAACTGTAAATCGCCTTTTCCTCTCCATTACTGTGATAAAAATGACACATTTTTACCAAAAGCGGAACGTGTTACAAAAACAAAGCGAACTAGCCAAAATGGAATGACTTGCGTATGCGATACGTTTCCAAAATGGAAGACGTTAGTGCGCAACAGGACCTTATATTGTGATTACGCATGGCCCGCCCCACCTCTGTAGTGTAGTATTCAAGGCAAATGAGGTGTCGATGTTTTCTTCTGACGGAATACTATTTGCTGAAAGTGGTTTCAATCACTTTGGTTTCAACGGTCCATTACTATAAGCTCTTTTGATAGGCCAACCATGAACAGCAACGCAATACGGAATCTTGCCATAGGTAGAAAAGCAAAGCAATCAAAGAGAATATTTATTCGATGGACGAATAACAAACACGGATTCTAAGAAAGGAGGGTACAATGCTCTATTCAGGAACAGTTTTAGGATAGTAACGTGCAGTTTGATGTAACTAAAGGTTTGCGTATTTTGTGTTAGGTTATGAAGGAACCGAACGTGTGTTTTTGCTCTAAGAAGTGAGCAAGCTAATAAAGAGCTGTATTAGCATTCTATATACTTTTTTAAACATGTCACGGTGTTTATTTGATGGTAATTGAAGTTCTCTTATATCGGAAGAATGTTGTAAAAGGCAACTTAAAAGGGCAGGCATGTGTTTGTGTAAATTTAGCCGAAAAACACGGTGTATTCAGCATGGGATTTCTGGCGAACGGATGCATGTAGACGGCTGAAAATCGGTAAGCAGGTACTTGTATTAGTCCTAAGAAATGTTATGTTGATAAATGTACTGTACTTTAAGAATATTCGATTTTATCAAGTAATTTATTTAAGTATGCCCGTCTGGGGACGCCCGCGTGCCCGCTAGGGGGCGTGGTGCATTATGGGGTATATGTGCCTGTACTTTATTACGTAATTGCATTTGTATTGATTTTTGGGAAAAATAAACATCTGTAGATGTAAGAGAACATCAAAGTGGAGAACACCCCAGCTGGTGAGTAGCATCAAAGCACCACATCAATAATCTGAGTTTACATACATCCACTCCATGGACACCAGTTTAAAAATTCTACTTTTATTTCAAATATAAAGGCTCAGAATGCAAGAAGTTGAAGAGAGTACGCATCTTCTTCAGACGAGCATGGCAGGCTATAAAAAGCACCTTGTCCTGTGCCAAGCGCTCCAACAAAATTAGCCCTACTCTTTAACTTTTCCCAGCTCTTTTTACCAATTTATTTTGTATTTCTTTTTTCCCTTCATTTTCCCCAACCTGCCTTTTCATTTTCTGAAATAACATCTTTTGACTTTTTGATTAATAAACTTTACTTCATGCAAAGATATAATCTGTTTGCATTCTAGACCTTTTAATCATATTTTTCATTCTAAGACCAGCCAGGTTATGATTCTAATTTGGCCAAATAAATCTTGAATGATTCAACTCACTTTAATAACATTTTTAGATTATCACATATATGTACAGTTTCATGTCACTCAGCATTAAGAGAGAATTTCACACTCACCTTTAGTGAGAGGAAGTACAGTAAAGAGAAAACACAAACTGAGCATCCTTGTCTCTATGGAAACACCACTGACTTCCCAGCACACACTGACAACTCTACACCCAGATCTCCACTACCACTGTGGACACACACTGACTCCAGAACACTCACAGCATTTCTTCAGTACTCCAGACCCTAATGTCCACCCAGCAGAGAGGAACTGGGAACAAATGAACTTGGCCAGAGCTCTTATGTTTCTTTTCAAGTTCACATCACCAGCTTTACAGAGACATACAAAACCACACACAGTGCCATCATGTCCTTTGACCTGTGAGGACTCTGGTTGTTTCTTCCTTTGTGATGTATCCCACAACCCACACTGACCATGATGCTGCATCTGTGAAACCATATAGGAGACACACATGCTCATTACAAAGCAAAGGGGGTGAAGTCTGATGTAAAGGAGAGAAAAAAGCAGACATATTATCCCCTCACTCTTATTCTCAAACTCTTCTAAGTTTATAGTTTTAAAATGCAGTTTATAGAGTTAATCACCTCAAAGCTTGCGTACATAGAAATATTTGCATTACTTTTTCATGGCTTGATATATTTTATGTTTGCACTATCTTATGATGTCCTGTGTACTTAATATTTTATTCATTGTATCAAATTTGTTTTAGTGGTAAATATACTTTGAACCATTATGCACTGTCACTACAGAATGCTGTCTGCTTTATGTCTCCAGAGTCTATAAGCATGCAAACACACCCACATTCAAGAATTTCTAGATAGTGAGAGGACCTGCTTTTTGTTTGCTTTTTCAGTTTCCACATCACAATAATTTGTTGTGGACCATTGCTTATGCAGAAAAGTTCTTTAAGATTTTTTGTGAGTAATATGAAGTTCTGGATTTACAGAATGAGTCAAAAACAAACAACAAAAACCTGCATTACTCACAATAAGAACCTATTTGAATTTTGATCAACTCTATTAATCACCCTTTGAACATGGACATGGTTTGGGTAGTACATGAGCAGTCCCTTTTCTCAGTGAAGTACTGACATCTCTCCTCACAGTACACAATATTACCTAAATTATCAGTAACCATACCAGTCCTCCTCATACTAAACCTGTTTTGTACTAAATTAAATTCAAACTGGACCTGCCATTGAGAACACACTGTAGGCTACAGTGTGTTCTCAATGGCAGGTCCAGTTTGAATTTAAGTCCTAGTTTTAGTCTGTGTTTAAAACATCATCCTTTATCCCAATTTCACATTAGAATAGACCCAGCAGTCAGAGTTGTGCTGTTTTGATTATTAAACTACACTTTACAGAATAAATGTATTTTGTACTATTTCTAGCTAGAAACCACTGATAAGCCTGTCATGGCATAAGGCAAGAAATAGACTGGAAGGAAACTGAGCTTGTGAGTATGTGACCACAGCTCAGCTGCAGCGGTGCAGAAGCAGCATGGTTGTCACTTCTGGTCTAAAATGGGCTTTAGATTCTGCTCTGGTACCCACTGCCCACTGGTTGGAACTGTGAGAACTGAAACCACAGCAGATGTCAGATATCCTGAGCTCTCAGACCAGAACAGTCTCCTCCTTCTTCTGGGACGTTCATAAGGTGTTTTGAGAGCGAAATGTTTATTGACTTTAAAAACTGCACATACTTACTTTAAGATGCCATACACATATCAAATACTTTTCTACCACAATTTAATCCACAAACCATATTTTCTCACACTACTAATAGATTAAGAACACTGCTGTAAAAGTGGAGCCTGTATGTTATATCTGATGTATTCACTGAGCTGAGATATTTCATGACAAGTATTTACATGAAAGTAGGGTCATACACTGACCATGACTGCAGACATTAGCATTAGGGTGTTTATACAGCAGGAGACAAACAGGGAATATCTGGGAACAATTACTGGGAGGGGTAAGAGACAAAACCCACATGAGACATATGTCAAGGGGCAGAGCAGGGGAGGAGCTACAAACTAAAACATAGAAAAGCACATGGAGACAAAGACATACTAAAGCAATAACATGTAATTGTCTTCTACTCTTTACTACAGTGTAGCCTATAGAAACGTATACCAGGAAATATAGGACAATTATATTTTAACTATATTAAAAAGTACACAGACTTCATAAGATGGAATCATAAGATATGCAGAAATATTTAATAATTATTTGTTAAGCAAAACATTTTTCCAGTTCTACCTGAGAAAGTCAGCTTGCTTAAATAACATTTTTATATTAACAAATAAATGTACAATTTAATGCAATTCAGCATTAAAAGAGAATTTCACACTCACCTTCAGTGAAGAGAAGACACAAACTCAGCAGCTTTGTCACTATGGAGACACCAGCACACACTGACAACTCTACACCCAGAACTCCACCACCACTGTGGACACACACTGACTCCAGAACTCAGTCCAGAACTCTCTCAGCTATACTTCACTAAAGTCTGCAAGGATGTCACTACAGTAATGTAGTGTCTTGTGAGTCCTGAGAACACCTGAGGTTTGTTTTTTCATTGTGTAGTTTCACAGAGCCCACAGGGCCCCTGTTGCCTCTGTGAACCAGACATGCATGTTGTGGTTTCAGTGTGGGGGTGTCTATGGGGGAAGAAAGAAGAGGCTTGAGAAACCACCAGAAGGCTGAAAAAGCCTCCTTGTTGACAACTTGCCATTAAAGCAGCCATGTTTACTGGTGGACAAATACTGCATATGCTACTTATAGTGTAGTCATGATACTTTATAAACATAAAATGCATAAATACAGCAAACATCATACAGCATAAATACATAAAATCAGCAATAGAGCGGGTTGTTTTTTGGTAATGAATGGTGTTTCAAACTATGGATGTTTATGTCTCCTCCACCACAAATCCTTTTTTCTTGTAATAAAGTAAATATTTGTATTATTCTATTTATTATGTATTTGACAAGCCAGTTATACAGAGCCTGGGTGATCAGTTATAATTAGACTCTGCCTTTGCTATGAGCCATTACACTTAATACTAAAAACTGCTGGTTAAAACCACAAGGACTAAAAGCACGACTAACAGCTCGCTCAGACCACGTGTTTTTCTTGTTAAAAACAGCTCAGGTAGCACAGAGGTTCTAAATCCAGTCATTGTGGCCCCCAGCAACATCATTATTTCTCATGTTCCTGTGCCTCATACACCTTCACTTCGGCCCAATCACATTTCACCCCTTGGTAAAAATCTACACTAAATCTAAGAATAAAATGGTTTAAAACATATTACTTTTAATATGCATGGTTTTACCTAATCCTAGAGATATATAATAAAGTTATCTGTTACAGGACAAGGGGATTTTCAGATCCAATACAGACATTAAGTCATATAAAATCAAACACATTTGGAAAAAGAACTAAAATTCTTACACTCTAATGCACAAACATTAAAAAAATTAGATCCCCTCTAAAATCCTCAATGTCAGACCTAGCTACCATACATTGTACATTCTTTAAATGGAGAAGAGCATTTTGAAGTCTGATTTCTGACTCAGTCACTGCTCAAATGGTCAAACCAGAACTGTATACATATTTTTATAATTATGGCCCCTCCACTTACTGGCTTAGAAGCAGTGTTACTGTGATTTGTATTACTTTATCTGACACCAAACCAGAGGTGATAAATCTGATTTTGAACCCTGGCAGACTCAAAGGGGCCTGGATGTTGCACCAACTGCTGTGATCAGATCATCATAGTGAATCAACATACAAGACAACACACCGGGAATGCACACCTCGGGAGGATAACAGGACCTCTAGAAAGTTGGACTAGACATTAATTGCTTATTTTTTCACTTATTAAATTCATTTTTCTTTTTAAATTGTTATTATAGTGGTGACCATTGTTGGCCAGAGGAGGATGGGCCCCCTTTTGAGTCTTGGTTCCTCTCAAAGTTTCTTCCTCTTACTTCTTCCTCTTGGGACATTTTTCTAGCAACTGTTGCCCTTGGCAATCCAGTAAAAACTGCAATCTAACGTTTTACCACTAGGTGGACCCATGCTACAATTTTACGTAAATCATATGGCAACACCGGGATTATAAAATGACAAATTTCTTATTAAGACTGATATCATTTATTTTTAAAAAGTCCAATTTTCCTTCTATAAGATTGATGTATTTTTTTATTGACTTGCATAATTCATACCTTTAACCGGTGCATTATTGTACAGACCAAGAAAAGGCTTTTGATATGTAGAAGCTGAAAGCAACAGTACATTTGTGGTGTGAGTACAGTTCACATCTCTAGTGGTGGAGTGACATTCTTACAGAGTGAGGACCAGTTTTTTGGCCAACAAACAAGTTACTCCTGCAAACAAATTCCATATCAAATTTGAAACTGAACCACACTACTCAAACTGAACATGTGCAATTAAAATACACCCTGACTTATGTTTCATGCACTGCATTATGTATAAAAATAATGTTTTGAAATTAAATACTCCTTTAAACATCTGTTCAAACTTTTTTAAAGTCTCAGGTAGCCAGTTCTGTGGCTGCCCTAATTCCACCTGCTGTTGTAACAGACACAGTTGTGTGTAATGTCGAGAGAGAGAGAGAGACACAGTTGTGTGTAATGTCGAGAGAGAGACACAGTTGTGTGTAATGTCGAGAGAGAGAGAGAGAGACACAGTTGTGTGTAATGTCGAGAGAGAGACACAGTTGTGTGTAATGTCGAGAGAGAGAGAGAGAGAGCACCGTCAGCACCGTCACCTTTCTGCTCGCCTTCTCAACACTCCTTTTTCTTTGGTAACGCTGTACGGTGCTTTTTACTGTTTCCTTTACGTATAAATACAGTGATGGTAGCCGTGTGACCTGGCTTGAAGTGGTCCAGGAGAGAATAAAAGTATTTCAGATTGCCCACACCAGTGTGTGTGTCACTCCATGTTAACTCCACGCATCGCGGTTACCCTGTTCCTCACTCCAGGTAAGAAGCGTTACACTATTTTCATTAATAAGCCTTTACACTACACACTTTGGGTGTCGTAGTGAAATGAACTGACCAAACAGCAGTGAGGGAGGTTATGTTGGGTCTCACCCCCTGAGCTTCTACATCGTGTCTCTGTGACAAAGGACGGAGCCACTTAACTAAGAATGAGACCGTCCTCACTGACAATGTGAGAATATCTGATAGATCACTGACTGATAAGGAAGAAAGAGGACGTACAAAACCTACCGCATCTCTATATTTGGTGTGTGTTGTGTTGACCTTAGTTTGTCAGAGTTTCATCTGAATACACTTCCTCTCCACTATAAGTGTAGCTGTGAAGTCATTTAGTAGACTGTATTGAAGAGTGTGTACGGTGTGTATCAGCAGTCCTGCTGTAGCTGTGTGTAGCGTGTGTGTAACTCAGTAAGAATGCAGGTGTGTGTTTATCTGCTCCTTGTGCTCCACGCTGCTGATGTTGAGTGTTACCTTCTCTCTACAGGTGTTGTCATCCTCATACATTCATTTACATAAAGGTATTTATATCTGGGATCAGCAGAGAGCAGCAGCTCACCACTTACCCCAGATTCTGTCTAACGACAGAACTCTTTAGTTTAGAACAAAAGCTGTTAAATGCTAACCTTGCTAGCAAACACTCGAAGTGAACAGCAACTCAAATATAGCCTTCGTAAATCCATGCCCACAAACTTCTCTCAAGCCGGTCAAACCGCATCCAAGTGTTAATAAATGTCTCCCAGACTAGTCGGTGTGTCGTATAACTCACTGTGAACTAGACAAGTGAAGAAACATCACCGGGACGCGACCTGGATGAGGTTTGAGGACATGTAGCTCGATATCTGACTCATTTACAAATCCTATTAGCTATCGTTGCTGTTGGCTTCCAGTGTTTGTTAGCAATGTTAGCAGCTTTTGTTCTAAACTAAAGGAGCAAAATATGGACTCCAAATATGTCTTGTCCACCCAGGTTAAGGGAGAATAAAGTAAATTTGTTGACTTTATTTGTTAAGTGGGACTGAAATCTGCGCTGTGGTTCGGTCCACTAGAGAGGAACCGGTGCTAATTACTTGCTAATTGCTAATTACTTACTTCAGACCAGCATAAGGTAGGAATTGTAGGAACATTACTAAGACTGACACAATTAAGACACAGAGTATTATGACTCTAACTAGGAAAATTTTGGTCTATAAGTTTGTACTTTTATAAAACTTATATATATATATATATATATATATATATATATATATATATATATATATATATATATATATATATATAGATAGATAGATATCTATCTATATATCTATATCTATCTATCTATCTATCTATCTATCTATCTATCTATCTATCTATCTATCTATCTATCTATATGTATGTATGTATGTATGTGGTTGATTGTATATGTGCTACAGTATTTTACATGTGTATGATGTGTGTGTTTGGTGCTTCTGTGTGTTTTCCCAAGTGGGGAGTGGGTGGGGGTTTGGGGGAGAGACTACAGAGAGGATTCTGATCTCATGAGTGTTGACATACAAAATGTCACACGCTTTATGAAAAGCAAACACTTCATCCAAAACTATTTCCAAAATGATATTTTTGCATCAAGCATCTATACAAATATAAAATGTATGGCTTATTCTGCATGGCCACTACACACTGATATGATAAATGGAAAACACTACTAGCTTGTGTCTGCAATAACATGTTTTTGTCAGGCTGCTCTGGTACACACTGAACACTCATGATGTGTTGTGCTTCACCTTCCACCACTCTCCATTCCTAAATCCTGTTGAGGAGTTCTTTTCAGCATGGAGGCAGAAGGTCCATGATCACCAACCCCACCTACACATACACCTTCTCCAGGTGATGGAGGAAGCTTGTGGTGACATTGATGATGGAGCATGTCAGGGGTGGATACGTCACGCCAGGTGGTAGTTCCCTCACGCCCACAATGACCGGATTTAGAACCTCTGTGCCAGCTGAGCTGTTTTTAAAAAGAAACATGTGATCTGAGCGAGTCATGGTTTTGGTCCTTGTGGTTTTAACCAGCAATTTTTAGTATTAAGTGTAATGGCTCATATCAAAGGCACAGTCTAATTATAACTGATCACCCAGGCTCTGTTTAACTGGCTTGTCAAATATCTTTCAAATACACAATAAATAGAATAATACAAATATTTACACTTTATTACACTCTATATTTACACTTTATATTTACACTCTATTGCTGATTTTATGTATTTATGCTGTGTGATGTTTGCTGTATTTATGTATTTTATGTTTATAAAGTGTCATGGCTACACTATAAGTAGCGTATGCAGTTTTTGTCCACCAATAGACTGGCTGTGTTACATGGCTGCTTTAACGGTAAGTTGTCAACAAGGACCTTCTGGTGGTTTCGCAAGCCTCGTCTTTCTTCCCCCACAGACACCCCCACACTGAAACCACAACATGCATGTCTAGTTCACAGAGGCACCAGGGGCCCTGTGGGCTCTGTGAAGCTACACAATGAAAAAACAGACCTCAGGTGTACTCAGGAATCACAAGACACTACATTACTGTAGTGACATCCTTGTGGACTTCAATGAAGTACTGCTGAGAGAGTTCTGGACTGATCTCTGGAGTCAGTGTGTGTCCACAGTGGTAGTGGAGTTCTGGGTGTAGAGTTGTCAGTGTGTGCTAGTGTTTCCATAGTGACTGCTGCTGAGTTTGTGTCTTCTCTTCACTGAAAGTGAGTGTGAAATTCTCTTTTAATGCTGAATTGCATTAAATTGTACATTTATTTGTTAATATAAAAATGTTATTTAAGCAAGCTGACTTTCTCAGGTAGAACTGGAAAAATGTTTTGCTTAACAAATAATTATTAAATATTTCTGCATATCTTATGATTCCATCTTATGAAGTCTGTGTACTTTTTAATATAGTTAAAATACAATTGTCCTATATTTCCTGGTATACGTTTCTATAGGCTACACTGTAAAGAGTAGAAGACAATTACATGTTATTGCTTTAGTATGTCTTTGTCTCCATGTGCTTTTGTATGTTTTAGTTTGTAGCTCCTCCCCTGCTCTGCTCCTTGACATGTGTCTCATGTGAGTTTTGTCTCTTACCCCTCCCAGTAATTGTTCGCAGATATTCCCTGTTTGTCTCCTGCTGTATAAATACCCTAATGCTAATGTCTGCAGTCATGGTCAGTGTATGACCCTACTTTCATGTAAATACTTGTCATGAAATAACTCAGCTCAGTGAATACATCAAATATAACATACAAGCTCCACTTTTACAGCAGTGTTCTTAATCTATTAGTGGTGTGAGAAAATATGGTTTGTGGACTAAATTGTGGTAGAAAAGTATTTGATAAGTGTATGGCATCTTAATGTGAATATGTGCAGTTTTTAAAGTCAATAAACATTTTGCTCTCAAAACACCTTATGAACGCTCCAGAAGAAGGAGGAGACTGTTCTGGTCTGAGAGCTCAGGATGTCTGACGTCTGCTGTGGTTTCATTTCTCACAGTTCCAACCAGTGGGCAGTGGGTACCAGATCAGAGTCTAAAGCCCATTTTAGACCAGAAGTGACAACCGTGCTGCTTCTGCACCTGAACTGTGGTCACACACTCACAAGCTCAACTTTCTTCTAGTGTATTTCTTGCCTTATGCCATGACAGGCTTATCAGTGGTTTCTAGCTAGAAATAGTACAAAATACTACATTTATTCTGTAAAGTGTAGTGTAATAATCAAAACAGCACAACTCTGACTGCTGGGTCTATTCTAATGTGAAATTGGGATAAAGGATGATGTTTTAAACACAGACTAAAACTAGGACTTAAATTCAAACTGGACCTGCCATTGAGAACACACTGTAGCCTACAGTGTGTTCTCAATGGCAGGTCCAGTTTGAATTTAATTTAGTACAAAACAGGTTTAGTATGAGTAGGACTGGTATGGTTACTGATAATTTGGGGAATATTGTGTACTGTGAGGAGAGATGTCAGTACTTCACTGAGAAAAGGGACTGCTCATATACTACCCAAACCATGTCTATGTTCAAAGGCTGATTAATAGAGTTTATCAAAGTTCAAATAGGTTCTTATTGTGAGTAATGCAGGTTTTTGTTGTTTGTTTTTGACTCATTCAGTAAATTCAGAACTTCACATTACTCACAAAAAATCTTAAAGAACTTTTCTGCATAAGCAATTGTCCACAACAAATTATTGTGATGTGGAAACTGAAAAACCAAACAAAAAGCAGGTCCTCTCACTATCTAAAAATTCTTGAATGTGTGTGTGTGTGTGTGTGTGTGTGTGTGTGTGTGTGTGTGTGTGTGTGTGTGTGTGTGTGTGTGTGTGTGTGTGTGTGTGTTTGCATGCTTATAGTCTCTGGAGACATAAAGCAGACAGCATTCTGTAGTGACAGTGCATAATAGTTCAAAGTATATTTACCAATAAAACAAATTTGATACAATGAATAAAATATTAAGTACACAGGACATCATAAGATAGTGCAAACATAAAATATATAAAGTCATGAAAAAGTAATGCAAAAATTTGTATGAGCGCAAGCTTTGAGGTGATTAACTCTATAAACTGAATTTTAAAACTATAAACTTAGAAAGAGGAGTTTGAGAATAAGAGTGAGGGGATAATATGTCTGTTTGTTTCTCTCCTCTACATCAGACTCCACCCCCTTTGCTTTATAATGAGCATGTGTGTCTCCTATATGGTTTCACAGATGCAGCATCATGGTCAGTGTGGGGTTGTGGGATACATCACAAAGGAAGAAACAACCAGAGTCCTCACAGGTCAAAGGACATGATGGCACTGTGTGTGGTTTTGTATGTCTCCGTAAAGCTGGTGATGTGAACTTGAAAAGAAACATAAGAGCTGTGGCCAAGTTAATTTGTTCCCAGTTCCTCTCTGCTGGGTGGACATTAGGGTCTGGAGTACTGAAGAAATGCTGTGAGAGTTCTGGAGTCAGTGTGTGTCCACAGTGGTAGTGGAGATCTGGGTGTTGAGTTGTCAGTGTGTGCTGGGAGGTCAGTGGTGTTTCCATTGAGACAAGGATGCTCAGTTTGTGTTTTCCCTTTACTGTACATCCTCTCACTAAAGGTGAGTGACATGAAACTGTATATATATGTGCTAATCTAAAAATGTTATTAAAGTGAGTTGAATCATTCAAGATTTATTTGGCCGAATTAGAATCATACCCTTGGCTAGTCTTAGAATGAAAAATATGATTAAAAGGTCCAGAATGCAAACAGACTATATCTTTGCATGAAGTAAAGTTTATTAATCAAAAATAAATAAAAAAGTAAAAAAATATTTCAGAAAATGAAAAGACAGGTTGGGGAAAATGAAGGGAAAAAAGAAATACAAAATAAATTGGTAAAAAGAGCTGGGAAAAGTTAAAGAGTAGGGCTAATTTTGTTGGAGCGCCTGGCACAGGACAAGGTGCTTTTTATAGCCTGCCACGCTCGTCTGAAGAAAATGCGTACTCTCTTCAAGTTCTGGCATTCTGAGCCTTTATATTTGAAATAAAAGTAGAATTTTTAAACTGGTGTCCATGGAGTGGATGTATGTACACTCTGATAATTGATGTGGTGCTTTGATGCTACTCACCAGCTGGGGTGTTCTCCACTTTGACTGCCTCTGTAAAAGATTCCGCTACTCCACCCAGATCCTCTCTTACATCTACAGATGTTTTTTTTCCCCAAAAGAATCAATAAAAATGTAATTACATAATAAAGTACAGGCACATATTTAAAGAGAACAAACATCATGTCCTACTGTGTGTTCTTAATGGAAAGCTAGATTTTTTCAAGAAAGTACATCTGCACCTTCTACATGGGCGCTGTGGTCCAAAGAGCAAATCTCTCCCATTGACTCTGTGATCATAAAGTATTCAGCAGATCTGCTCGGGATGGTACGAACCTTCTTACAGTCCTCCTGTTTCTTGGGTGAGAAATGAGAAATAGTGATGAATTGTAAAGGAAATGAATCATCCATTGACCCCACCTGGGCAGTGGAAACTCCACTAATGGACAGCATATTTTGGGCTACCATCTGTACAAGTCAGGAAAGTGTGAAGGCTAAATAAATAAAACTGTGGATACAGTGTATATAAATTTTTATTAAAATTATAGTAAAAAATGATGTAGACGCTTACACTTTCTCCCAGATTGGCCGAGTAATGCTGCTTAAACCCAGCAATGGTAGCAGGGTCTCTATGACTCTTGTGTCTTCTGGTAATGATATTAATTAATAATGAAGTTGTCCCTTGGCATCTAGAAAGGACAGAAGAAAGTTCTATTGTATTGAACGATAATAAAGCCGTTTTATTTCTTTTAAAAAGTCAACATTTGTATGTTTTTGGACAACTAAAAAAAATACATTTTTGAAAATTAAAGACTTATTTCTAAGAGGTAATTGAATTTGAACTGAAAATTAGGCTTTGATTACAACACAATTTTCTATAAAACAAGGCTTATTTTACATGCATTTGTGCACAGGATTAATTTTGTAGCCTAGTTTCATAACTCTATGGAAATGAGAAATCAAAGCCTATAGATTTTATTGTTTAATATAGTTATATAACAGAACAAATGGCCAACCTTAGCTCAATTTCTTCTACAAATGTTAAAAATGTGAATCAAAGTTTGCCTGTTGTCCGACAGTGCATAATGGCCACACTCGTGGTCTTACAGAGGCTTTTCTAAAACAAGCGCAGAAGTCACTTTCCCTTGTCTCAGTCAACGCATTTCATCTAATGGAGTTCAGTTACGCGAATACTTTTAGCTACTTCCCCTTTTATTTAACAACATTTCCTTTTAGTTAGTTCATTCTCTGCTCACTTATGCCGCATTTTAAAATATTTGTGCGGTCCGTTAAATTAAACAGCTGAGACGGCCCGAGTGCCGCAGGTCCCACAAACTCCCTTGACATAGACAGATGTTCATTAGACGAACACGAATAACGAACACAGTGGCGCTCACACGAAACAGGCAAGATGAACATGAGCAACGTTGAACACAGCTTACAAACATAAAGTGCACCACGTACGTGAACATTAGCGAGAACACAGACCGACAAGGATGCACACACCAACCGGGGTTTAAACACACACAGACATTAAGAGAATAACCCGGTGCAGGTGTGTGTGACTACATAGTCGTGGTTTCACACAAGATCATGAACTCCCACTGCAGGCGGCGGGCCGTTATCAAATATTTAGTATCTGCCTTTGTAGATAAAACTAAATGCTACTTACGTTTTGTTTTCGTTTCTCAGTACCTCTTATGCGTGAAGAATTGTGTGTAGTCTCTGTTGATGTTTTGTCTAAAATGATCGTCATCGGCAAATCCGCTCAGTACACTGATCTGGGGTCGGAAATAGAATGACACAAATTATGACATAATCGAGCGCTAAATTCTGTTCAGTGGTTGTTTAGAACAATGAAAAAAGTGCAGCTGAAATGACATTATAGTCTCATATCAGAAATCACACTATCACATTTTAAAATAATTTCCCCCTCTTTATGCTATAATTTTGTTATCAGGCTCAGATTAAAAAATCTAAATAAATAAAGTAAATATAACCTATACATGTAAACTATATATTAATTAATTAGTAATCATTCCACATAGGTACAATTCACTCACTCTGTATTCGCTATAATCCAAAGTCATTTGAACACTCATTAAGGATCAAAATGCAACCTAAACAACAACTATAATAATAAATTCTTAAGAAATTATACAATTTTAACTGAAAATTAGGCTTATTGATCACAGTACAATGTTCAACAAAACGGCTTATCTTTACTCTGGTGTTTCAGTACCAAGGCTACGCCGTTATGCAAACACTTTCTTGCATAATATATGCTTATATTATGAAATTGAACAACTAGACAAACAGAATTAAATGCTCCGTTCATTACTGATTCAAATGGTTTATTATTTTTTAAAAATATATTTTTTAAAAGTGCAGGATTGTAGCCCCAAAATAACCTGCACATGGTTTTTACAGGGGTTATTCCAATATGTGCTTTATAACACAACGTTTTGATCACATCTTCACAAAGGTTAATTACTGCTGAAAAGAAATAAGGTTAGCATACATTTTTTAATTTTCTTATAGCCTATAAAGAACACCCAACCAAACAACCTAGCTACAAAGAGACAAGGATAAAAACGTCATTACATGTATTATATAGGCATACAGATTTGAAATTAATGTGGTAAATGCAGTGGACAGGATGGAGTCTAGAATTCATCATCTGTTGAAGCATCTGTGGTGACATCCTCATATGGGTCTTCAATGTCTTCATGAGCCCCACCATAACCTGCCACCATTAGGTGGTGTGTTTCTTTAACAGCTACCAGGTCTGTCTTCAGCTCCTCAAGCTTTGGTAATACAACACTGTGCAGGCCACAGTAAGCTTAGCAGAAATTCCTGAAAGGTAGTTTGAAAAAAAAAAAAATCAAACTAGGTAATAAAAGCACCATGAAAAACCACCACAACACAATCTACAATCTAACAACCAAACATCACACCCCATCAAAAATAAACACAATCACATTCTGAATGCAAGATTATATATAATCAGGTCATAAACACAACATGAATAATTAACTGATCATATTAATAGGGCTTTGAAAAGTAGGATCCAGTGTAGAGTCACGTATGAATGCTGGGAAACAAAGTATCTATCAGTATGGCCCTTTGTAGGAAAGATTATCTGTAAAACAGTTCAAGAACATATATGTAATGCAGGCTTGAACCCAGGTCATCTAAGTGATGATACTAATAGCCTACTGGGTGAGCAACCACACTCTAACAAGGGTGCACCCTTGTCCAAAACAGTTAGATCTTGGATCAGGTAAAACAAAAGGAAAAAAACTAAACACCATGCCGAGCATGGAAAAGGGGAGAACAAAGGACGTAACAGGAAGAAATGGCAACCCCGATGCACTGAGGAAAACCAAACTAAAATTTCCCAAACAAGACCAGAAAACAGGGAACAACTTGAATGGCTAAGGGAAGCCTTGGGAGAGAGACAGATTCGAGAGGGAAGGTGTAAAAACACAAACACCCTCACAGATAAGAAGTGAGGTGTAGCAGGAAGTTACCAGCTAGGAGCTTGGCTCAAATATTTAGCAAACACCCAGCTCTGAATGACTGGGTCACGGGGCTTTTATTAGGTCTAACCCAGCTGTTGGGTGTTAAACCTGATTAGTGGTGTGGTTGACTTGACGCCTTGGCCTGGTACCAACCCTTACAGTATCCTATATGAAGTGAACTGCATTAACAAACAAAGCTCAAATTGTTACCTAAATGGAGCAACCAAATTGCTCAGTTATAACTATCATTGTTATAAGGATAGTGAATGTCATTAGAACAATGCTAAAAATCATATAATATTAAAATAAATATTTATTAATCTAACAAGCAAATGTGGTGGAGTCTGACAGTGGGGTGTGTTTTTACAGGTTGCGTATTGGAACACAACAGGGAGACAAAACACATCACTGCACATACAGGAGACTCAGTACTGCTACCCTGCAGCTGCATAGACTTGCTTGCCAAACCTGAGAGTTTCACCTGGAAGAAATACCACCCAAAAAGAAAAACATGGGATGTGATCTCCAGTGAGAGTAAACAGCACAGAAACAGAGATCAGCTAGGTACTGCTCACGCTCCAGGAAATCTCTCTCTACTCATATCACACCTGACGGATGAAGATGAGGGAGATTGCGATTGTATGCATAAGGAATATGAACAACTATACATCAAACTCACTTTTAAAGGTAAGTAACTTAGATCCATATGCTTAGTGCATTGATAATCTCATAAATAAACTGAACTTTAGCAAACTAGTGTTACATTGTACCTGTAGCACCTGTTACACCTAAAGAGCACTCTTAGACCATCAAAGGCTGATATACTGGACATAGTATGAATGCTACAGGTCACTTGGGTAGTGTTTTCTCACTGATGTGGCTTGGTGTGTGGGACAGGTAAAGCCAGATGCTCGCAGATGTAGAGAGAGATTTATTTTGTTCCAACTTTGTGATGGGTGAACAGGCCAGGGTCAAAACAAGGAAAGCCAAGGCTGGGGTAATCCAAATCATACAGGTAAACAGTCCGAGTCCAACAACCAAAGAGCAATAACAAACCAAGCAAACTATACAAACGGGGTAGGAAAAAATCAGTAGTCTGGAGAGCAAAAAGCACAAACGAAACATGGGAAAGCAATCAAGGAAATAACGCTCGGTATGCACAGTCGAAACTAGTGGCAATACCTCGGAATGCTGGTGAGGTCTAAAGAGGTTTATATACAGGTGGGAAGTAGAAAACAGCTGCTGTCAATATTCTGGTGATGAGGATCTGAATGAATGTGTATGATTGGATGAGTCCTTGACCTTGCGACGAATGGCATGTTGGGTGTTGTAGTGTGCTTGGAGTTCGGTCGACGTGACACTTGGTAGATGTTTGTTTGCAAAAGGACAGCTAAAACAAGTCCAGGGTAAATATACATTTCATCCATTTTTATAGGGGTGTATTTGTGGTTAAAGTTGTCTTGTACTTTAAAAATACTTGACTGGGATTTAAATCATGACTTAATCTTCTGGAAACAATCCATAATGTCACTGACCCTCATTTTGTCTTTCATGTTATTTCTAAAGTGTATAGTTGGACCATGACAGTATCAATAAACTGCCAGTGTAAAATTGTTTCCCAGCCACACTACATCTTATACACCCAAAGTGACAGAAATGTCCTGTTTTTGATTCATTGCTTAGTACTAGATGTGTTCCGTTGTCCAAATAACTATTTTATCTATTTTACCTCATAATGACATTTTTCTTAAAGAGTTATGTGTCCTAACTATGACCATCCACAAACAGTAAGTAGGAACTGTGTGAACTGAAACCTCAAACTACTGTGGTTGGGGAAATACTGTTTTGCACTGGCATTTTGATATCATAGTGAGCACATGTCAACATTTATGAAAAATAAAAATTTGATGTAAAATGTATTACTTCACAATACTTCACAAAATGACAGAAATCCACTGTTTTTGACTTAGCATCTTGTACTAGATGTGCTCCCAGTTGTCCAAATACATATGTTTTACCTCAAAATTGTATTTTTTATTAACTTTCATAAGTCCAAAATCATGTGTCCTAAGGAAGTACCAGCATCAAACTATTTTTCAGTCACACTAGTTTGACTAAAGGCTTTATCCAAAATGACAGAAGTGATCTGTTTTTGACTCATCTCACCCAATATTAGATGTATTCCCAATTGTCCAAAGACATGTTTTAACTGAAAATGGCATTTTTCTTCATGTGTCCTGACTATGACAGTCAATAAAGTGACAGTGCGAAACTGTATTTCCCAACCACAAAAGTCTAATTACAGGCTATACACCCACATTGACAGCTTTTTGGTCAACATACAAAACAGATTTAAAATATATATTTCAAATACTTCTAATACTTCATTAGGAATTTTATTTTGACATAATTTGATTTGTTTTGTGGCCGTATCACAATGCTCAAGAGGGATAATTCCATTGCATTAGTGCTAACTCTATAATATAACACCATTACTTGGAAAGTCAACACTTCATTATAAAAATTAGTTTTTAAATAAACTTTTAAACATGCGCTGATGAGCTTGTTCACCTGCCCCCCCACTCAGGTGCAGTCACATGTCTACTAGTGTCACGAATGTAAACCACCCTGAATGTTCCTATACACATTTATAATGGGTCAGTACTGTAGCCAAACTTGCAAACACAAGTAGTACTAAAGCAGTACACCATCTTATGCTAACAAACACATGTTCCTCTCCAGGAATCTCAACAACAGAATTTACATCAAGATTTGATGGCAAAACAAGTGCAAAGGCTCCAGCTGATGCTTCCACTACTGACAGTGCAAAGACTCTGACTGACGGTAACATGCATTTACTGCATATCAACATGGTCTCCTAATATCTTAAAAAGCAATTAAAATGCATGCTGTGTAAAAACACAAACACTAACGCACACACAAATACACATAACATTTGTATAACGTTTGCCTTCAGATGTCCAAAACCCTGCTGGTGATTTATTATATATTCTCATGACTACTGCTGTGGGAGCTGTCCTCCTCCTGCTGCTGGGTCTCGTGGGGGTCTTGTGCTGGAGATACAAATGTACACATACACATACACACACACTCACACACACATGCACGCACGCATGCACGCATACAAGTTGTGGATCACACTGTCACACTGGACAAACGAGGCTAAGAAAGGGGCAAACAGAAGAGAAGAGAGAGCAGGAGACACAGGTGAATGCTCACATACCATCCACTCTAACATAAGAAAAACAACCTCCACATCATTACTGGCACATGTCCTTCAAGGTCAAATCTTCCATGGTGTGTGTGTGTGTGTGTTTTTACAGGATTGTTCTGCTGTGCTTTGTTCACCTGTTCAAGTGAGTGCTACTTTGTATTAACAGGTTAAGTTTAGGTTTTGTTGAAGCAGTACCAAATACTTGGGCAGAGGGTTTTATACAGATAGTGTGTGGAGTTCCCTAGTTGTGTGGGGTCCATGGTGAGTTTCTGATACAAAGCAGCTCTTGATGAATGTTTTTGATGATGGCTGTTGTGATCTCCAGTTTGAAATCAGTGGAGATGGTGGTGTGTAGGAAGCTCAGACTCCACATCACTTACTGTACTGAGTTACAAAGGGAGATGGACAGTTGTCTTATTTCAGAAATGTATCATCCATCTCTACTGCTTTTTGCATGTTGACCTCCAAGTTGTTTTCAGTGCACCACAAAGCCAGACGAGCCACTTGACTCCACTAGCAGTTTCGTCAGTGTTGCTAACGAGTCCTGTTAGGGTCATTTGCTTGATGATAGCTGGAGATGCACTTGTTGGTGTAGCAAGAGAAGAGGAGGGCTGAGAGTGTCCAGCCTTGAGGAACCCCAGTGCTGATGGATAGGGGCTCTGACAGATAAGGTTCCAGGCACACAAGCTACTTTCTATCTGACAGGTAGATGAAAATGCCCTGACAGACACAGGGTTCCACTTTTAGTTGTGTTGAAAGCAGAGCTGAAGTCTAGATACATGACTCTGTCATAGGATCCTAGAAGGTCCAGATGAGTACAGACATAGTGTTGATTGTGACTGTGCATAGTGCAGATTGCTCTGTAAAACTATATCAGTCCAAAGAAGTGGGAGTGATAGACTTGACGTAAGACAGAACCAGCTTCTCCAAGCATTTCATGACTACTGATGTTAAAGCTTCTGACCTGTAGGTATTAAGGCTGGTTATATTGTCCTTCTTTGAACAAGGATGATTGACCACTAAATTCTACCTGTGTTTCACTTCACCTGTGCCCTTATGGAGCACAGCTCTTATCACTGCATTCATATGAAAACGGAGACATGTTCTGGACATGTACCAGTGATTTCACACCACATATAGGATATTGTTGTTGCCTTTTGCATGATGGTCATAGGTGCATAAAGGTAATTGGTGCACTTCAATTGTGCAATTGTGTGCATGTATAGACTCCTATATACAGTCTTTTTGTGAAGTGTGTTTTAGTGTTTACACAAGTTTGCTAATTTTCCATTTCTGTGTTTCTGCAGGAAGATTTGTGTGTCCTATACGCAACTGTAAATCCAAAAGCAAAATGCAAAACAGCACAAGAACAGGTGTGTATCATACTGAATGTGTGTTTTGTAAACATGTGTGTTATGTAACAATTGTTAATGTGTTATTCCTACAGGATGATGTCACTTACTCCACTGTAGTACACAGTCAGAAAACCAAACTAGCATCCACTCCAATGGATAATGCAGATTATACAGAATATGCCAGCATCAAATTAAATTCAATTTAAGCACACATGCACACACACACACACACACACACACACACACACACACACACACACACACACACACACACACACACACACACACAAATGCAATCAAGCAAATGGACAAAAAACAAACATACAAAAACATGTATGGTAGCCAGTAAATGGCAAGTATTTTATTTGTTTCATCACTGTAAATGCCTCATTAGGGGTTAATCTGCTGAAAGGTAATTTGAATACTTCTGTGAATTGTTATCTTTTTTGCATGTAATTTATTTAGTAGTAGTGCATTTGGCTTTTATGAAATAATAAATGATGTGTAAATTTTCACAGTACGGCCCCTCCTCCCAGATGTGTGTGTGTGTGTGCGTGTGTGTTCATTCATATAGCCATGCCCTCCCCGTGTTTCACACCTGCTTCTTGTTTTGTGTCGTTACTGTGCGTGTATATAACTTTCCTGTTTAGTAGTGGATGTTGTCGGTGATTGACCATGTATTAGCCTATGTGCTACATTGTCTTTTGTCTGGTGTTAATAAACGTAACTTTTGTCGGCTCGTTCATGCATCCTGCCTAGCCTCCTACCTAGAGTTGTATAGCCTGCACTGTATAGATGAACAACTTTTCAATTAATTTTTATTTAGGTTAAATTCAAATCAGTTATATTACATTGTAAAGCTATAAATGAGACACTGCAGTTCCTGAGGAGTTTTAATAAAACTATAAATGAGTACACTGCAACTTAAGAGAAAATAAGACAAATTCAAAATAAATGTCAACAAGCAACACTTGGAATAATATCTATATCTATATATCTATCTATCTATCTATCTATCTATCTATCTATCTATATATATATATATATATATATATATCTATCTATCTATATATATATATATATATATATATATATCTATCTATCTATCTATCTATCTATCTATCTATCTATCTATATATATATATATATATATATATATATATATATATATATATATATATATATATATATATATATATATATCATTGTGTTCAAAATAATAGCAGTCCAACATGACTAATCAGATCAATCACTGTTTTTGGTAGAAATTATATTACTACATGGTAAATAATTTACCAGTAGGTGTAGCAGAGTCATAGAAAACCATCAGACCCAACATTCATTATATGCATGCTCCTGAGTTTGTGTAATTGAATAATTAATTGAAACAGGTGTGTTCAAAATAATAACAGTGTGGAGTTCAATTAGTGAGGTCATTCCTTCTGTGAAAAAACAGATGTCACTCAGGTGGCCTTTATTTACAGATGAAGCCAACACATGTTGTACATGCATTTCTCTCTGAAAATCTGAGGAAAATGGGTCGTTCCAGACATTGTTCAGTAGAACAGTGTACTTTGATTAAAACTTTGATTGGAGAGGGGAAAACATATAAAGAAGTGCAGAAAATGTTAGGCTGCTCAGCTAAAATGATCCCCAATGCTTTAAAATAGAAAACAAAACCAGAGACATGTGGAAGAAAATGGAAGACTACCATTTGAATGGATTGAAGAATAGCCAGAATGGCAAAGACTCCAGGGTGATCAAAGACGATCTGAAGTTACCTGTGAGTACTGTGACAATTAGAAGACGCCTGTGTGAAGCTAATCTATCAGCAAGAAGCCCCCGCAAAGTCCCACTGTTAAAAAAAAGACATGTGCTGAAGAGGTTACAATTTGCCAAATAACACATGGACTGGCCTAAAGAGAAATGAAGAAATGTTTTGTGGACTGATGAAAGTAAGATTGTTCTTTTTGGATCCAAGAGCCGCAGACAGTTTGTCAGATGACCCCCAAACACTGAATTCAAGCCCCAGTACACTCTGAAGACAGTGAAGCATTGTGGTGCAGGCATCATGATATGGGGATGTTTCTCTTATTATGGTGTCGGGCCTATTTATCGCATACCAAGGATCATGGATCAGTTTGCATATATCAAAATACTTGAAGAGGTCATGTTGCCTTATGCTAGAGGAAATGCCCTTGAAATGGATGTTTCAACAAGACAATGACCCCAAACACACCAGTAAGCGAGCAGCATCTTGGTTCCAGACCAACAAAATTAAAGTTACAGAGTGGCAAGCCCAATCCCTGGACCTTAATCCGATAGAAAACTTGAGGGGGACATCAAAAATTCTGTTTCTGAGGCGAAACCAAGAAATGGAGAGGAACTGTGGAAGGTTGTCAAAGCATCCTGGGCTGGAATACCTGTTTACAGCGGCCAGAAGTTGGTCGACTCCATGCAACACAGATGTGAAGCAGTTCTCAGAAACAGTAGTTATACAACGAAATATTAGTTTAGTGATTCACAACAATGCTAAATCCTAAAGATTTTTCAGTTTATACAATAAATATTTGCGTTTGTGAAGAAAAAATGCTAAATGATTACACATGACATCCACTTATTTATTGAATAGAAGAAGTCCTTGGGGACGGTCTGCGCCCAGATCAGGGACGGTTGCAGCATGTTACATATACATTATTTTTACTTTTGCTTTTTGCCTCATCTTAACTGATCCCTTGGCTGCAGGCTTCTCTCTTTTTTAGGAAGTGGGAATAAGATTGGTGTGAGAGACGGTGAAGTCCAGGTCCAATGGCCCTGACTATATATGAGACTCTTCCCAGAATACTGAAGGGAACTCCTCAAAATACTGAAGGCCTCCTCCTCACTTTTGGTGTAGCCTACTGAAAACAAAGTGAACACAATGTCTGCTTTTATATGATTTATTCACTTATTCACGTTATGCCACCCCCCGCATGCAGGTATAAGAAAATACAAATATTTTGTTTGTTGTGACGGCCCAAGTGCCGCAAGGCAAGGCGCAGGAAGCGCAGACGTCTCTTGACGAAGACATGCATTTATTAAACGACCATTAACACCAACCTGAGCACGAACAAAGACCGACAACCACTCCAGTGACAGATGGGTTTAAATACGTTCATAAATGATGCATGTACAAAGGGGCAGATGTGCTGGACTGAACTAACAGCACTTAGGGAGTCATTTTGGGTCCGTCCCACTAGGCCACCACATCTCTGTGACAACGGACCGAACCAACTTAAGTAAGAATGATGACATTCTCACTTATAATGTGAGACTGTTAAGGAAGAAAGAGGACACACCAAATGACTTTTAAAAACTTATAAAACCCTACTGCCTCCCTATATTTGTTGTGTGTGTTGGGGATAGAAGTTTGTCAAAGCTTCATTTGAATACACTTCATCTCCACTGTAACTGTAGTTGTCAGAACATTCAGTAGACTGTATTGAAGACTGTGTACGGTGTGTATCAGCAGTCCTCCTTTAGCTGTGTGTAGTGTGTGTGTAACTCAGTAAGAATGCAGGTGTGTGTTTATCTGCTCCTTGCTGCTGATGGTGAGTGTGACTTTCTCTCTACATCTGTAGATCATCAAATATCTACTCAGTAGCTACTTTATAAGAAACACTGAAAACATCTAGTAGGAGTCCAGTTAGAGACGACATGTCATATATTTCTGATAACGTATAAGAGGCACTCCATGTTATCTGAACATATAAGGTAGAATTTGAACAATTACGATTTGCTGTTTAGACTGCCATCAGTCATAAAACCAAATCTTGAAATCAATGTATTATTGTGGTGCAGTTAAATCTCATGCATATCAGCTGCAGCACTCAGGCTGCTGCCCTGTTCCTGCACTGATATACACACCAGACCTGAGAGCTTCACCTGGTATAAATACAACACAAACAGAAACACATGGGAAGTGATCTCCAGTGAGAGTACAGAAACAGAGTTCATACTTATAACTGACCACACTTTTCTATTCTTGCAGAGGCTCCATATAAACCTGTAACTCTTACTTCAGTGGACACTGACACATCAAGTCCAACAGCTTCAACTAAACCTACTACAACAATGACATCTCCAAATAGTTATAAGTTATTAATTTCACCAACTACTACTGATGGTAAGATTAATTTATTTAATGGTATTCTCCAATCAACAACATAAGATGATTCCCCACAAAATACTACTAATACTACTACCAATAATAATAGTAAGTGACATCAACAATTAATTTCTTAATGCAGGTCACTTCATATAGGATATATTTTGGGGCTACAATCCTGCACTTTTAAAAAATAATAAACCATTTGAAGCAGTAATGAACGGAGCATTTAATTCTGTTTGTCTAGTTGCTCAATTTCATAATATAAGCATATATTATGCAAGAAAGTGTTTGCCTAACTGCGTAGCCTTGGTACTGAAAAACCCGAGTAAAGATAAGGCTTGTTTTGTTGAACATTGTATTATGATCAATTAACCTAATTTTCAGTTAAAATTGTATAATTTCTTAAGAATTTATTATTGTTGTTGTTTACGTTGCATTTTGATCCTTAATGAGTGTTCGAATGACTTTGGATTATAACGAATACAGAGTGAGTGAATTGTACCTATGTAGAATGATTACTAATTAATTAATATATAGTTTACATGTATAGGTTATATTTACTTTATTTAGATTTTTTAATCTGAGCCTGATAACAAAATGATAGCATAAAGAGGGGGAAATGATTTTAAAATGTGATTTATAATATGAGACTATAATGTCATTTCAGCTGCACTTCTGTCATTGTTCTAAACAGCCACTGAACAGAATTTAGCGCTCCATTATGTCATAATGTGTGTCATTCTATTTCTGACCCCAGATCAGTTTATTGAGTGGATTTGCCGATGACGATCATTTTAGACAAAACATCAACAAAGACTACAAACAATTCTTCACGCATAAGAGGTACTGAGAAACGAAAACAAAACGTAAGTAGAATTTAGTTTTATCTACAAAGGCAGTTTTTTTTTTTCCCAAATTAGATACTAAATATTTGATAAGGGAATCGTATTATAAACAAGTAGCCAATATGCGAATTTAAAATGAGAACATACATTTTAATGATGGAGAACTTTTGACTGAACGGAGAACTAATTAGTGGGCTAATAGTGAGCTCCGCTCCCCACTAGTCACGTGGTACGGCCCGCCGCCTGCAGTGGGAGTTCATGGTCTTGTGTGAAACCACGACTATGTAGTCACACACACCTGCACCGGGTTATTCTCCTAATGTCTGTGTGTGTATCCCTGTCGATCTGTGTTCTCGCTAATGTTCACGTACGTGGTACACTTTATGATTGTGTGTTCAACGTTGCTCATGTTCATCTTGCCTTTTTGGTGTGAGCGCCACTGTGTTCGTTATTCGTGTTTGTCTAATAAACGTCTGTCTACGTCTAGGGAGTTTGTGGGACCTGCGGCACTCGGGCCGTCACAGCTGTTTAATTTCACGGACCGCACAACTATTTTAAAGTGCGGAATAAGTGAATAGAGAATGAACTAACTAAATGGGGCGTAGCTGAAAATATTCGCGTAACTGAACTCCATTAGATGAAATACGTTGACTGAGACAAAGGAAAGTGACTTCTGCGCTTGTTTTAGAAAAGCCTCTGCAAGACCACGAGTGTGGCCATTATGCACTGTCAGACAACAGGCAAACTTTGATTCACATTTATTAACATTTGTAGAAGAAATTGAGCTACGGGTGGCCATTTGTTCTGTTACATAACTGTATATAAAACAAAGTTTACAGGCGTTGATTGCTCATTTCCATATAGAGATATCAAACTGGGGTACAAAAGTAATCTTGCGCACAAATGCAGAATATAAAATGTCTTGTTTTGTAGAAAATTGCGTTGTAATCAAAGCCTAATTTTCATTTCAAATTCAATTACTTCTTAGGAATAAAGCTTTAATTCTTAAAAATTAAAGTTTTTTTTTTTGTTGTCCAAAAACACATGCAAACTGTTATGACTTTTTAAAAGAAATGAAACAGCTTTATTATCGTTCAATACAATAGAGCTTTCTTCTGCCCTTTCTAGATGCCAAGGGACAACTTCATTATTAATTAATATCATTACCAGAAGACACAAGAGTCATAGAGACCCTGCTACCATTGCTGGGTTTAAGCAGCATTACTCGGCCAATCTGGGAGAAAGTGTAAGTGTTTAGATCATTTTATACTATAATTATAATGATTTATATAGACTGTATCCAGTTTTATTTATTTAGCCTTCACACTTTCCTGACTTGTACAGATGGTAGTCCAAAATATGCTGTCCATTAGTGGAGTTTCCACTGCCCAGGTGGGGTCAATGGATGATTCATTTCCTTTACAATTCATCACTATTTCTCACCCAAGAAACAGGAGGACTGTAAGGAGGTTCATACCATCCGGAGCAGAACTGCTGAACACTTTATGATCACAGAATCAACGGGAGAGATTTGCTCTTTGGACCACAGCACCCATGTAGAAGGTGCAGATGTACTTTCTTGCATAAATCTAGCTTTCCATTAAGAACACACAGTAGGACATGATGTTTGTTCACTTTGTAGACCAGCCATTTTGAGCTATTTGTACTTGTTCACTTTAACACCAGATATCTGAAATTGTACACACAGCACCATGATCATTGAGGATTCAAATTGAAGTAGAAACTTGGGCATCCAAGTTAGACATCCATTCACATCCAGACTTATTTCTCCATCATTTAGGGTCCATTTGACCTCATCTAATAGAGAAGAAAATGTCAAAAAACAAGAAACGCCTTTGATTTTGGAGGCTTATAAGTGTTTCTATTGATGCTGGAGATTTATTTTCATTCAACCTCTACATTTCCTGATTCACCAGGGTCTTGTCCAAAAACATGCAAAGTTTGAGGCAGATACAATAAAGAATTCAAGAGCTACACTGTATTTTCTACTTGGTCTCATCTGGCGTCTCCAATGTGTCCTCCTGGAGCCTCTGTGACTATGCAGTCCTGAGGTGTGAGGGGTGTCCACAGATTGGCAGGGGGTAGAAGCTGATGGCTCTGGGGGTGGGCCAGAAGAGGTGTGAAATCTCTCAGATGGGGGAGGGCAGGGTGAATTTTCTTCACTGCAAGACATGAAGATGAAAATAAATACAAATTGCCATACTAAATAAGAAAATTATTACATTGACTACATACATTTACATCACTATAGTGCCTTTGCATGATCAAGGACGCTTTACAATCATAACCAAGATACCAATGAACTAGAATGATGATCAATGCTAATGCTAATGCCTAGTGCAAAATACATAGGCGCCATCTCAAACAATAATTTACCTTTACATTTAGGGCATGTAGCAGACGCGCTTATCCAGATAGAGTTACGACTTACACAATCAGTGCGATAAACAATACAACAACAAGTACTAGAGTTTCAGTCAACATGGGAGCAAATTGAGTGGACATTTAAATATTACGTAATCAACACTGAACTTTTACAATAAAGAATCACGCATGCTATATGAATTTTATACTTACGGTACATCGAGCACGGCGTCGATTCCAAGCTCAAAAGCGTCTTGCTGAACAGAATCCATGCTAGCAGCCGTGGAACCGTCATCGCTCTCACCTCGCTAAATCTAAATAGCTCCTCATGGACATCAGAAACTGTAAATCGCCTTTTCCTCTCCATTACTGTGATAAAAATGACACATTTTTACCAAAAGCGGAACGTGTTACAAAAACAAAGCGAACTAGCCAAAATGGAATGACTTGCGTATGCGATACGTTTCCAAAATGGAAGACGTTAGTGCGCAACAGGACCTTATATTGTGATTACGCATGGCCCGCCCCACCTCTGTAGTGTAGTATTCAAGGCAAATGAGGTGTCGATGTTTTCTTCTGACGGAATACTATTTGCTGAAAGTGGTTTCAATCACTTTGGTTTCAACGGTCCATTACTATAAGCTCTTTTGATAGGCCAACCATGAACAGCAACGCAATACGGAATCTTGCCATAGGTAGAAAAGCAAAGCAATCAAAGAGAATATTTATTCGATGGACGAATAACAAACACGGATTCTAAGAAAGGAGGGTACAATGCTCTATTCAGGAACAGTTTTAGGATAGTAACGTGCAGTTTGATGTAACTAAAGGTTTGCGTATTTTGTGTTAGGTTATGAAGGAACCGAACGTGTGTTTTTGCTCTAAGAAGTGAGCAAGCTAATAAAGAGCTGTATTAGCATTCTATATACTTTTTTAAACATGTCACGGTGTTTATTTGATGGTAATTGAAGTTCTCTTATATCGGAAGAATGTTGTAAAAGGCAACTTAAAAGGGCAGGCATGTGTTTGTGTAAATTTAGCCGAAAAACACGGTGTATTCAGCATGGGATTTCTGGCGAACGGATGCATGTAGACGGCTGAAAATCGGTAAGCAGGTACTTGTATTAGTCCTAAGAAATGTTATGTTGATAAATGTACTGTACTTTAAGAATATTCGATTTTATCAAGTAATTTATTTAAGTATGCCCGTCTGGGGACGCCCGCGTGCCCGCTAGGGGGCGTGGTGCATTATGGGGTATATGTGCCTGTACTTTATTACGTAATTGCATTTGTATTGATTTTTGGGAAAAATAAACATCTGTAGATGTAAGAGAACATCAAAGTGGAGAACACCCCAGCTGGTGAGTAGCATCAAAGCACCACATCAATAATCTGAGTTTACATACATCCACTCCATGGACACCAGTTTAAAAATTCTACTTTTATTTCAAATATAAAGGCTCAGAATGCAAGAAGTTGAAGAGAGTACGCATCTTCTTCAGACGAGCATGGCAGGCTATAAAAAGCACCTTGTCCTGTGCCAAGCGCTCCAACAAAATTAGCCCTACTCTTTAACTTTTCCCAGCTCTTTTTACCAATTTATTTTGTATTTCTTTTTTCCCTTCATTTTCCCCAACCTGCCTTTTCATTTTCTGAAATAACATCTTTTGACTTTTTGATTAATAAACTTTACTTCATGCAAAGATATAATCTGTTTGCATTCTAGACCTTTTAATCATATTTTTCATTCTAAGACCAGCCAGGTTATGATTCTAATTTGGCCAAATAAATCTTGAATGATTCAACTCACTTTAATAACATTTTTAGATTATCACATATATGTACAGTTTCATGTCACTCAGCATTAAGAGAGAATTTCACACTCACCTTTAGTGAGAGGAAGTACAGTAAAGAGAAAACACAAACTGAGCATCCTTGTCTCTATGGAAACACCACTGACTTCCCAGCACACACTGACAACTCTACACCCAGATCTCCACTACCACTGTGGACACACACTGACTCCAGAACACTCACAGCATTTCTTCAGTACTCCAGACCCTAATGTCCACCCAGCAGAGAGGAACTGGGAACAAATGAACTTGGCCAGAGCTCTTATGTTTCTTTTCAAGTTCACATCACCAGCTTTACAGAGACATACAAAACCACACACAGTGCCATCATGTCCTTTGACCTGTGAGGACTCTGGTTGTTTCTTCCTTTGTGATGTATCCCACAACCCACACTGACCATGATGCTGCATCTGTGAAACCATATAGGAGACACACATGCTCATTACAAAGCAAAGGGGGTGAAGTCTGATGTAAAGGAGAGAAAAAAGCAGACATATTATCCCCTCACTCTTATTCTCAAACTCTTCTAAGTTTATAGTTTTAAAATGCAGTTTATAGAGTTAATCACCTCAAAGCTTGCGTACATAGAAATATTTGCATTACTTTTTCATGGCTTGATATATTTTATGTTTGCACTATCTTATGATGTCCTGTGTACTTAATATTTTATTCATTGTATCAAATTTGTTTTAGTGGTAAATATACTTTGAACCATTATGCACTGTCACTACAGAATGCTGTCTGCTTTATGTCTCCAGAGTCTATAAGCATGCAAACACACCCACATTCAAGAATTTCTAGATAGTGAGAGGACCTGCTTTTTGTTTGCTTTTTCAGTTTCCACATCACAATAATTTGTTGTGGACCATTGCTTATGCAGAAAAGTTCTTTAAGATTTTTTGTGAGTAATATGAAGTTCTGGATTTACAGAATGAGTCAAAAACAAACAACAAAAACCTGCATTACTCACAATAAGAACCTATTTGAATTTTGATCAACTCTATTAATCACCCTTTGAACATGGACATGGTTTGGGTAGTACATGAGCAGTCCCTTTTCTCAGTGAAGTACTGACATCTCTCCTCACAGTACACAATATTACCTAAATTATCAGTAACCATACCAGTCCTCCTCATACTAAACCTGTTTTGTACTAAATTAAATTCAAACTGGACCTGCCATTGAGAACACACTGTAGGCTACAGTGTGTTCTCAATGGCAGGTCCAGTTTGAATTTAAGTCCTAGTTTTAGTCTGTGTTTAAAACATCATCCTTTATCCCAATTTCACATTAGAATAGACCCAGCAGTCAGAGTTGTGCTGTTTTGATTATTAAACTACACTTTACAGAATAAATGTATTTTGTACTATTTCTAGCTAGAAACCACTGATAAGCCTGTCATGGCATAAGGCAAGAAATAGACTGGAAGGAAACTGAGCTTGTGAGTATGTGACCACAGCTCAGCTGCAGCGGTGCAGAAGCAGCATGGTTGTCACTTCTGGTCTAAAATGGGCTTTAGATTCTGCTCTGGTACCCACTGCCCACTGGTTGGAACTGTGAGAACTGAAACCACAGCAGATGTCAGATATCCTGAGCTCTCAGACCAGAACAGTCTCCTCCTTCTTCTGGGACGTTCATAAGGTGTTTTGAGAGCGAAATGTTTATTGACTTTAAAAACTGCACATACTTACTTTAAGATGCCATACACATATCAAATACTTTTCTACCACAATTTAATCCACAAACCATATTTTCTCACACTACTAATAGATTAAGAACACTGCTGTAAAAGTGGAGCCTGTATGTTATATCTGATGTATTCACTGAGCTGAGATATTTCATGACAAGTATTTACATGAAAGTAGGGTCATACACTGACCATGACTGCAGACATTAGCATTAGGGTGTTTATACAGCAGGAGACAAACAGGGAATATCTGGGAACAATTACTGGGAGGGGTAAGAGACAAAACCCACATGAGACATATGTCAAGGGGCAGAGCAGGGGAGGAGCTACAAACTAAAACATAGAAAAGCACATGGAGACAAAGACATACTAAAGCAATAACATGTAATTGTCTTCTACTCTTTACTACAGTGTAGCCTATAGAAACGTATACCAGGAAATATAGGACAATTATATTTTAACTATATTAAAAAGTACACAGACTTCATAAGATGGAATCATAAGATATGCAGAAATATTTAATAATTATTTGTTAAGCAAAACATTTTTCCAGTTCTACCTGAGAAAGTCAGCTTGCTTAAATAACATTTTTATATTAACAAATAAATGTACAATTTAATGCAATTCAGCATTAAAAGAGAATTTCACACTCACCTTCAGTGAAGAGAAGACACAAACTCAGCAGCTTTGTCACTATGGAGACACCAGCACACACTGACAACTCTACACCCAGAACTCCACCACCACTGTGGACACACACTGACTCCAGAACTCAGTCCAGAACTCTCTCAGCTATACTTCACTAAAGTCTGCAAGGATGTCACTACAGTAATGTAGTGTCTTGTGAGTCCTGAGAACACCTGAGGTTTGTTTTTTCATTGTGTAGTTTCACAGAGCCCACAGGGCCCCTGTTGCCTCTGTGAACCAGACATGCATGTTGTGGTTTCAGTGTGGGGGTGTCTATGGGGGAAGAAAGAAGAGGCTTGAGAAACCACCAGAAGGCTGAAAAAGCCTCCTTGTTGACAACTTGCCATTAAAGCAGCCATGTTTACTGGTGGACAAATACTGCATATGCTACTTATAGTGTAGTCATGATACTTTATAAACATAAAATGCATAAATACAGCAAACATCATACAGCATAAATACATAAAATCAGCAATAGAGCGGGTTGTTTTTTGGTAATGAATGGTGTTTCAAACTATGGATGTTTATGTCTCCTCCACCACAAATCCTTTTTTCTTGTAATAAAGTAAATATTTGTATTATTCTATTTATTATGTATTTGACAAGCCAGTTATACAGAGCCTGGGTGATCAGTTATAATTAGACTCTGCCTTTGCTATGAGCCATTACACTTAATACTAAAAACTGCTGGTTAAAACCACAAGGACTAAAAGCACGACTAACAGCTCGCTCAGACCACGTGTTTTTCTTGTTAAAAACAGCTCAGGTAGCACAGAGGTTCTAAATCCAGTCATTGTGGCCCCCAGCAACATCATTATTTCTCATGTTCCTGTGCCTCATACACCTTCACTTCGGCCCAATCACATTTCACCCCTTGGTAAAAATCTACACTAAATCTAAGAATAAAATGGTTTAAAACATATTACTTTTAATATGCATGGTTTTACCTAATCCTAGAGATATATAATAAAGTTATCTGTTACAGGACAAGGGGATTTTCAGATCCAATACAGACATTAAGTCATATAAAATCAAACACATTTGGAAAAAGAACTAAAATTCTTACACTCTAATGCACAAACATTAAAAAAATTAGATCCCCTCTAAAATCCTCAATGTCAGACCTAGCTACCATACATTGTACATTCTTTAAATGGAGAAGAGCATTTTGAAGTCTGATTTCTGACTCAGTCACTGCTCAAATGGTCAAACCAGAACTGTATACATATTTTTATAATTATGGCCCCTCCACTTACTGGCTTAGAAGCAGTGTTACTGTGATTTGTATTACTTTATCTGACACCAAACCAGAGGTGATAAATCTGATTTTGAACCCTGGCAGACTCAAAGGGGCCTGGATGTTGCACCAACTGCTGTGATCAGATCATCATAGTGAATCAACATACAAGACAACACACCGGGAATGCACACCTCGGGAGGATAACAGGACCTCTAGAAAGTTGGACTAGACATTAATTGCTTATTTTTTCACTTATTAAATTCATTTTTCTTTTTAAATTGTTATTATAGTGGTGACCATTGTTGGCCAGAGGAGGATGGGCCCCCTTTTGAGTCTTGGTTCCTCTCAAAGTTTCTTCCTCTTACTTCTTCCTCTTGGGACATTTTTCTAGCAACTGTTGCCCTTGGCAATCCAGTAAAAACTGCAATCTAACGTTTTACCACTAGGTGGACCCATGCTACAATTTTACGTAAATCATATGGCAACACCGGGATTATAAAATGACAAATTTCTTATTAAGACTGATATCATTTATTTTTAAAAAGTCCAATTTTCCTTCTATAAGATTGATGTATTTTTTTATTGACTTGCATAATTCATACCTTTAACCGGTGCATTATTGTACAGACCAAGAAAAGGCTTTTGATATGTAGAAGCTGAAAGCAACAGTACATTTGTGGTGTGAGTACAGTTCACATCTCTAGTGGTGGAGTGACATTCTTACAGAGTGAGGACCAGTTTTTTGGCCAACAAACAAGTTACTCCTGCAAACAAATTCCATATCAAATTTGAAACTGAACCACACTACTCAAACTGAACATGTGCAATTAAAATACACCCTGACTTATGTTTCATGCACTGCATTATGTATAAAAATAATGTTTTGAAATTAAATACTCCTTTAAACATCTGTTCAAACTTTTTTAAAGTCTCAGGTAGCCAGTTCTGTGGCTGCCCTAATTCCACCTGCTGTTGTAACAGACACAGTTGTGTGTAATGTCGAGAGAGAGAGAGAGACACAGTTGTGTGTAATGTCGAGAGAGAGACACAGTTGTGTGTAATGTCGAGAGAGAGAGAGAGAGACACAGTTGTGTGTAATGTCGAGAGAGAGACACAGTTGTGTGTAATGTCGAGAGAGAGAGAGAGAGAGCACCGTCAGCACCGTCACCTTTCTGCTCGCCTTCTCAACACTCCTTTTTCTTTGGTAACGCTGTACGGTGCTTTTTACTGTTTCCTTTACGTATAAATACAGTGATGGTAGCCGTGTGACCTGGCTTGAAGTGGTCCAGGAGAGAATAAAAGTATTTCAGATTGCCCACACCAGTGTGTGTGTCACTCCATGTTAACTCCACGCATCGCGGTTACCCTGTTCCTCACTCCAGGTAAGAAGCGTTACACTATTTTCATTAATAAGCCTTTACACTACACACTTTGGGTGTCGTAGTGAAATGAACTGACCAAACAGCAGTGAGGGAGGTTATGTTGGGTCTCACCCCCTGAGCTTCTACATCGTGTCTCTGTGACAAAGGACGGAGCCACTTAACTAAGAATGAGACCGTCCTCACTGACAATGTGAGAATATCTGATAGATCACTGACTGATAAGGAAGAAAGAGGACGTACAAAACCTACCGCATCTCTATATTTGGTGTGTGTTGTGTTGACCTTAGTTTGTCAGAGTTTCATCTGAATACACTTCCTCTCCACTATAAGTGTAGCTGTGAAGTCATTTAGTAGACTGTATTGAAGAGTGTGTACGGTGTGTATCAGCAGTCCTGCTGTAGCTGTGTGTAGCGTGTGTGTAACTCAGTAAGAATGCAGGTGTGTGTTTATCTGCTCCTTGTGCTCCACGCTGCTGATGTTGAGTGTTACCTTCTCTTTACAGGTGTTGTCATCCTCATACATTCATTTACATAAAGGTATTTATATCTGGGATCAGCAGAGAGCAGCAGCTCACCACTTACCCCAGATTCTGTCTAACGACAGAACTCTTTAGTTTAGAACAAAAGCTGTTAAATGCTAACCTTGCTAGCAAACACTCGAAGTGAACAGCAACTCAAATATAGCCTTCGTAAATCCATGCCCACAAACTTCTCTCAAGCCGGTCAAACCGCATCCAAGTGTTAATAAATGTCTCCCAGACTAGTCGGTGTGTCGTATAACTCACTGTGAACTAGACAAGTGAAGAAACATCACCGGGACGCGACCTGGATGAGGTTTGAGGACATGTAGCTCGATATCTGACTTATTTACAAATCCTATTAGCTATCGTTGCTGTTGGCTTCCAGTGTTTGTTAGCAATGTTAGCAGCTTTTGTTCTAAACTAAAGGAGCAAAATATGGACTCCAAATATGTCTTGTCCACCCAGGTTAAGGGAGAATAAAGTAAATTTGTTGACTTTATTTGTTAAGTGGGACTGAAATCTGCGCTGTGGTTCGGTCCACTAGAGAGGAACCGGTGCTAATTACTTGCTAATTGCTAATTACTTACTTCAGACCAGCATAAGGTAGGAATTGTAGGAACATTACTAAGACTGACACAATTAAGACACAGAGTATTATGACTCTAACTAGGAAAATTTTGGTCTATAAGTTTGTACTTTTATAAAACTTTATATATATATATAGATATATATATATATAGATATATATATATATATATATATATATATATAGATAGATAGATAGATAGATATAGATATATAGATAGATATCTATCTATCTATCTATCTGTCTATCTATCTATCTATCTATCTATCTATCTATATGTATGTATGTATGTATGTATGTATGTATGTGGTTGATTGTATATGTGCTACAGTATTTTACATGTGTATGATGTGTGTGTTTGGTGCTTCTGTGTGTTTTCCCAAGTGGGGAGTGGGTGGGGGTTTGGGGGAGAGACTACAGAGAGGATTCTGATCTCATGAGTGTTGACATACAAAATGTCACACGCTTTATGAAAAGCAAACACTTCATCCAAAACTATTTCCAAAATGATATTTTTGCATCAAGCATCTATACAAATATAAAATGTATGGCTTATTCTGCATGGCCACTACACACTGATATGATAAATGGAAAACACTACTAGCTTGTGTCTGCAATAACATGTTTTTGTCAGGCTGCTCTGGTACACACTGAACACTCATGATGTGTTGTGCTTCACCTTCCACCACTCTCCATTCCTAAATCCTGTTGAGGAGTTCTTTTCAGCATGGAGGCAGAAGGTCCATGATCACCAACCCCACCTACACATACACCTTCTCCAGGTGATGGAGGAAGCTTGTGGTGACATTGATGATGGAGCATGTCAGGGGTGGATACGTCACGCCAGGTGGTAGTTCCCTCACGCCCACAATGACCGGATTTAGAACCTCTGTGCCAGCTGAGCTGTTTTTAAAAAGAAACATGTGATCTGAGCGAGTCATGGTTTTGGTCCTTGTGGTTTTAACCAGCAATTTTTAGTATTAAGTGTAATGGCTCATATCAAAGGCACAGTCTAATTATAACTGATCACCCAGGCTCTGTTTAACTGGCTTGTCAAATATCTTTCAAATACACAATAAATAGAATAATACAAATATTTACACTTTATTACACTCTATATTTACACTTTATATTTACACTCTATTGCTGATTTTATGTATTTATGCTGTGTGATGTTTGCTGTATTTATGTATTTTATGTTTATAAAGTGTCATGGCTACACTATAAGTAGCGTATGCAGTTTTTGTCCACCAATAGACTGGCTGTGTTACATGGCTGCTTTAACGGTAAGTTGTCAACAAGGACCTTCTGGTGGTTTCGCAAGCCTCGTCTTTCTTCCCCCACAGACACCCCCACACTGAAACCACAACATGCATGTCTAGTTCACAGAGGCACCAGGGGCCCTGTGGGCTCTGTGAAGCTACACAATGAAAAAACAGACCTCAGGTGTACTCAGGAATCACAAGACACTACATTACTGTAGTGACATCCTTGTGGACTTCAATGAAGTACTGCTGAGAGAGTTCTGGACTGATCTCTGGAGTCAGTGTGTGTCCACAGTGGTAGTGGAGTTCTGGGTGTAGAGTTGTCAGTGTGTGCTAGTGTTTCCATAGTGACTGCTGCTGAGTTTGTGTCTTCTCTTCACTGAAAGTGAGTGTGAAATTCTCTTTTAATGCTGAATTGCATTAAATTGTACATTTATTTGTTAATATAAAAATGTTATTTAAGCAAGCTGACTTTCTCAGGTAGAACTGGAAAAATGTTTTGCTTAACAAATAATTATTAAATATTTCTGCATATCTTATGATTCCATCTTATGAAGTCTGTGTACTTTTTAATATAGTTAAAATACAATTGTCCTATATTTCCTGGTATACGTTTCTATAGGCTACACTGTAAAGAGTAGAAGACAATTACATGTTATTGCTTTAGTATGTCTTTGTCTCCATGTGCTTTTGTATGTTTTAGTTTGTAGCTCCTCCCCTGCTCTGCTCCTTGACATGTGTCTCATGTGAGTTTTGTCTCTTACCCCTCCCAGTAATTGTTCGCAGATATTCCCTGTTTGTCTCCTGCTGTATAAATACCCTAATGCTAATGTCTGCAGTCATGGTCAGTGTATGACCCTACTTTCATGTAAATACTTGTCATGAAATAACTCAGCTCAGTGAATACATCAAATATAACATACAAGCTCCACTTTTACAGCAGTGTTCTTAATCTATTAGTGGTGTGAGAAAATATGGTTTGTGGACTAAATTGTGGTAGAAAAGTATTTGATAAGTGTATGGCATCTTAATGTGAATATGTGCAGTTTTTAAAGTCAATAAACATTTTGCTCTCAAAACACCTTATGAACGCTCCAGAAGAAGGAGGAGACTGTTCTGGTCTGAGAGCTCAGGATGTCTGACGTCTGCTGTGGTTTCATTTCTCACAGTTCCAACCAGTGGGCAGTGGGTACCAGATCAGAGTCTAAAGCCCATTTTAGACCAGAAGTGACAACCGTGCTGCTTCTGCACCTGAACTGTGGTCACACACTCACAAGCTCAACTTTCTTCTAGTGTATTTCTTGCCTTATGCCATGACAGGCTTATCAGTGGTTTCTAGCTAGAAATAGTACAAAATACTACATTTATTCTGTAAAGTGTAGTGTAATAATCAAAACAGCACAACTCTGACTGCTGGGTCTATTCTAATGTGAAATTGGGATAAAGGATGATGTTTTAAACACAGACTAAAACTAGGACTTAAATTCAAACTGGACCTGCCATTGAGAACACACTGTAGCCTACAGTGTGTTCTCAATGGCAGGTCCAGTTTGAATTTAATTTAGTACAAAACAGGTTTAGTATGAGTAGGACTGGTATGGTTACTGATAATTTGGGGAATATTGTGTACTGTGAGGAGAGATGTCAGTACTTCACTGAGAAAAGGGACTGCTCATATACTACCCAAACCATGTCTATGTTCAAAGGCTGATTAATAGAGTTTATCAAAGTTCAAATAGGTTCTTATTGTGAGTAATGCAGGTTTTTGTTGTTTGTTTTTGACTCATTCAGTAAATTCAGAACTTCACATTACTCACAAAAAATCTTAAAGAACTTTTCTGCATAAGCAATTGTCCACAACAAATTATTGTGATGTGGAAACTGAAAAACCAAACAAAAAGCAGGTCCTCTCACTATCTAAAAATTCTTGAATGTGTGTGTGTGTGTGTGTGTGTGTGTGTGTGTGTGTGTGTGTGTGTGTGTGTGTGTGTGTGTGTGTGTGTGTGTGTGTGTGTGTGTGTGTGTTTGCATGCTTATAGTCTCTGGAGACATAAAGCAGACAGCATTCTGTAGTGACAGTGCATAATAGTTCAAAGTATATTTACCAATAAAACAAATTTGATACAATGAATAAAATATTAAGTACACAGGACATCATAAGATAGTGCAAACATAAAATATATAAAGTCATGAAAAAGTAATGCAAAAATTTGTATGAGCGCAAGCTTTGAGGTGATTAACTCTATAAACTGAATTTTAAAACTATAAACTTAGAAAGAGGAGTTTGAGAATAAGAGTGAGGGGATAATATGTCTGTTTGTTTCTCTCCTCTACATCAGACTCCACCCCCTTTGCTTTATAATGAGCATGTGTGTCTCCTATATGGTTTCACAGATGCAGCATCATGGTCAGTGTGGGGTTGTGGGATACATCACAAAGGAAGAAACAACCAGAGTCCTCACAGGTCAAAGGACATGATGGCACTGTGTGTGGTTTTGTATGTCTCCGTAAAGCTGGTGATGTGAACTTGAAAAGAAACATAAGAGCTGTGGCCAAGTTAATTTGTTCCCAGTTCCTCTCTGCTGGGTGGACATTAGGGTCTGGAGTACTGAAGAAATGCTGTGAGAGTTCTGGAGTCAGTGTGTGTCCACAGTGGTAGTGGAGATCTGGGTGTTGAGTTGTCAGTGTGTGCTGGGAGGTCAGTGGTGTTTCCATTGAGACAAGGATGCTCAGTTTGTGTTTTCCCTTTACTGTACATCCTCTCACTAAAGGTGAGTGACATGAAACTGTATATATATGTGCTAATCTAAAAATGTTATTAAAGTGAGTTGAATCATTCAAGATTTATTTGGCCGAATTAGAATCATACCCTTGGCTAGTCTTAGAATGAAAAATATGATTAAAAGGTCCAGAATGCAAACAGACTATATCTTTGCATGAAGTAAAGTTTATTAATCAAAAATAAATAAAAAAGTAAAAAAATATTTCAGAAAATGAAAAGACAGGTTGGGGAAAATGAAGGGAAAAAAGAAATACAAAATAAATTGGTAAAAAGAGCTGGGAAAAGTTAAAGAGTAGGGCTAATTTTGTTGGAGCGCCTGGCACAGGACAAGGTGCTTTTTATAGCCTGCCACGCTCGTCTGAAGAAAATGCGTACTCTCTTCAAGTTCTGGCATTCTGAGCCTTTATATTTGAAATAAAAGTAGAATTTTTAAACTGGTGTCCATGGAGTGGATGTATGTACACTCTGATAATTGATGTGGTGCTTTGATGCTACTCACCAGCTGGGGTGTTCTCCACTTTGACTGCCTCTGTAAAAGATTCCGCTACTCCACCCAGATCCTCTCTTACATCTACAGATGTTTTTTTTCCCCAAAAGAATCAATAAAAATGTAATTACATAATAAAGTACAGGCACATATTTAAAGAGAACAAACATCATGTCCTACTGTGTGTTCTTAATGGAAAGCTAGATTTTTTCAAGAAAGTACATCTGCACCTTCTACATGGGCGCTGTGGTCCAAAGAGCAAATCTCTCCCATTGACTCTGTGATCATAAAGTATTCAGCAGATCTGCTCGGGATGGTACGAACCTTCTTACAGTCCTCCTGTTTCTTGGGTGAGAAATGAGAAATAGTGATGAATTGTAAAGGAAATGAATCATCCATTGACCCCACCTGGGCAGTGGAAACTCCACTAATGGACAGCATATTTTGGGCTACCATCTGTACAAGTCAGGAAAGTGTGAAGGCTAAATAAATAAAACTGTGGATACAGTGTATATAAATTTTTATTAAAATTATAGTAAAAAATGATGTAGACGCTTACACTTTCTCCCAGATTGGCCGAGTAATGCTGCTTAAACCCAGCAATGGTAGCAGGGTCTCTATGACTCTTGTGTCTTCTGGTAATGATATTAATTAATAATGAAGTTGTCCCTTGGCATCTAGAAAGGACAGAAGAAAGTTCTATTGTATTGAACGATAATAAAGCCGTTTTATTTCTTTTAAAAAGTCAACATTTGTATGTTTTTGGACAACTAAAAAAAATACATTTTTGAAAATTAAAGACTTATTTCTAAGAGGTAATTGAATTTGAACTGAAAATTAGGCTTTGATTACAACACAATTTTCTATAAAACAAGGCTTATTTTACATGCATTTGTGCACAGGATTAATTTTGTAGCCTAGTTTCATAACTCTATGGAAATGAGAAATCAAAGCCTATAGATTTTATTGTTTAATATAGTTATATAACAGAACAAATGGCCAACCTTAGCTCAATTTCTTCTACAAATGTTAAAAATGTGAATCAAAGTTTGCCTGTTGTCCGACAGTGCATAATGGCCACACTCGTGGTCTTACAGAGGCTTTTCTAAAACAAGCGCAGAAGTCACTTTCCCTTGTCTCAGTCAACGCATTTCATCTAATGGAGTTCAGTTACGCGAATACTTTTAGCTACTTCCCCTTTTATTTAACAACATTTCCTTTTAGTTAGTTCATTCTCTGCTCACTTATGCCGCATTTTAAAATATTTGTGCGGTCCGTTAAATTAAACAGCTGAGACGGCCCGAGTGCCGCAGGTCCCACAAACTCCCTTGACATAGACAGATGTTCATTAGACGAACACGAATAACGAACACAGTGGCGCTCACACGAAACAGGCAAGATGAACATGAGCAACGTTGAACACAGCTTACAAACATAAAGTGCACCACGTACGTGAACATTAGCGAGAACACAGACCGACAAGGATGCACACACCAACCGGGGTTTAAACACACACAGACATTAAGAGAATAACCCGGTGCAGGTGTGTGTGACTACATAGTCGTGGTTTCACACAAGATCATGAACTCCCACTGCAGGCGGCGGGCCGTTATCAAATATTTAGTATCTGCCTTTGTAGATAAAACTAAATGCTACTTACGTTTTGTTTTCGTTTCTCAGTACCTCTTATGCGTGAAGAATTGTGTGTAGTCTCTGTTGATGTTTTGTCTAAAATGATCGTCATCGGCAAATCCGCTCAGTACACTGATCTGGGGTCGGAAATAGAATGACACAAATTATGACATAATCGAGCGCTAAATTCTGTTCAGTGGTTGTTTAGAACAATGAAAAAAGTGCAGCTGAAATGACATTATAGTCTCATATCAGAAATCACACTATCACATTTTAAAATAATTTCCCCCTCTTTATGCTATAATTTTGTTATCAGGCTCAGATTAAAAAATCTAAATAAATAAAGTAAATATAACCTATACATGTAAACTATATATTAATTAATTAGTAATCATTCCACATAGGTACAATTCACTCACTCTGTATTCGCTATAATCCAAAGTCATTTGAACACTCATTAAGGATCAAAATGCAACCTAAACAACAACTATAATAATAAATTCTTAAGAAATTATACAATTTTAACTGAAAATTAGGCTTATTGATCACAGTACAATGTTCAACAAAACGGCTTATCTTTACTCTGGTGTTTCAGTACCAAGGCTACGCCGTTATGCAAACACTTTCTTGCATAATATATGCTTATATTATGAAATTGAACAACTAGACAAACAGAATTAAATGCTCCGTTCATTACTGATTCAAATGGTTTATTATTTTTTAAAAATATATTTTTTAAAAGTGCAGGATTGTAGCCCCAAAATAACCTGCACATGGTTTTTACAGGGGTTATTCCAATATGTGCTTTATAACACAACGTTTTGATCACATCTTCACAAAGGTTAATTACTGCTGAAAAGAAATAAGGTTAGCATACATTTTTTAATTTTCTTATAGCCTATAAAGAACACCCAACCAAACAACCTAGCTACAAAGAGACAAGGATAAAAACGTCATTACATGTATTATATAGGCATACAGATTTGAAATTAATGTGGTAAATGCAGTGGACAGGATGGAGTCTAGAATTCATCATCTGTTGAAGCATCTGTGGTGACATCCTCATATGGGTCTTCAATGTCTTCATGAGCCCCACCATAACCTGCCACCATTAGGTGGTGTGTTTCTTTAACAGCTACCAGGTCTGTCTTCAGCTCCTCAAGCTTTGGTAATACAACACTGTGCAGGCCACAGTAAGCTTAGCAGAAATTCCTGAAAGGTAGTTTGAAAAAAAAAAAAATCAAACTAGGTAATAAAAGCACCATGAAAAACCACCACAACACAATCTACAATCTAACAACCAAACATCACACCCCATCAAAAATAAACACAATCACATTCTGAATGCAAGATTATATATAATCAGGTCATAAACACAACATGAATAATTAACTGATCATATTAATAGGGCTTTGAAAAGTAGGATCCAGTGTAGAGTCACGTATGAATGCTGGGAAACAAAGTATCTATCAGTATGGCCCTTTGTAGGAAAGATTATCTGTAAAACAGTTCAAGAACATATATGTAATGCAGGCTTGAACCCAGGTCATCTAAGTGATGATACTAATAGCCTACTGGGTGAGCAACCACACTCTAACAAGGGTGCACCCTTGTCCAAAACAGTTAGATCTTGGATCAGGTAAAACAAAAGGAAAAAAACTAAACACCATGCCGAGCATGGAAAAGGGGAGAACAAAGGACGTAACAGGAAGAAATGGCAACCCCGATGCACTGAGGAAAACCAAACTAAAATTTCCCAAACAAGACCAGAAAACAGGGAACAACTTGAATGGCTAAGGGAAGCCTTGGGAGAGAGACAGATTCGAGAGGGAAGGTGTAAAAACACAAACACCCTCACAGATAAGAAGTGAGGTGTAGCAGGAAGTTACCAGCTAGGAGCTTGGCTCAAATATTTAGCAAACACCCAGCTCTGAATGACTGGGTCACGGGGCTTTTATTAGGTCTAACCCAGCTGTTGGGTGTTAAACCTGATTAGTGGTGTGGTTGACTTGACGCCTTGGCCTGGTACCAACCCTTACAGTATCCTATATGAAGTGAACTGCATTAACAAACAAAGCTCAAATTGTTACCTAAATGGAGCAACCAAATTGCTCAGTTATAACTATCATTGTTATAAGGATAGTGAATGTCATTAGAACAATGCTAAAAATCATATAATATTAAAATAAATATTTATTAATCTAACAAGCAAATGTGGTGGAGTCTGACAGTGGGGTGTGTTTTTACAGGTTGCGTATTGGAACACAACAGGGAGACAAAACACATCACTGCACATACAGGAGACTCAGTACTGCTACCCTGCAGCTGCATAGACTTGCTTGCCAAACCTGAGAGTTTCACCTGGAAGAAATACCACCCAAAAAGAAAAACATGGGATGTGATCTCCAGTGAGAGTAAACAGCACAGAAACAGAGATCAGCTAGGTACTGCTCACGCTCCAGGAAATCTCTCTCTACTCATATCACACCTGACGGATGAAGATGAGGGAGATTGCGATTGTATGCATAAGGAATATGAACAACTATACATCAAACTCACTTTTAAAGGTAAGTAACTTAGATCCATATGCTTAGTGCATTGATAATCTCATAAATAAACTGAACTTTAGCAAACTAGTGTTACATTGTACCTGTAGCACCTGTTACACCTAAAGAGCACTCTTAGACCATCAAAGGCTGATATACTGGACATAGTATGAATGCTACAGGTCACTTGGGTAGTGTTTTCTCACTGATGTGGCTTGGTGTGTGGGACAGGTAAAGCCAGATGCTCGCAGATGTAGAGAGAGATTTATTTTGTTCCAACTTTGTGATGGGTGAACAGGCCAGGGTCAAAACAAGGAAAGCCAAGGCTGGGGTAATCCAAATCATACAGGTAAACAGTCCGAGTCCAACAACCAAAGAGCAATAACAAACCAAGCAAACTATACAAACGGGGTAGGAAAAAATCAGTAGTCTGGAGAGCAAAAAGCACAAACGAAACATGGGAAAGCAATCAAGGAAATAACGCTCGGTATGCACAGTCGAAACTAGTGGCAATACCTCGGAATGCTGGTGAGGTCTAAAGAGGTTTATATACAGGTGGGAAGTAGAAAACAGCTGCTGTCAATATTCTGGTGATGAGGATCTGAATGAATGTGTATGATTGGATGAGTCCTTGACCTTGCGACGAATGGCATGTTGGGTGTTGTAGTGTGCTTGGAGTTCGGTCGACGTGACACTTGGTAGATGTTTGTTTGCAAAAGGACAGCTAAAACAAGTCCAGGGTAAATATGCATTTCATCCATTTTTATAGGGGTGTATTTGTGGTTAAAGTTGTCTTGTACTTTAAAAATACTTGACTGGGATTTAAATCATGACTTAATCTTCTGGAAACAATCCATAATGTCACTGACCCTCATTTTGTCTTTCATGTTATTTCTAAAGTGTATAGTTGGACCATGACAGTATCAATAAACTGCCAGTGTAAAATTGTTTCCCAGCCACACTACATCTTATACACCCAAAGTGACAGAAATGTCCTGTTTTTGATTCATTGCTTAGTACTAGATGTGTTCCGTTGTCCAAATAACTATTTTATCTATTTTACCTCATAATGACATTTTTCTTAAAGAGTTATGTGTCCTAACTATGACCATCCACAAACAGTAAGTAGGAACTGTGTGAACTGAAACCTCAAACTACTGTGGTTGGGGAAATACTGTTTTGCACTGGCATTTTGATATCATAGTGAGCACATGTCAACATTTATGAAAAATAAAAATTTGATGTAAAATGTATTACTTCACAATACTTCACAAAATGACAGAAATCCACTGTTTTTGACTTAGCATCTTGTACTAGATGTGCTCCCAGTTGTCCAAATACATATGTTTTACCTCAAAATTGTATTTTTTATTAACTTTCATAAGTCCAAAATCATGTGTCCTAAGGAAGTACCAGCATCAAACTATTTTTCAGTCACACTAGTTTGACTAAAGGCTTTATCCAAAATGACAGAAGTGATCTGTTTTTGACTCATCTCACCCAATATTAGATGTATTCCCAATTGTCCAAAGACATGTTTTACCTGAAAATGGCATTTTTCTTCATGTGTCCTGACTATGACAGTCAATAAAGTGACAGTGCGAAACTGTATTTCCCAACCACAAAAGTCTAATTACAGGCTATACACCCACATTGACAGCTTTTTGGTCAACATACAAAACAGATTTAAAATATATATTTCAAATACTTCTAATACTTCATTAGGAATTTTATTTTGACATAATTTGATTTGTTTTGTGGCCGTATCACAATGCTCAAGAGGGATAATTCCATTGCATTAGTGCTAACTCTATAATATAACACCATTACTTGGAAAGTCAACACTTCATTATAAAAATTAGTTTTTAAATAAACTTTTAAACATGCGCTGATGAGCTTGTTCACCTGCCCCCCCACTCAGGTGCAGTCACATGTCTACTAGTGTCACGAATGTAAACCACCCTGAATGTTCCTATACACATTTATAATGGGTCAGTACTGTAGCCAAACTTGCAAACACAAGTAGTACTAAAGCAGTACACCATCTTATGCTAACAAACACATGTTCCTCTCCAGGAATCTCAACAACAGAATTTACATCAAGATTTGATGGCAAAACAAGTGCAAAGGCTCCAGCTGATGCTTCCACTACTGACAGTGCAAAGACTCTGACTGACGGTAACATGCATTTACTGCATATCAACATGGTCTCCTAATATCTTAAAAAGCAATTAAAATGCATGCTGTGTAAAAACACAAACACTAACGCACACACAAATACACATAACATTTGTATAACGTTTGCCTTCAGATGTCCAAAACCCTGCTGGTGATTTATTATATATTCTCATGACTACTGCTGTGGGAGCTGTCCTCCTCCTGCTGCTGGGTCTCGTGGGGGTCTTGTGCTGGAGATACAAATGTACACATACACATACACACACACTCACACACACATGCACGCACGCATGCACGCATACAAGTTGTGGATCACACTGTCACACTGGACAAACGAGGCTAAGAAAGGGGCAAACAGAAGAGAAGAGAGAGCAGGAGACACAGGTGAATGCTCACATACCATCCACTCTAACATAAGAAAAACAACCTCCACATCATTACTGGCACATGTCCTTCAAGGTCAAATCTTCCATGGTGTGTGTGTGTGTGTGTTTTTACAGGATTGTTCTGCTGTGCTTTGTTCACCTGTTCAAGTGAGTGCTACTTTGTATTAACAGGTTAAGTTTAGGTTTTGTTGAAGCAGTACCAAATACTTGGGCAGAGGGTTTTATACAGATAGTGTGTGGAGTTCCCTAGTTGTGTGGGGTCCATGGTGAGTTTCTGATACAAAGCAGCTCTTGATGAATGTTTTTGATGATGGCTGTTGTGATCTCCAGTTTGAAATCAGTGGAGATGGTGGTGTGTAGGAAGCTCAGACTCCACATCACTTACTGTACTGAGTTACAAAGGGAGATGGACAGTTGTCTTATTTCAGAAATGTATCATCCATCTCTACTGCTTTTTGCATGTTGACCTCCAAGTTGTTTTCAGTGCACCACAAAGCCAGACGAGCCACTTGACTCCACTAGCAGTTTCGTCAGTGTTGCTAACGAGTCCTGTTAGGGTCATTTGCTTGATGATAGCTGGAGATGCACTTGTTGGTGTAGCAAGAGAAGAGGAGGGCTGAGAGTGTCCAGCCTTGAGGAACCCCAGTGCTGATGGATAGGGGCTCTGACAGATAAGGTTCCAGGCACACAAGCTACTTTCTATCTGACAGGTAGATGAAAATGACCTGACAGACACAGGGTTCCACTTTTAGTTGTGTTGAAAGCAGAGCTGAAGTCTAGATACATGACTCTGTCATAGGATCCTAGAAGGTCCAGATGAGTACAGACATAGTGTTGATTGTGACTGTGCATAGTGCAGATTGCTCTGTAAAACTATATCAGTCCAAAGAAGTGGGAGTGATAGACTTGACGTAAGACAGAACCAGCTTCTCCAAGCATTTCATGACTACTGATGTTAAAGCTTCTGACCTGTAGGTATTAAGGCTGGTTATATTGTCCTTCTTTGAACAAGGATGATTGACCACTAAATTCTACCTGTGTTTCACTTCACCTGTGCCCTTATGGAGCACAGCTCTTATCACTGCATTCATATGAAAACGGAGACATGTTCTGGACATGTACCAGTGATTTCACACCACATATAGGATATTGTTGTTGCCTTTTGCATGATGGTCATAGGTGCATAAAGGTAATTGGTGCACTTCAATTGTGCAATTGTGTGCATGTATAGACTCCTATATACAGTCTTTTTGTGAAGTGTGTTTTAGTGTTTACACAAGTTTGCTAATTTTCCATTTCTGTGTTTCTGCAGGAAGATTTGTGTGTCCTATACGCAACTGTAAATCCAAAAGCAAAATGCAAAACAGCACAAGAACAGGTGTGTATCATACTGAATGTGTGTTTTGTAAACATGTGTGTTATGTAACAATTGTTAATGTGTTATTCCTACAGGATGATGTCACTTACTCCACTGTAGTACACAGTCAGAAAACCAAACTAGCATCCACTCCAATGGATAATGCAGATTATACAGAATATGCCAGCATCAAATTAAATTCAATTTAAGCACACATGCACACACACACACACACACACACACACACACACACACACACACACACACACACACAAATGCAATCAAGCAAATGGACAAAAAACAAACATACAAAAACATGTATGGTAGCCAGTAAATGGCAAGTATTTTATTTGTTTCATCACTGTAAATGCCTCATTAGGGGTTAATCTGCTGAAAGGTAATTTGAATACTTCTGTGAATTGTTATCTTTTTTGCATGTAATTTATTTAGTAGTAGTGCATTTGGCTTTTATGAAATAATAAATGATGTGTAAATTTTCACAGTACGGCCCCTCCTCCCAGATGTGTGTGTGTGTGTGCGTGTGTGTTCATTCATATAGCCATGCCCTCCCCGTGTTTCACACCTGCTTCTTGTTTTGTGTCGTTACTGTGCGTGTATATAACTTTCCTGTTTAGTAGTGGATGTTGTCGGTGATTGACCATGTATTAGCCTATGTGCTACATTGTCTTTTGTCTGGTGTTAATAAACGTAACTTTTGTCGGCTCGTTCATGCATCCTGCCTAGCCTCCTACCTAGAGTTGTATAGCCTGCACTGTATAGATGAACAACTTTTCAATTAATTTTTATTTAGGTTAAATTCAAATCAGTTATATTACATTGTAAAGCTATAAATGAGACACTGCAGTTCCTGAGGAGTTTTAATAAAACTATAAATGAGTACACTGCAACTTAAGAGAAAATAAGACAAATTCAAAATAAATGTCAACAAGCAACACTTGGAATAATATCTATATCTATATATCTATCTATCTATCTATCTATCTATCTATCTATCTATCTATCTATCTATCTATATATATATATATCTATCTATCTATCTATATATATATATATATATATATCTATCTATCTATCTATCTATCTATCTATCTATCTATCTATCTATCTATCTATCTATCTATATATATATATATATATATATATATATATATATATATATATATATATATATATATATCATTGTGTTCAAAATAATAGCAGTCCAACATGACTAATCAGATCAATCACTGTTTTTGGTAGAAATTATATTACTACATGGTAAATAATTTACCAGTAGGTGTAGCAGAGTCATAGAAAACCATCAGACCCAACATTCATTATATGCATGCTCCTGAGTTTGTGTAATTGAATAATTAATTGAAACAGGTGTGTTCAAAATAATAACAGTGTGGAGTTCAATTAGTGAGGTCATTCCTTCTGTGAAAAAACAGATGTCACTCAGGTGGCCTTTATTTACAGATGAAGCCAACACATGTTGTACATGCATTTCTCTCTGAAAATCTGAGGAAAATGGGTCGTTCCAGACATTGTTCAGTAGAACAGTGTACTTTGATTAAAACTTTGATTGGAGAGGGGAAAACATATAAAGAAGTGCAGAAAATGTTAGGCTGCTCAGCTAAAATGATCCCCAATGCTTTAAAATAGAAAACAAAACCAGAGACATGTGGAAGAAAATGGAAGACTACCATTTGAATGGATTGAAGAATAGCCAGAATGGCAAAGACTCCAGGGTGATCAAAGACGATCTGAAGTTACCTGTGAGTACTGTGACAATTAGAAGACGCCTGTGTGAAGCTAATCTATCAGCAAGAAGCCCCCGCAAAGTCCCACTGTTAAAAAAAAGACATGTGCTGAAGAGGTTACAATTTGCCAAATAACACATGGACTGGCCTAAAGAGAAATGAAGAAATGTTTTGTGGACTGATGAAAGTAAGATTGTTCTTTTTGGATCCAAGAGCCGCAGACAGTTTGTCAGATGACCCCCAAACACTGAATTCAAGCCCCAGTACACTCTGAAGACAGTGAAGCATTGTGGTGCAGGCATCATGATATGGGGATGTTTCTCTTATTATGGTGTCGGGCCTATTTATCGCATACCAAGGATCATGGATCAGTTTGCATATATCAAAATACTTGAAGAGGTCATGTTGCCTTATGCTAGAGGAAATGCCCTTGAAATGGATGTTTCAACAAGACAATGACCCCAAACACACCAGTAAGCGAGCAGCATCTTGGTTCCAGACCAACAAAATTAAAGTTACAGAGTGGCAAGCCCAATCCCTGGACCTTAATCCGATAGAAAACTTGAGGGGGACATCAAAAATTCTGTTTCTGAGGCGAAACCAAGAAATGGAGAGGAACTGTGGAAGGTTGTCAAAGCATCCTGGGCTGGAATACCTGTTTACAGCGGCCAGAAGTTGGTCGACTCCATGCAACACAGATGTGAAGCAGTTCTCAGAAACAGTAGTTATACAACGAAATATTAGTTTAGTGATTCACAACAATGCTAAATCCTAAAGATTTTTCAGTTTATACAATAAATATTTGCGTTTGTGAAGAAAAAATGCTAAATGATTACACATGACATCCACTTATTTATTGAATAGAAGAAGTCCTTGGGGACGGTCTGCGCCCAGATCAGGGACGGTTGCAGCATGTTACATATACATTATTTTTACTTTTGCTTTTTGCCTCATCTTAACTGATCCCTTGGCTGCAGGCTTCTCTCTTTTTTAGGAAGTGGGAATAAGATTGGTGTGAGAGACGGTGAAGTCCAGGTCCAATGGCCCTGACTATATATGAGACTCTTCCCAGAATACTGAAGGGAACTCCTCAAAATACTGAAGGCCTCCTCCTCACTTTTGGTGTAGCCTACTGAAAACAAAGTGAACACAATGTCTGCTTTTATATGATTTATTCACTTATTCACGTTATGCCACCCCCCGCATGCAGGTATAAGAAAATACAAATATTTTGTTTGTTGTGACGGCCCAAGTGCCGCAAGGCAAGGCGCAGGAAGCGCAGACGTCTCTTGACGAAGACATGCATTTATTAAACGACCATTAACACCAACCTGAGCACGAACAAAGACCGACAACCACTCCAGTGACAGATGGGTTTAAATACGTTCATAAATGATGCATGTACAAAGGGGCAGATGTGCTGGACTGAACTAACAGCACTTAGGGAGTCATTTTGGGTCCGTCCCACTAGGCCACCACATCTCTGTGACAACGGACCGAACCAACTTAAGTAAGAATGATGACATTCTCACTTATAATGTGAGACTGTTAAGGAAGAAAGAGGACACACCAAATGACTTTTAAAAACTTATAAAACCCTACTGCCTCCCTATATTTGTTGTGTGTGTTGGGGATAGAAGTTTGTCAAAGCTTCATTTGAATACACTTCATCTCCACTGTAACTGTAGTTGTCAGAACATTCAGTAGACTGTATTGAAGACTGTGTACGGTGTGTATCAGCAGTCCTCCTTTAGCTGTGTGTAGTGTGTGTGTAACTCAGTAAGAATGCAGGTGTGTGTTTATCTGCTCCTTGCTGCTGATGGTGAGTGTGACTTTCTCTCTACATCTGTAGATCATCAAATATCTACTCAGTAGCTACTTTATAAGAAACACTGAAAACATCTAGTAGGAGTCCAGTTAGAGACGACATGTCATATATTTCTGATAACGTATAAGAGGCACTCCATGTTATCTGAACATATAAGGTAGAATTTGAACAATTACGATTTGCTGTTTAGACTGCCATCAGTCATAAAACCAAATCTTGAAATCAATGTATTATTGTGGTGCAGTTAAATCTCATGCATATCAGCTGCAGCACTCAGGCTGCTGCCCTGTTCCTGCACTGATATACACACCAGACCTGAGAGCTTCACCTGGTATAAATACAACACAAACAGAAACACATGGGAAGTGATCTCCAGTGAGAGTACAGAAACAGAGTTCATACTTATAACTGACCACACTTTTCTATTCTTGCAGAGGCTCCATATAAACCTGTAACTCTTACTTCAGTGGACACTGACACATCAAGTCCAACAGCTTCAACTAAACCTACTACAACAATGACATCTCCAAATAGTTATAAGTTATTAATTTCACCAACTACTACTGATGGTAAGATTAATTTATTTAATGGTATTCTCCAATCAACAACATAAGATGATTCCCCACAAAATACTACTAATACTACTACCAATAATAATAGTAAGTGACATCAACAATTAATTTCTTAATGCAGGTCACTTCATATAGGATATATTTTGGGGCTACAATCCTGCACTTTTAAAAAATAATAAACCATTTGAAGCAGTAATGAACGGAGCATTTAATTCTGTTTGTCTAGTTGCTCAATTTCATAATATAAGCATATATTATGCAAGAAAGTGTTTGCCTAACTGCGTAGCCTTGGTACTGAAAAACCCGAGTAAAGATAAGGCTTGTTTTGTTGAACATTGTATTATGATCAATTAACCTAATTTTCAGTTAAAATTGTATAATTTCTTAAGAATTTATTATTGTTGTTGTTTACGTTGCATTTTGATCCTTAATGAGTGTTCGAATGACTTTGGATTATAACGAATACAGAGTGAGTGAATTGTACCTATGTAGAATGATTACTAATTAATTAATATATAGTTTACATGTATAGGTTATATTTACTTTATTTAGATTTTTTAATCTGAGCCTGATAACAAAATGATAGCATAAAGAGGGGGAAATGATTTTAAAATGTGATTTATAATATGAGACTATAATGTCATTTCAGCTGCACTTCTGTCATTGTTCTAAACAGCCACTGAACAGAATTTAGCGCTCCATTATGTCATAATGTGTGTCATTCTATTTCTGACCCCAGATCAGTTTATTGAGTGGATTTGCCGATGACGATCATTTTAGACAAAACATCAACAAAGACTACAAACAATTCTTCACGCATAAGAGGTACTGAGAAACGAAAACAAAACGTAAGTAGAATTTAGTTTTATCTACAAAGGCAGTTTTTTTTTTTCCCAAATTAGATACTAAATATTTGATAAGGGAATCGTATTATAAACAAGTAGCCAATATGCGAATTTAAAATGAGAACATACATTTTAATGATGGAGAACTTTTGACTGAACGGAGAACTAATTAGTGGGCTAATAGTGAGCTCCGCTCCCCACTAGTCACGTGGTACGGCCCGCCGCCTGCAGTGGGAGTTCATGGTCTTGTGTGAAACCACGACTATGTAGTCACACACACCTGCACCGGGTTATTCTCCTAATGTCTGTGTGTGTATCCCTGTCGATCTGTGTTCTCGCTAATGTTCACGTACGTGGTACACTTTATGATTGTGTGTTCAACGTTGCTCATGTTCATCTTGCCTTTTTGGTGTGAGCGCCACTGTGTTCGTTATTCGTGTTTGTCTAATAAACGTCTGTCTACGTCTAGGGAGTTTGTGGGACCTGCGGCACTCGGGCCGTCACAGCTGTTTAATTTCACGGACCGCACAACTATTTTAAAGTGCGGAATAAGTGAATAGAGAATGAACTAACTAAATGGGGCGTAGCTGAAAATATTCGCGTAACTGAACTCCATTAGATGAAATACGTTGACTGAGACAAAGGAAAGTGACTTCTGCGCTTGTTTTAGAAAAGCCTCTGCAAGACCACGAGTGTGGCCATTATGCACTGTCAGACAACAGGCAAACTTTGATTCACATTTATTAACATTTGTAGAAGAAATTGAGCTACGGGTGGCCATTTGTTCTGTTACATAACTGTATATAAAACAAAGTTTACAGGCGTTGATTGCTCATTTCCATATAGATATCAAACTGGGGTACAAAAGTAATCTTGCGCACAAATGCAGAATATAAAATGTCTTGTTTTGTAGAAAATTGCGTTGTAATCAAAGCCTAATTTTCATTTCAAATTCAATTACTTCTTAGGAATAAAGCTTTAATTCTTAAAAATTAAAGTTTTTTTTTTTGTTGTCCAAAAACACATGCAAACTGTTATGACTTTTTAAAAGAAATGAAACAGCTTTATTATCGTTCAATACAATAGAGCTTTCTTCTGCCCTTTCTAGATGCCAAGGGACAACTTCATTATTAATTAATATCATTACCAGAAGACACAAGAGTCATAGAGACCCTGCTCCCATTGCTGGGTTTAAGCAGCATTACTCGGCCAATCTGGGAGAAAGTGTAAGTGTTTAGATCATTTTATACTATAATTATAATGATTTATATAGACTGTGTCCAGTTTTATTTATTTAGCCTTCACACTTTCCTGACTTGTACAGATGGTAGTCCAAAATATGCTGTCCATTAGTGGAGTTTCCACTGCCCAGGTGGGGTCAATGGATGATTCATTTCCTTTACAATTCATCACTATTTCTCACCCAAGAAACAGGAGGACTGTAAGGAGGTTCATACCATCCGGAGCAGAACTGCTGAACACTTTATGATCACAGAATCAACGGGAGAGATTTGCTCTTTGGACCACAGCACCCATGTAGAAGGTGCAGATGTACTTTCTTGCATAAATCTAGCTTTCCATTAAGAACACACAGTAGGACATGATGTTTGTTCACTTTGTAGACCAGCCATTTTGAGCTATTTGTACTTGTTCACTTTAACACCAGATATCTGAAATTGTACACACAGCACCATGATCATTGAGGATTCAAATTGAAGTAGAAACTTGGGCATCCAAGTTAGACATCCATTCACATCCAGACTTATTTCTCCATCATTTAGGGTCCATTTGACCTCATCTAATAGAGAAGAAAATGTCGAAAAACAAGAAACGCCTTTGATTTTGGAGGCTTATAAGTGTTTCTATTGATGCTGGAGATTTATTTTCATTCAACCTCTACATTTCCTGATTCACCAGGGTCTTGTCCAAAAACATGCAAAGTTTGAGGCAGATACAATAAAGAATTCAAGAGCTACACTGTATTTTCTACTTGGTCTCATCTGGCGTCTCCAATGTGTCCTCCTGGAGCCTCTGTGACTATGCAGTCCTGAGGTGTGAGGGGTGTCCACAGATTGGCAGGGGGTAGAAGCTGATGGCTCTGGGGGTGGGCCAGAAGAGGTGTGAAATCTCTCAGATGGGGGAGGGCAGGGTGAATTTTCTTCACTGCAAGACATGAAGATGAAAATAAATACAAATTGCCATACTAAATAAGAAAATTATTACATTGACTACATACATTTACATCACTATAGTGCCTTTGCATGATCAAGGACGCTTTACAATCATAACCAAGATACCAATGAACTAGAATGATGATCAATGCTAATGCTAATGCCTAGTGCAAAATACATAGGCGCCATCTCAAACAATAATTTACCTTTACATTTAGGGCATGTAGCAGACGCGCTTATCCAGATAGAGTTACGACTTACACAATCAGTGCGATAAACAATACAACAACAAGTACTAGAGTTTCAGTCAACATGGGAGCAAATTGAGTGGACATTTAAATATTACGTAATCAACACTGAACTTTTACAATAAAGAATCACGCATGCTATATGAATTTTATACTTACGGTACATCGAGCACGGCGTCGATTCCAAGCTCAAAAGCGTCTTGCTGAACAGAATCCATGCTAGCAGCCGTGGAACCGTCATCGCTCTCACCTCGCTAAATCTAAATAGCTCCTCATGGACATCAGAAACTGTAAATCGCCTTTTCCTCTCCATTACTGTGATAAAAATGACACATTTTTACCAAAAGCGGAACGTGTTACAAAAACAAAGCGAACTAGCCAAAATGGAATGACTTGCGTATGCGATACGTTTCCAAAACGGAAGACGTTAGTGCGCAACAGGACCTTATATTGTGATTACGCATGGCCCGCCCCACCTCTGTAGTGTAGTATTCAAGGCAAATGAGGTGTCGATGTTTTCTTCTGACGGAATACTATTTGCTGAAAGTGGTTTCAATCACTTTGGTTTCAACGGTCCATTACTATAAGCTCTTTTGATAGGCCAACCATGAACAGCAACGCAATACGGAATCTTGCCATAGGTAGAAAAGCAAAGCAATCAAAGAGAATATTTATTCGATGGACGAATAACAAACACGGATTCTAAGAAAGGAGGGTACAATGCTCTATTCAGGAACAGTTTTAGGATAGTAACGTGCAGTTTGATGTAACTAAAGGTTTGCGTATTTTGTGTTAGGTTATGAAGGAACCGAACGTGTGTTTTTGCTCTAAGAAGTGAGCAAGCTAATAAAGAGCTGTATTAGCATTCTATATACTTTTTTAAACATGTCACGGTGTTTATTTGATGGTAATTGAAGTTCTCTTATATCGGAAGAATGTTGTAAAAGGCAACTTAAAAGGGCAGGCATGTGTTTGTGTAAATTTAGCCGAAAAACACGGTGTATTCAGCATGGGATTTCTGGCGAACGGATGCATGTAGACGGCTGAAAATCGGTAAGCAGGTACTTGTATTAGTCCTAAGAAATGTTATGTTGATAAATGTACTGTACTTTAAGAATATTCGATTTTATCAAGTAATTTATTTAAGTATGCCCGTCTGGGGACGCCCGCGTGCCCGCTAGGGGGCGTGGTGCATTATGGGGTATATGTGCCTGTACTTTATTACGTAATTGCATTTGTATTGATTTTTGGGAAAAATAAACATCTGTAGATGTAAGAGAACATCAAAGTGGAGAACACCCCAGCTGGTGAGTAGCATCAAAGCACCACATCAATAATCTGAGTTTACATACATCCACTCCATGGACACCAGTTTAAAAATTCTACTTTTATTTCAAATATAAAGGCTCAGAATGCAAGAAGTTGAAGAGAGTACGCATCTTCTTCAGACGAGCATGGCAGGCTATAAAAAGCACCTTGTCCTGTGCCAAGCGCTCCAACAAAATTAGCCCTACTCTTTAACTTTTCCCAGCTCTTTTTACCAATTTATTTTGTATTTCTTTTTTCCCTTCATTTTCCCCAACCTGCCTTTTCATTTTCTGAAATAACATCTTTTGACTTTTTGATTAATAAACTTTACTTCATGCAAAGATATAATCTGTTTGCATTCTAGACCTTTTAATCATATTTTTCATTCTAAGACCAGCCAGGTTATGATTCTAATTTGGCCAAATAAATCTTGAATGATTCAACTCACTTTAATAACATTTTTAGATTATCACATATATGTACAGTTTCATGTCACTCAGCATTAAGAGAGAATTTCACACTCACCTTTAGTGAGAGGAAGTACAGTAAAGAGAAAACACAAACTGAGCATCCTTGTCTCTATGGAAACACCACTGACTTCCCAGCACACACTGACAACTCTACACCCAGATCTCCACTACCACTGTGGACACACACTGACTCCAGAACACTCACAGCATTTCTTCAGTACTCCAGACCCTAATGTCCACCCAGCAGAGAGGAACTGGGAACAAATGAACTTGGCCAGAGCTCTTATGTTTCTTTTCAAGTTCACATCACCAGCTTTACAGAGACATACAAAACCACACACAGTGCCATCATGTCCTTTGACCTGTGAGGACTCTGGTTGTTTCTTCCTTTGTGATGTATCCCACAACCCACACTGACCATGATGCTGCATCTGTGAAACCATATAGGAGACACACATGCTCATTACAAAGCAAAGGGGGTGAAGTCTGATGTAAAGGAGAGAAAAAAGCAGACATATTATCCCCTCACTCTTATTCTCAAACTCTTCTAAGTTTATAGTTTTAAAATGCAGTTTATAGAGTTAATCACCTCAAAGCTTGCGTACATAGAAATATTTGCATTACTTTTTCATGGCTTGATATATTTTATGTTTGCACTATCTTATGATGTCCTGTGTACTTAATATTTTATTCATTGTATCAAATTTGTTTTAGTGGTAAATATACTTTGAACCATTATGCACTGTCACTACAGAATGCTGTCTGCTTTATGTCTCCAGAGTCTATAAGCATGCAAACACACCCACATTCAAGAATTTCTAGATAGTGAGAGGACCTGCTTTTTGTTTGCTTTTTCAGTTTCCACATCACAATAATTTGTTGTGGACCATTGCTTATGCAGAAAAGTTCTTTAAGATTTTTTGTGAGTAATATGAAGTTCTGGATTTACAGAATGAGTCAAAAACAAACAACAAAAACCTGCATTACTCACAATAAGAACCTATTTGAATTTTGATCAACTCTATTAATCACCCTTTGAACATGGACATGGTTTGGGTAGTACATGAGCAGTCCCTTTTCTCAGTGAAGTACTGACATCTCTCCTCACAGTACACAATATTACCTAAATTATCAGTAACCATACCAGTCCTCCTCATACTAAACCTGTTTTGTACTAAATTAAATTCAAACTGGACCTGCCATTGAGAACACACTGTAGGCTACAGTGTGTTCTCAATGGCAGGTCCAGTTTGAATTTAAGTCCTAGTTTTAGTCTGTGTTTAAAACATCATCCTTTATCCCAATTTCACATTAGAATAGACCCAGCAGTCAGAGTTGTGCTGTTTTGATTATTAAACTACACTTTACAGAATAAATGTATTTTGTACTATTTCTAGCTAGAAACCACTGATAAGCCTGTCATGGCATAAGGCAAGAAATAGACTGGAAGGAAACTGAGCTTGTGAGTATGTGACCACAGCTCAGCTGCAGCGGTGCAGAAGCAGCATGGTTGTCACTTCTGGTCTAAAATGGGCTTTAGATTCTGCTCTGGTACCCACTGCCCACTGGTTGGAACTGTGAGAACTGAAACCACAGCAGATGTCAGATATCCTGAGCTCTCAGACCAGAACAGTCTCCTCCTTCTTCTGGGACGTTCATAAGGTGTTTTGAGAGCGAAATGTTTATTGACTTTAAAAACTGCACATACTTACTTTAAGATGCCATACACATATCAAATACTTTTCTACCACAATTTAATCCACAAACCATATTTTCTCACACTACTAATAGATTAAGAACACTGCTGTAAAAGTGGAGCCTGTATGTTATATCTGATGTATTCACTGAGCTGAGATATTTCATGACAAGTATTTACATGAAAGTAGGGTCATACACTGACCATGACTGCAGACATTAGCATTAGGGTGTTTATACAGCAGGAGACAAACAGGGAATATCTGGGAACAATTACTGGGAGGGGTAAGAGACAAAACCCACATGAGACATATGTCAAGGGGCAGAGCAGGGGAGGAGCTACAAACTAAAACATAGAAAAGCACATGGAGACAAAGACATACTAAAGCAATAACATGTAATTGTCTTCTACTCTTTACTACAGTGTAGCCTATAGAAACGTATACCAGGAAATATAGGACAATTATATTTTAACTATATTAAAAAGTACACAGACTTCATAAGATGGAATCATAAGATATGCAGAAATATTTAATAATTATTTGTTAAGCAAAACATTTTTCCAGTTCTACCTGAGAAAGTCAGCTTGCTTAAATAACATTTTTATATTAACAAATAAATGTACAATTTAATGCAATTCAGCATTAAAAGAGAATTTCACACTCACCTTCAGTGAAGAGAAGACACAAACTCAGCAGCTTTGTCACTATGGAGACACCAGCACACACTGACAACTCTACACCCAGAACTCCACCACCACTGTGGACACACACTGACTCCAGAACTCAGTCCAGAACTCTCTCAGCTATACTTCACTAAAGTCTGCAAGGATGTCACTACAGTAATGTAGTGTCTTGTGAGTCCTGAGAACACCTGAGGTTTGTTTTTTCATTGTGTAGTTTCACAGAGCCCACAGGGCCCCTGTTGCCTCTGTGAACCAGACATGCATGTTGTGGTTTCAGTGTGGGGGTGTCTATGGGGGAAGAAAGAAGAGGCTTGAGAAACCACCAGAAGGCTGAAAAAGCCTCCTTGTTGACAACTTGCCATTAAAGCAGCCATGTTTACTGGTGGACAAATACTGCATATGCTACTTATAGTGTAGTCATGATACTTTATAAACATAAAATGCATAAATACAGCAAACATCATACAGCATAAATACATAAAATCAGCAATAGAGCGGGTTGTTTTTTGGTAATGAATGGTGTTTCAAACTATGGATGTTTATGTCTCCTCCACCACAAATCCTTTTTTCTTGTAATAAAGTAAATATTTGTATTATTCTATTTATTATGTATTTGACAAGCCAGTTATACAGAGCCTGGGTGATCAGTTATAATTAGACTCTGCCTTTGCTATGAGCCATTACACTTAATACTAAAAACTGCTGGTTAAAACCACAAGGACTAAAAGCACGACTAACAGCTCGCTCAGACCACGTGTTTTTCTTGTTAAAAACAGCTCAGGTAGCACAGAGGTTCTAAATCCAGTCATTGTGGCCCCCAGCAACATCATTATTTCTCATGTTCCTGTGCCTCATACACCTTCACTTCGGCCCAATCACATTTCACCCCTTGGTAAAAATCTACACTAAATCTAAGAATAAAATGGTTTAAAACATATTACTTTTAATATGCATGGTTTTACCTAATCCTAGAGATATATAATAAAGTTATCTGTTACAGGACAAGGGGATTTTCAGATCCAATACAGACATTAAGTCATATAAAATCAAACACATTTGGAAAAAGAACTAAAATTCTTACACTCTAATGCACAAACATTAAAAAAATTAGATCCCCTCTAAAATCCTCAATGTCAGACCTAGCTACCATACATTGTACATTCTTTAAATGGAGAAGAGCATTTTGAAGTCTGATTTCTGACTCAGTCACTGCTCAAATGGTCAAACCAGAACTGTATACATATTTTTATAATTATGGCCCCTCCACTTACTGGCTTAGAAGCAGTGTTACTGTGATTTGTATTACTTTATCTGACACCAAACCAGAGGTGATAAATCTGATTTTGAACCCTGGCAGACTCAAAGGGGCCTGGATGTTGCACCAACTGCTGTGATCAGATCATCATAGTGAATCAACATACAAGACAACACACCGGGAATGCACACCTCGGGAGGATAACAGGACCTCTAGAAAGTTGGACTAGACATTAATTGCTTATTTTTTCACTTATTAAATTCATTTTTCTTTTTAAATTGTTATTATAGTGGTGACCATTGTTGGCCAGAGGAGGATGGGCCCCCTTTTGAGTCTTGGTTCCTCTCAAAGTTTCTTCCTCTTACTTCTTCCTCTTGGGACATTTTTCTAGCAACTGTTGCCCTTGGCAATCCAGTAAAAACTGCAATCTAACGTTTTACCACTAGGTGGACCCATGCTACAATTTTACGTAAATCATATGGCAACACCGGGATTATAAAATGACAAATTTCTTATTAAGACTGATATCATTTATTTTTAAAAAGTCCAATTTTCCTTCTATAAGATTGATGTATTTTTTTATTGACTTGCATAATTCATACCTTTAACCGGTGCATTATTGTACAGACCAAGAAAAGGCTTTTGATATGTAGAAGCTGAAAGCAACAGTACATTTGTGGTGTGAGTACAGTTCACATCTCTAGTGGTGGAGTGACATTCTTACAGAGTGAGGACCAGTTTTTTGGCCAACAAACAAGTTACTCCTGCAAACAAATTCCATATCAAATTTGAAACTGAACCACACTACTCAAACTGAACATGTGCAATTAAAATACACCCTGACTTATGTTTCATGCACTGCATTATGTATAAAAATAATGTTTTGAAATTAAATACTCCTTTAAACATCTGTTCAAACTTTTTTAAAGTCTCAGGTAGCCAGTTCTGTGGCTGCCCTAATTCCACCTGCTGTTGTAACAGACACAGTTGTGTGTAATGTCGAGAGAGAGAGAGAGACACAGTTGTGTGTAATGTCGAGAGAGAGACACAGTTGTGTGTAATGTCGAGAGAGAGAGAGAGAGAGAGCACCGTCAGCACCGTCACCTTTCTGCTCGCCTTCTCAACACTCCTTTTTCTTTGGTAACGCTGTACGGTGCTTTTTACTGTTTCCTTTACGTATAAATACAGTGATGGTAGCCGTGTGACCTGGCTTGAAGTGGTCCAGGAGAGAATAAAAGTATTTCAGATTGCCCACACCAGTGTGTGTGTCACTCCATGTTAACTCCACGCATCGCGGTTACCCCGTAGCACCTGTTCCTCACTCCAGGTAAGAAGCGTTACACTATTTTCATTAATAAGCCTTTACACTACACACTTTGGGTGTCGTAGTGAAATGAACTGACCAAACAGCAGTGAGGGAGGTTATGTTGGGTCTCACCCCCTGAGCTTCTACATCGTGTCTCTGTGACAAAGGACGGAGCCACTTAACTAAGAATGAGACCGTCCTCACTGACAATGTGAGAATATCTGATAGATCACTGACTGATAAGGAAGAAAGAGGACGTACAAAACCTACCGCATCTCTATATTTGGTGTGTGTTGTGTTGACCTTAGTTTGTCAGAGTTTCATCTGAATACACTTCCTCTCCACTATAAGTGTAGCTGTGAAGTCATTTAGTAGACTGTATTGAAGAGTGTGTACGGTGTGTATCAGCAGTCCTGCTGTAGCTGTGTGTAGCGTGTGTGTAACTCAGTAAGAATGCAGGTGTGTGTTTATCTGCTCCTTGTGCTCCACGCTGCTGATGTTGAGTGTTACCTTCTCTCTACAGGTGTTGTCATCCTCATACATTCATTTACATAAAGGTATTTATATCTGGGATCAGCAGAGAGCAGCAGCTCACCACTTACCCCAGATTCTGTCTAACGACAGAACTCTTTAGTTTAGAACAAAAGCTGTTAAATGCTAACCTTGCTAGCAAACACTCGAAGTGAACAGCAACTCAAATATAGCCTTCGTAAATCCATGCCCACAAACTTCTCTCAAGCCGGTCAAACCGCATCCAAGTGTTAATAAATGTCTCCCAGACTAGTCGGTGTGTCGTATAACTCACTGTGAACTAGACAAGTGAAGAAACATCACCGGGACGCGACCTGGATGAGGTTTGAGGACATGTAGCTCGATATCTGACTCATTTACAAATCCTATTAGCTATCGTTGCTGTTGGCTTCCAGTGTTTGTTAGCAATGTTAGCAGCTTTTGTTCTAAACTAAAGGAGCAAAATATGGACTCCAAATATGTCTTGTCCACCCAGGTTAAGGGAGAATAAAGTAAATTTGTTGACTTTATTTGTTAAGTGGGACTGAAATCTGCGCTGTGGTTCGGTCCACTAGAGAGGAACCGGTGCTAATTACTTGCTAATTGCTAATTACTTACTTCAGACCAGCATAAGGTAGGAATTGTAGGAACATTACTAAGACTGACACAATTAAGACACAGAGTATTATGACTCTAACTAGGAAAATTTTGGTCTATAAGTTTGTACTTTTATAAAACTTTATATATATATATATAGATATATATATATATATATATAGATATATAGATATATATATATATATATATATAGATAGATAGATAGATAGATATAGATATATAGATAGATATCTATCTATCTATCTATCTGTCTGTCTGTCTATCTATCTATCTATCTATCTATCTATCTATCTATCTATCTATCTATCTATCTATCTATCTATATGTATGTATGTATGTATGTGGTTGATTGTATATGTGCTACAGTATTTTACATGTGTATGATGTGTGTGTTTGGTGCTTCTGTGTGTTTTCCCAAGTGGGGAGTGGGTGGGGGTTTGGGGGAGAGACTACAGAGAGGATTCTGATCTCATGAGTGTTGACATACAAAATGTCACACGCTTTATGAAAAGCAAACACTTCATCCAAAACTATTTCCAAAATGATATTTTTGCATCAAGCATCTATACAAATATAAAATGTATGGCTTATTCTGCATGGCCACTACACACTGATATGATAAATGGAAAACACTACTAGCTTGTGTCTGCAATAACATGTTTTTGTCAGGCTGCTCTGGTACACACTGAACACTCATGATGTGTTGTGCTTCACCTTCCACCACTCTCCATTCCTAAATCCTGTTGAGGAGTTCTTTTCAGCATGGAGGCAGAAGGTCCATGATCACCAACCCCACCTACACATACACCTTCTCCAGGTGATGGAGGAAGCTTGTGGTGACATTGATGATGGAGCATGTCAGGGGTGGATACGTCACGCCAGGTGGTAGTTCCCTCACGCCCACAATGACCGGATTTAGAACCTCTGTGCCAGCTGAGCTGTTTTTAAAAAGAAACATGTGATCTGAGCGAGTCATGGTTTTGGTCCTTGTGGTTTTAACCAGCAATTTTTAGTATTAAGTGTAATGGCTCATATCAAAGGCACAGTCTAATTATAACTGATCACCCAGGCTCTGTTTAACTGGCTTGTCAAATATCTTTCAAATACACAATAAATAGAATAATACAAATATTTACACTTTATTACACTCTATATTTACACTTTATATTTACACTCTATTGCTGATTTTATGTATTTATGCTGTGTGATGTTTGCTGTATTTATGTATTTTATGTTTATAAAGTGTCATGGCTACACTATAAGTAGCGTATGCAGTTTTTGTCCACCAATAGACTGGCTGTGTTACATGGCTGCTTTAACGGTAAGTTGTCAACAAGGACCTTCTGGTGGTTTCGCAAGCCTCGTCTTTCTTCCCCCACAGACACCCCCACACTGAAACCACAACATGCATGTCTAGTTCACAGAGGCACCAGGGGCCCTGTGGGCTCTGTGAAGCTACACAATGAAAAAACAGACCTCAGGTGTACTCAGGAATCACAAGACACTACATTACTGTAGTGACATCCTTGTGGACTTCAATGAAGTACTGCTGAGAGAGTTCTGGACTGATCTCTGGAGTCAGTGTGTGTCCACAGTGGTAGTGGAGTTCTGGGTGTAGAGTTGTCAGTGTGTGCTAGTGTTTCCATAGTGACTGCTGCTGAGTTTGTGTCTTCTCTTCACTGAAAGTGAGTGTGAAATTCTCTTTTAATGCTGAATTGCATTAAATTGTACATTTATTTGTTAATATAAAAATGTTATTTAAGCAAGCTGACTTTCTCAGGTAGAACTGGAAAAATGTTTTGCTTAACAAATAATTATTAAATATTTCTGCATATCTTATGATTCCATCTTATGAAGTCTGTGTACTTTTTAATATAGTTAAAATACAATTGTCCTATATTTCCTGGTATACGTTTCTATAGGCTACACTGTAAAGAGTAGAAGACAATTACATGTTATTGCTTTAGTATGTCTTTGTCTCCATGTGCTTTTGTATGTTTTAGTTTGTAGCTCCTCCCCTGCTCTGCTCCTTGACATGTGTCTCATGTGAGTTTTGTCTCTTACCCCTCCCAGTAATTGTTCGCAGATATTCCCTGTTTGTCTCCTGCTGTATAAATACCCTAATGCTAATGTCTGCAGTCATGGTCAGTGTATGACCCTACTTTCATGTAAATACTTGTCATGAAATAACTCAGCTCAGTGAATACATCAAATATAACATACAAGCTCCACTTTTACAGCAGTGTTCTTAATCTATTAGTGGTGTGAGAAAATATGGTTTGTGGACTAAATTGTGGTAGAAAAGTATTTGATAAGTGTATGGCATCTTAATGTGAATATGTGCAGTTTTTAAAGTCAATAAACATTTTGCTGGTATGGTATGGTTACTGATAATTTAGGTAATATTGTGTACTGTGAGGAGAGATGTCAGTACTTCACTGAGAAAAGGGACTGCTCATGTACTACCCAAACCATGTCCATGTTCAAAGGGTGATTAATAGAGTTGATCAAAATTCAAATAGGTTCTTATTGTGAGTAATGCAGGTTTTTGTTGTTTGTTTTTGACTCATTCTGTAAATCCAGAACTTCATATTACTCACAAAAAATCTTAAAGAACTTTTCTGCATAAGCAATGGTCCACAACAAATTATTGTGATGTGGAAACTGAAAAAGCAAACAAAAAGCAGGTCCTCTCACTATCTAGAAATTCTTGAATGTGGGTGTGTTTGCATGCTTATAGACTCTGGAGACATAAAGCAGACAGCATTCTGTAGTGACAGTGCATAATGGTTCAAAGTATATTTACCACTAAAACAAATTTGATACAATGAATAAAATATTAAGTACACAGGACATCATAAGATAGTGCAAACATAAAATATATCAAGCCATGAAAAAGTAATGCAAATATTTCTATGTACGCAAGCTTTGAGGTGATTAACTCTATAAACTGCATTTTAAAACTATAAACTTAGAAGAGTTTGAGAATAAGAGTGAGGGGATAATATATCTGTTTGTTTCTCTCCTTTACATCAGACTCCACCCCCTTTGCTTTATAATGATCATGTGTGTCTCCCATATGGTTTCACAGATGCAGCATCATGGTCAGTGTGGGGTTGTGGGATACATCACAAAAGAAGAAACAACCAGAGTCCTCACAGTCAAAGGACATGATGGCACTGTGTGTGGTTTTGTATGTCTCTGTAAAGCTGGTGATGTGAACTTGAAAATAAACATAAGAGCTCTGGCCAAGTTAATTTGTTCCCAGTTCCTCTCTGCTGGGTGGACATTAGGGTCTGGAGTACTGAAGAAATGCTGTGAGAGTTCTGGAGTCAGTGTGTGTCCACAGTGGTAGTGGAGATCTGGGTGTAGAGTTGTCAGTGTGTGGTGGGAAGTCAGTGGTGTTTCCATAGAGACAAGGATGCTCAGTTTGTGTTTTCTCTTTACTGTACTTCCTCTCACTAAAGGTGAATGTGAAATTCTCTCTTAATGCTGAGTGACATAAAACTGTACATATATGTGATAATCTAAAAATGTTATTAAAGTGAGTTGAATCATTCAAGATTTATTTGGCCGAATTAGAATCATACCCTTGGCTGGTCTTAGAATGAAAAATATGATTAAAAGGTCCAGAATGCAAACAGACTATATCTTTGCATGAAGTAAAGTTTATTAATCAAAAATAAATAAAAAAGTCAAAAAATAATTCAGAAAATGAAAAGACAGGTTGGGGAAAATGAAGGGAAAAAAAATACAAAATAAATTGGTAAAAAGAGCTGGGAAAAGTTAAAGAGTAGGGCTAATTTTGTTGGAGTGCTTGGCACAGGACAAGGTGCTTTTTATTGCCTGCCATGCTCGTCTGAAGATGAGTACTCTCTTCAACTTCTTGCATTCTGAGCCTTTATATTTGAAATAAAAGTAGAATTTTTAAACAGGTGTCCATGGAATGAATGTATGTAAACTCTAATTATTGATGTGGTGCTTTGATGCTACTCACCAGCTGGGGTGTTCTCCACTTTGACTGCCTCTGTAATAGATTCTGCTACTCCACCCAGATCCTCTCTTACATCTACAGATGTTTATTTTTCCCAAAAATCAATAAAAATGCAATTACATAATAAAGTACAGGCACATATTTAAAGTGAACAAACATCATGTCCTAATGTGTGTTCTTAATGGAAAGCTAGATTTATGCAAGAAAGTACATCTGCACCTTCTACATGGGTGCTGTGGTCCAAAGAGCAAATCTCTGCCGTTGACTCTGTGATCATAAAGTGTTCAGCAGTTCTGCTCCAGATGGCACGAACCTCCTTACAGTCCTCCTGTTTCTTGGGTGAGAAATGAGAAATAATCAGTGATGAATTGTAAAGGAAATTAATCATCCATTGACCACACCTCGGCAGTGGAAACTCCACTAATGCACAGCATATTTTGGACTGCCATCTGTACAAGTCAGGAAAGTGTGAAGGCTAAATAAATAAAACTCTGGATACAGTCTATGTAAATCATTAAAATTATAGTATAAAATGATGTAGACACTTACACTTTCTCCCAGACTGGCCGAGTAATGCTGCTTAAACCCAGCAATAGTAGCAGGGTCTCTGTGACTCCTGTGTCTTCTGGTAATGATATTAGTAATGAACTTGTACCTTGGCATCTAGAAAGGGCAGAAGAAAGCTCTATTGTACTGAACAATAATAAAGCTGTTTCATTTCTTTTAAAAAGTCATAACAGTTTGCATATGTTTTTGGTCAACTTAAAAAAAACACCATTTAATTTTTAAGAATTAAAGATTTATTCCTAACAAGTAATTGAATATGAAATGAAAATTAGGCTTTGATTACAACACAATTTTCTACAAAACAAGGCTTATTTTACATGCTGCATTTGTGCACAGGATTACGTTTGTACCCCAGTTTCATATATCTATATGGAAAGGAGCAATCAACGCCTGTAGACTTTATTGTTTTATATAGTTATTATGTAACAGAACAAATGGCCACCCGTAGCTCAATTTCTTCTACAAATGTTAATACATATGAATCAAAATTTGCCTGTTGTCCGACAGTGCACAATGGCCACACTAGTGGTCTTACAGAGGCTTTCCCTTGTCTCAGTCAAGGCATTTCATCTAATGAAGGTCGGTTACCCGAATATTTTCAGCTACGTCCCCTTTTATTTATCAAGGTTTCCTTTTGTTAGTTCATTCTCTATTCAATTATTCCGCATTTTAAAATATTTGTACGGTCCGTTAAATTAAACAGCTGAGACGGCCCGAGTGCCGCAGGTCCCACAAACTCTCTTGACATAGACAAACGTTTATTAGACGAACACGAATAACGAACACAGTGGCGCTCACACGAAACAAGCAAGATGAACATGAGCAACGTTGAACACAGCTTACAAACATAAAGTGCACCACGTACGTAACCATTAGCGAACACAGACCGACAGAGATACATACATCAACCGGGGTTTAAACACACACAGACATTAGGAGAATAACCCGGTGCAGGTGTGTGTGACTACACAGTCGTGGTTTCACACAAGACCATGAACTCCCATTGCAGGCGGCGGGCGGTACCACGTGACTAGTGGGGAGCGGAGCTCACTATCAGCCCACTAATTAGTTCTCCGTTCAGTCAAAAGTTCTCCATCATTAAAATGTATGTTCTCGTTTTAAATTCGCATATTGGCTACTTGTTTATAATACGATTCCGTTATCAAATATTTAGTATCTAATTTGGGAAAAAAAACTGCCTTTGTAGATAAAACTAAATTCTACTTACGTTTTGTTTTCGTTTCTCAGTACCTCTTATGCGTGAAGAATTGATTGTAGTCTCTGTTGATGTTTTGTCTAAAATGATCGTCATCGGCAAATCCACTCAATAAACTGATCTGGGGTCAGAAATAGAATGACACACATTATGACATAATGGAGCGCTAAATTCTGTTCAGTGGCTCTTTAGAACAATGACAGAAGTGCAGCTGAAATGACATTATAGTCTCATATTATAAATCACATTTTAAAATCATTTCCCCCTCTTTATGCTATCATTTTGTTATCAGGCTCAGATTAAAAAATCTAAATAAAGTAAATATAACCTATACATGTAAACTATATATTAATGAATTAGTAATCATTCCACATAGGTACAATTCACTCACTCTGTATTCGTTATAATCCAAAGTCATTTGTACACTCATTAATGATCAAAATGCAACCGAAACAACAACAATAATAAATTCTTAAGAAATTATACAATTTTAACTGAAAATTAGGCTTACTGGTCACAATACAATGTTCAACAAAACAAGGCTTATCTTTACTCTGGTGTTTCAGTACCAAGGATACGCAGTTATGCAAACACTTTCTTGCATAATATATGCTTATATTATGAAACCGAGCAACTAGACAAACATAATTAAATGCTCCATTCATTACTGCTTCAAATGGTTTATTATTTTTAAAAAATATATTTTTTAAAAGTGCAGGATTGTAGCCCCAAAATAACCTGCACGTCGTTTTACAGGGGCAATTGCAATATGTGTTTTATTACACAACGTTTCGATCGCATCTTCACAAAGGTTAATTACTGATGCAAAGAACTAAGGTTAGCATACATTTTTTAAATTTTCTTATAGCCTATAAAGAACACCCAACCAAACAACCTAGCTACAAAGAGACAAGGATAAAAAGGTCATTACATGTATTATATAGGCATACAGATTTCAAATAAATGTGGTAAGTGCAGTGGACAGGATGGAGTCTAGAATTCATCATCTGTTGAGGCATCCGTGGCGACATCCTCATATGGGTCTTCAATGTCTTCATCAGTCTCACCATAACCAGCCACCTTTACGTGGTGCGTTTCTTTCACAGCTACCAGGTCTGTCTTCAGCTCCTCAAGCTTTGGGAATACAACACTGGCAGGCCACGGTAAGCTTTAGCAGAAATTCCTGAAGGGAAGTTTAAAAAATCAAACTGGGTAATAAAAGCACCATGAAAAAACAACACAAAACAATCTACAATCTAACAACCAAACATCACACCTCATCAAATATAAACACAAACAATCTTACATTCTGAATGCAAGATTATATATAATCAGGCAGTAAACACAACATGAATAATTAACTGATCATATTAATAGGGCTTTGAAAAGTAGGATCTAGTGTAGAATCAGGTATGAATGCTGGGAAGCACTTATAAAGTATCTATGAGTATGGCCCTTTCTAGGAAAGATCATCTGTAAAGCAGTTCAAGAATGTATCTGTAACACGAGATCGAACCCAGATCAGGTAAGTGATGACACTACTAGCCTACTGGGTGAACAACCACGCTCTAACAAGGGTGGGTCCCTGTGCAGAACAGTTAGATCTTGGATCACGTTTAAAAAAAGGAAAAAAACTAAACACCACGTCGAGCATGGAAAAAGAGAGAAGAAAGGACGTGGTGGGAAGAAATGGCAACCCCACTGCACTGAGGAAAACCAAACTAAAACTTCCCAAACAAAACCAGAAAACAGGGAGGAACTTGAATGGGTAAGTGAAGCCTTGGGAGAGAAACAGACTCAATAGGGAAGGGGACATGTGAAAACCCAAACACCCTCACAGACAAGAAGTGAGGTGTAGCACGAGGGCTCACAGACCTCAATACCTGAAGTTACTGGCTAAGAGCTTGGCTCGAAACTTTAGCAAAGACCAAGCACTGAGTCATAGGATCACTGGGCTTTTATAAGGTCTAACCCAGCTGTTGGGTGTTAAGCCTGATTAGTAGTCTGGTTGACTTAAGGCCTCCCTTTGGTGGCCGGAGGGGGCCTTGGCCTGGTGCCAACCCTTACAGTATCCTATATGAAGTGACCTGCATTAAGAAATTAATTGTTGATGTCACTTACTATTATTATTGGTAGTAGTAGTAGTAGTATTTAGTGGGGAATCATTTTATGGTGTTGATTGGAGAATACTATTAAACAAATTAATCTTACCATCAGTAGTAGTTGATGAAATTAATAACTTATAACCATCTGGAGATGTCATTGTTGTAGTAGGTTTAGTTGAAGCTGTTGCACTTGATGTGTCAGTGTCCACTGGAGTAAGATTTACAGGTTTATATGGAGCCTCTGCAAGAATAGAAAAGTGTGGTCAGTTATAAGTATGAACTCTGTTTCTGTACTGTTCACTCTCACTGGAGATCACTTCCCATGTGTTTCTGTTTGTGTTGTATTTATACCAGGTGAAGCTCTCAGGTCTGGTGTGTATATCAGTGCAGGAACAGGGCAGCAGTACTGAGTCTCCTGCATAAACAGTGATCTCTGTGATTATGTGATGTTCCAGTGTACAGCCTTCAGCTACACCAGTTGAAGTCCCTCACTATCAATTTCTTCAGCACGTGTATTTCAAATGATAAATTCAACATTGATTTTCTTTTTGACATGGCATAACTATCTCAAGCACACAGTGAATTGCTGTAAACACATTATTATTTGCAGAAAGCCTAATTATCTTTTACATACTTGTAAGTTACACTATACTGTTACTTCCTTTAACTAGTAGAGGGATTGTTGAGAGTAAGATTTACTTCATCACAATATAACAATTGCTTACTTTGCTCTATAATACTCTAGCCTGAGTGCTGAAGCTGATATGCATGAGATTTAACTACACCACAATAGTACATTGATTTCAAGATTTATGACTGATGGCAGTCTAAAAAGCAAATCGTAATTGTTCAAATTCTACCTGGTCCCAACCCTTACAGTACTCCCGCCAGAAGGGGCGGCTCCTGACGTCCCAAGGCCAGCCACACGATCCCACCGAAAGCCTGAATGAGTTCACAGTCCAGGATGTGATAGGAGGGGACCCAGGGCCGCTCCTCGGGCCCGTATCCCTCCCAGTGCACCAAATACTGGACTCCACCATGAACTGGCTGGACGTCCAAGAGACGCTTGACCATGTGCACCGGTGCACCGTCCACCATATGCGGACCCGGCGGGTCGGAGGGGCCCACCGAACACAATACAGGCCTAAGGTGAGATACGTGGAAAGTGGGGTGGACATGCAACGACGGGGGAAGGACAAGGTGATAGGAAACAGGGTTTACGCGGCAAAGAACCTTGAATGGCCCGATGTAGCGAGGGGCGAGTTTGCAGGTATAACCACGCAAAGGCAGGTCCTTGGCCGATAGCCAAACCCGCTGTCCCAGCCGATAAGTCGGCATAATGTTTTTGAGCAGCCGTAGCAGATAAGAGAGCCCTGCATGCCCTCTGCCAGGCCAAGCGGTAGCGCCTGACCGCCTGCTCGCGCTCCGCGCCCGGGCTGCGCTTGCATGCGCCTCCCACCTCGGGCGCCGTTATTGGCGGAGGGAGAAAATGGTCGGGGGGAGGGGGGGGACGGGGGGGGGGGGACGGACGGACCGACACGGTTCGCTCTTGCATCGGGACCGGCCGTGGCGGAGACGTGACCGGACAGACGGGATTTAAAAAAAACAAACAAACAAACTGGAAGTCCGAATTTATGATCGTGACCCCCGTTAAACCAACCTGCTCACCTGGTTCAGGGCCTTCTGTTTGTCACATGATTTTGTTTCTTCTTTCTGTTTGTTTTTTATCATTACGTCTTTTTAAATCTTTCTTTCTTTCCAGTTGGCAAACTGGAATATGCTGCATTGTGGTGGCGGTCTCGTTTGTGTACTGCTAAAGTCGGCAAAGTATTAACAACAACAACAACAACAACAACAACAATAATAATAATAATCTGCTCATAGGAAAATCTGAGTGTATGAATACTGTTCACCTGTACGAAAAAAAAGACGCAGGCGTCCCTCTCAGCATCGTCGTAGTCTAGTAGCTCATAGTCTCAGGATCAGGGGTTACGCCACATGCACTGGTGATCTGGGAGTAAATGCTGCCATCTAGAGGCGCGATGGGTAACAGCAAGCGATTAAGAAAATCCCGCTTGCTGCCTATTAAATGGGGCTTTCAATCTTTATCTCTGATGTGAAGCCATTATTAGTATTGCATACATTAAAAAAAAAGGTCTGGTTATTGTCAGTGTAACTGTATGTGCTATGATTTATGGGGTTACGTTTCCCGAATTCTCTCTCTAGTTTTTTTTTTTTTTTTTGTACTTAAGGGCTTTCTTATTTCGTGCTAGTAGTGAGGCGGATGTACGGCACCAAATATTTCAGGGCAATTTCGCAGCAGCCTGAGGTTCACAGGTGTGCCTTCAGGCTGTAGTCACACCAGTGGCCTGAGAGAGAGAGAGAGAGAGAGAGAGAGAGAGAGAGAGAGAGAGAGAGAGAGAGAGAGACTGTCTTAATCAGGTGCTTAGTTCCCCATAGAGCAACAGTGTCATATAATTTGATCACAAAAGATAAACGGACATGAGCCACAGTTTAGTTGCTGAATTTGAAGTCAAACTTACGTGGGTTAAAGGGTATAAGTTTGAGTGAGCGGTGTGAAATGGTGTCTGTGTGTGTGCCGTGTGTGTGTGTGTGTGTGTGTGTGTGTGTGTGGGGGGGGGGGGGGGGGTGTATATCTCGTGTTGATTAAAAGCCCACAATATCGTTGGATAACCTGAATCTTCCGATTTTGTAATGGGCTTGAACGTGTCCAATGCATCTCCGTGTGCAGTTAACGAGGTCACAACAGAGCGCGGATCTGTGTCTTTACCGCTAAACGCAAGAAGAAGCAAAAACGCGTTAGTCAGGTCTCTCCACTCCTGGTTAAATTCACCATGCCTCATTACAAAAATCCATCACCGTCTGTTCTTTAAAAAAAAGTGTCAAAAGATCTGCTGACGTTACGGTTAGGTTCAGGTGTAAGCACAGTGATATTTAGCTGTGTGTGTGTGGACAGACAGAGAGAGTTGGAGGTCTCTAATTGAGAGTTGTGTACACACCCTGAACGAACAGTGGCAAATGGCATATGTGTGTGTTGGAGCGCAAATCTAATTTTCTACCCGCTTCCTCGTTTCCGTCGGTTCATTAGACCCATCACGGCTGCCCGTGCTGGAGGCGAGGCTACCGGGGAACGCACGCGCCCACGGAACGTGAAGGTTCCTCACACGCCGGCGCCTGAAAACGCCTCGCGACCTCTCACGCACGAACGGAACAGAACTCGCGGGACGTCGCTTTCATCGCTGTCTCTTTCTAAATATATATTTTTAAAAGTTGCATAGCAGTGTTTAAAAATCCGACTTTTCCCTGACTCAGGACGGCGTGGAATTAATTTCACTTCAAATTCTAGCTTTCATTACTTACACCCCCCCCCTTGTAAAAAACGCTCGCTGCTATGCGAAATGACATTTACCAATTTTAGACTTTTGCAGCCCCCCCCCCCCCCCCCCCCAAAAAAAAAAAACGAAATAAAATTACGCATGACATCACATTATTGTTTGGAATAACAAAATATATCTCAGCAGAATTCATCCACAGTGGACACAAATAAGAAGCGGCGTGTGTGCTGCAGGCTAGCAGTTAGCCAGGCATCGCTCATCTGACAGAAACTGTGTACATAACCGTTTCCTTCCTGGCTAAAGGTTTACGGACAGAGTTGGATGGCCTCTCTGAATTATTGTGAGATTTTCATCGAAGGGTAGCCTTCGGAGACTTGTCAGTTAGGTACAATGCCACAGTGTCGGTCTCACTTCTAGTCACCGGGGCTATAGGCCCGCCCCTTAGTGAAAATCATCCATTTCATTGGTCATATTTCCTGTCATTTTGCAGACGGACTTCCACCATAGAACCTTTCAAAATATCACAAGAGTTCCTGCAGACGTGCTACTGGGCAGGTTTGATTAGTTCCTATGATTTGTTGCCATTGTACTGTAGTTCACTGAACACATGGTCTTGCAAGCAAAAAGCCCAAGAAATGTTACGGATTTAGTTTCATTTCAAAGAGTGATAGATCACCTACCTTTATTTAAAAAGCCTGCAGCCTGTAATTTTATGTTATTACCAAATAACAGTCCATATAGACTCTGGGTGTGTGTGTTTGTGTGTGTTTGTGTGCGTGTGAAGTGCTACACACTGATTAAAGTGCGTTTGATGTGCTGATAGGAGGAACGTTTGTTCTGCCAGTTCTCTGTGGCAGGTGAACCCGGCGGCGTGAGGATAGGCGGGCACACCAGGAGCGGAGAGAGAGTGAGCCTGCCTGTCTGCACGCCGCCGGCATCTCTGGTCTGATCCTCGGACGAGCATGGCGCAGCAGCCGCGGTGGGGCATCCACGCGTTTCACGTGTCGACAGCGAGCAGTTGTGGACAGGTTGGTCGGTTTTTGTTTGCTAATGTTTCCGCTGACAGGGAGGGAGAGGTTTCGTGAAGACGTCAGGCATACATGGGTTGTCCCCCCCTCCTTCCGACCACTCCAAAGGTGACGATGAGAGTCGTCTTTGCCCGGGCAGAGGGGCAGGGGAGTTCAGGTTCAGAAGGATGTCCGCGGTTCTGCGTCGTCCAGTTGATTCCGCTAATTCATTCTACACGCGGCTTGAGATAATTAGCTAATCCATACAGCCGGAAGAAAATCCAGGGAAGGACTGTTACCTTCTTGGCCGGAAGCTCTCATCTCCGCTCCCAGACAGATGTCGAAATCGTGGTGAAGCGTGAGCGCTAACTTCCCTTGGCGTTCCGCCTCGTGTCCCCGAGGCCTGGGAGTGTGCATTCTGGGAGACTGCATGGTGTAGAGTTTTCCCAGTGTTGACGGGCTCCACTTCACTGGATAATCACCTGATGAGCCGCATCGAATGGATTAGGGCTGTGAGAACAGAACAGTGCTGTCGCAGTGTGTGTGTGTGTGTGTGTGTGTGTGTGTGTGTGTGTGTGTGTGCGCACATTGGACACTGGGCCTCCAAAAATTCCGGTTGGGCCCTTCTGTCTCGGTTTATTTTATGTGTCTATAAACTAAAAGAATTATTAATGGACAGATGCTTTAACTTAACCACATCCCTCACCAGCCAGCCTGAACCTACAGGACCTCACACATTACAGTACCTCACCTACTACTGTGCCTCACACACTACAGTACCTCACACAGTACAGGGCCTCACACACTACAGGGCCTCACCCACTACAGAACCTCATGCACTACAGGACCTCAACCACTACTGTGCCTCATATACTACAGGACCTCACACACTACAGGATCTCACACATTACAGGGCTTCACCCACTAGTGTACCTCACCCACTACTGTACCTCAAGCCCTACAGTACCTCACACACTACAGAACCTCACCCCCACAGTACGTCACACACTACAGAATCTCACCCACTATTGTACCTCACCCACTACAGTGCCTCATACACTACAGTACCTCATCCCCTACTGTACCTCACACACTACAGTACCTCACACACTACAGAACCTCACCCACTATTGTACCTCATACAATACCGTACCTCACACACTACAGTACCTCACACAATACAGAAACTCCCACACTACAGAACCTCACCCCCTACAGTACCTCACACACTACAGAATCTCACCCACAAATGTACCTCACCCCCTACAGAACCTCACCCACAAATGTACCTCACCCCCTACAGAACCTCACACACTACAGAACCTCACCCCCTACAGTACCTCACACACTACAGAACCTCACTCACTATTGTACCTCACCCCCTACAGTACCTCACACACTACAGAACCTCACCCCCTACAGTACCTCACCCACTACAGTACCTCATCCCCTACCGTACCTCACACATTACAGTACCTCACCCACTACTGTGCCTCACACACTACAGTACCTCACACAGTACAGGGCCTCACGCTCTACAGGGCCTCACCCACTATAGAACCTCATGCACTACAGGACCTCACCCACTACTGTGCCTCATATACTACAGGACCTCACATACTACAGGATCTCACACATTACAGGGCTTCACCCACTAGTGTACCTCACCCACTACTGTACCTCAAGCCCTACAGTACCTCACACACTACAGAACCTCACCCCCACAGTACGTCACACACTACAGAATCTCACCCACTATTGTACCTCACCCCCTACAGTACCTCATACACTACAGTACCTCATCTCCTACCGTACCTCACACACTACAGTACCTCACACACTACAGAACCTCACCCACTATTGTACCTCATACACTACCGTACCTCACACACTACAGTACCTCACACACTACAGAACCTCCCACACTACAGAACCTCACCCCCTACAGTACCTCACACACTACAGAACCTCACCCACAAATGTACCTCACCCCCTACAGAACCTCACCCACAAATGTACCTCACCCCCTACAGAACCTCACACACTACAGTACCTCACCCCCTACAGTACCTCACCCCCTACAGTACCTCACACACTACAGAACCTCACCCACAAATGTTCCTTACCCCCTACAGTACCTCACACACTACAGAACCTCACCCCTACAGAACCTCACACACTACAGAACCTCACCCCTACAGTACCTCACACACTACAGAACCTCACCCCCTACAGTACCTCACACACTACAGAACCTCACCCCCTACAGTACCTCACACACTACAGTACCTCACACACTTTTTCTTTTAGACCCCTCTTAATTATAAGGTGTCTCATGGAAGACAAATGTGGTTTTTAAACTGATCTTTCAAGTGTGATAAATTCATTATTTGAAAATACTTTGAAAACCTAAAACGTGAAAGTCATTCCATTAAAATAAATGAAAATCTATTTTATCAAAATGTTGGTTCCCAGGAGCAAAGGTTCTCAGGAGAATTTTTATTTGGCCAGTAGTCTCAGCTAAATATGGCATATATAAAAGAAAATCATGAGTAGTTGGCTGAATTATTCACACACACACACATTCACACGTTTATAGTCATGAATCATGCTATGCTCCATCTTTCTGGCTCAACAGCTCATTGGCCACACCTCCCTAGTCACACCTCATTGGCCACACCCCACTATCCACACCTCATTGGCCACACCTCACTGGCCACACCTCCTTCTTCCACACCTGGAGGACCTTACCTGCACCCTTTATAAGGCTCTTTTGTGTTTAGATACATTAACCATGCCATGTCTCTCATGCCTTTTTTTCACTCTGCCTTTTTCCTGTCTTTGAACACCTTTTAACAATCGTTTCCACACTTGCGTCCACTTTTTCAAACCACTTAACGCCTTCATCATATCAGCAGACTATGAGAACTAGACTTTCTGTATTTCTTTTCTATATTGCTTTCAAACAAATGGCATTCAATCACCACTCCCTCCAAAATTCATGAATCCTTCTCTCAGTCTGTGTTCACCACCAGCAAAAGTCTGTACAGCTACAGCAAATTTAAACACTCTCTTTGTTATGATTAGCCAAGCTCCTGGCATCCATGTTTCTATGGTTTCCCTGTCTCGTGTTATTGTTTTGCTTCCGTTCCTTAGTTTCGTTCTCTCCACCCCGCATCTGTTTTCCTGTCACTACCTTTCACCTGTGTCTGGTTTAGAGTTGATTAGTTCATGTATTTAAACCCTGTCTGCTTCCCTGTGTCTTGGCTGTTCATTGTATGTATGTAAGTAGGTTAATTGTTTATTTAAGTCAAACTGCTGTATGTAATCCATGTATGTAAAGTCATGTTTATTTATCCCAGCCTGTATGTTAATTCTAGCATCCGTTTATTCAAGCCTCCGTGTGTTTCATTCTAGCCGCTGTTGTGTTTATTAGTAGTTCGTGTACCCTAGCGCTTGTTTTTGTCATGTATTCTCGGACTCTCTATGTTGGCTCTATGACCCTGGACTACTCGGACGACTACGACTCTGGATTTGCCCCTAACAAATCTCGCTCTTCTCCGCACATGCGTCCGCCTCCTCACTGCTCACCGTTGCACTCTTCAAAACCGTTAATGTTCAGTTCGAAACCCAACAAAATTCTGACCACTGCGGATGGAAATAGGTTGCACTTTGAAAAATAAATGAAAATACACACTTGAAATAGGCAAGATGGATTATTCTGATTTTAGCAGAATGTTTATTCAGTGTATTCAGTTTTTTTTGTTCTTGTTGTTTGTAGTCTTACCGTCGATACCAAAGTGGTCCTACTGGCATTGAAATGTGCATGTTTATATCGAAAATACGTAGTTGTAGAACAGATATGGTTCCAATATTAATGTCATTTCTACCAACGACCTAAACGGTCCGGCGTTGGCCGTCTTACGGTCGGCTTTCACTTTCTGTAGCTTTCTGCTGAACAACATGGAGGCGGAAGACGTTTCTTTTTCTGCGTGGAGACGGAAGGTTTCTGACCATCACCCGAATGTCCAGATGTCACTCCTAGATGCAGTGGCTGGCGGGGGTATGGACCTAAAAGCAAAACACACCCAGGGCTGGGGAGGGCACATGAAGAGATATTTTTATAATTGGTGTCTGGCAAGAGACAATGTTCGCTGTGATGGTGAAAATATATGGCCTAATACAGAGGACAGCATAGATGGACCAGTCCAACAGTAAACATCCACCAGTAAACATCCAACAGTAAATATCTAAGAGTAAACATCCAACAGTAAACATCTAACAGTAAACTTCTAGGCAGATTATGTGAACTGTGTGATGTGCAAATTACTGTACATAGTGAAAATATTGATTTGCTATGACTGTATTTGTTATTGATTGTATATATTTTTCTTTTCCAAGCTACAGTGTATTGCACCATGAGAACAAATGTAAAAATAGAGTAAAGGCCCTGAATAATATGGTATGTACAGTAAATATTGTTATTCTGGGATTCTTATATGGTAAAATGTTCATTCATTACATATATACACAAACACACATAACATATATACACACACACTGATTACATATATATACACACACTCATTATACATACACACACACACACACACACACACATACACTCATTACGTATACACGCACACACACACACTCACACCACACACACACACACTCATTACAAAGATACACACACACACACACACTACATATATACACACACTCATTACATATATACACAAACGTGCACTGGGCCCTATAAGATCCTAGTTAATCTTATTTATGCTGCCGTTCTCCTCGTCGTGTCTGAAAGAAATGTGCAACAGTAACAACTCCAACTCTCCAGGAATCCTCTAGTATCAGCAACAATAGCTCTGCTCCAGTGTTAATGACTTTAAAATGGACTTTATCTGTGTGCACATGTGTGTGTGAGTGTGTGTGAGTGTGTGTGTGTGTGTGAGAGTGTGTGTGTGTGTGTGTGTGTGTGTGTGTGTGTGTGTGTGTGTGTGTGTGTGTGTGTGTGTGTGTGTGTGTGTGTGTGTGTGTGTTTGTGTGAGTCCAGAGAATTTTGATCCATTGATCTAAAGCCATTTAGGAGTCAATACATGCAAAGACATGATACTGGGCCTGGACTGTATTAGCTGTGCAGTGTCATTAATGGAGACTCTGTTTGTCTGAGCATAGCAAGAAAATGGGGATTCTCTCATTCTGTAAACAGTGTCTCACCATCAGATTCTAAACAGTGTCTCACCATCAGACTCTAAACGAGAGTCTCACCATCAGACCCTAAACAGTGTTTCACCATCAGACTCTAAATGAGTGTCTTACCATCAGACTCTAACAGAGTGTCTCACCATCAGACTCTAAATGAGAGACTCACCATCAGACTCTAAACAGTGTCTCACCATCAGACTCTAAACGAGTCTCACCATAAGACTCTAAACGAGTCTTACCATCAGACCCTAAACAGTGTCTCACCATCAGACTCTAAACAGTGTCTCACCATCAGACTCTAAACAGTGTCTCATCATCAGAATGCACACAAAGACAATGTGACTGAAATATACAGACAATCAAAAACACCACCTCTCCTCACCTCCACACTACCTGTCTCACTTTCCCTGCAACACATCTCTCATTGTCTCTCAAACATGTACCAAAATCACCTCACACACACACACACACACACAGTCTTCATCACCCACCGAGCCCCAAAGCGTCTGCGAGCAACACTATATTGAGTTTAGAGAAAATCGTTATTTGTCCCTCCATGTGTTTCCCTCATCCCATGGGCCGAGCTGTTAAAAACACATCCCAATAAATCGGCCCTGTGGACTGTTCTGAGATCAGTAAAGTGCCCC